>NW_022145613.1:5783018-6115518 GCF_000002235.5 Strongylocentrotus purpuratus | reverse complement strand
TGTGATAAATATCGCTATTTCACCATTTCTAATTAAATTTCTTTCACCTGTAAATGTCTGGCTAATTGCACACTGTTAAAAGTCCTTTCTCCAATCCAATAACATTTTCAAAAAGAAATGAGAGGGGAAAAAATTAATTCTACTAGGATACTTTTTTAATATGTTTATACATTTTGAGTCATAATTGCTCAGAAAACTTTAGTTTGCATATAACAAATTCAGTTGTAATTCATAAGAGTTCTGTAAAATCTCTTCAAACAATATTAAAATATGTTTATATATTTTGAGTCATAATAACTCAGAAAACTTTAGTTTGCATATGAAAAGTCAGTTGTAATTCATAAGAGTTCCGTAACATCTCTTCAAACAATATTAATGCATTAATATAGCGCTTAGAGACTTCGGTGGTAAGCACTTTATAAGCACCGTCTTTATTATTATTATTATTATTATTATTATTATTATTATTATTATTATTATTATTATTATTATTATTATTATTATTATTATTATTATTATTATTATTATTATTATTATTATTATTATTATTATTATTATTATTATTATTATTATTATTATTATTATTATTATTATTATTATTATTATTATTATTATTATTATTATTATTATTATTATTATTATTATTATTATTATTATTATTATTATTATTATTATTATTATTATTATTATTATTATTATTATTATTATTATTATTATTATTATTATTATTATTATTATTATTATTATTATTATTATTATTATTATTATTATTATTATTATTATTATTATTATTATTATTATTATTATTATTATTATTATTATTATTATTATTATTATTATTATTATTATTATTATTATTATTATTATTATTATTATTATTATTATTATTATTATTATTATTATTATTATTATTATTATTATTATTATTATTATTATTATTATTATTATTATTATTATTATTATTATTATTATTATTATTATTATTATTATTATTATTATTATTATTATTATTATTATTATTATTATTATTATTATTATTATTATTATTATTATTATTATTATTATTATTATTATTATTATTATTATTATTATTATTATTATTATTATTATTATTATTATTATTATTATTAGGTGGTCTGTTGAAAACAGATCACCTATTGTTTTCGTCAGAATTTTCTTTCTTCTTTATTATTATTTATTTATTCTTTATTTTTATTTCTCCCCTTTTTTTGTTCAGAGGATAACTGAAGATCAGTTTAATCAATTTCTTTTAATTTTAGCACAGTTATAGGTCATTGTCATGAGACGTGACAGGAACATTTTCAAGGTCATTAGGTTATCGTGACGTCATCCAGACGCCATTTTGTGAAATCACGTTATCCATCATATCTTCATGATGCATAAGCAAAGGTCATTCATATTTATATCACATATACTTCAGGTCAAGGGTCAACAGGTCATGTCATCAAAGGTCACATAAAGGTCATGACGCGCGCGTACGCGTGCGTCAAAATTTTAAAATGCTCAAAATCACCTAACTATTAAACGAGAGTACGAATCAGGCCATTTTAAGCTTTTCAAAATTTTCCGTCCGTACGTGTCCCCGCGCGCGTTGCGCGCGCTCACAACGCGCGGAAAAAGGTCAAATTCAAAATGTTTACATGATTTAGATTCCTCTTACCGTAAATGACAATTTACATTAATTTCAGTCACCCTTGACCTTTCATAAGGCCGTGAGCGCGCGTCAAAGTTCAAAATCCGCGCGTGCTGCTATGGGCAATATAATGCAAATTTGATCAAAAACATGCCATTTTAAAAATCAAAATAGCTCTTCAGATAGTCCAATGACCCCAACTTTTATATCATGGTTAGAAAAAACATGAGTTGGAGATATGATTTCATGTCTCATTTGACCCTCAATTAATTCATGACGTCATCCTAATGGCCTCCCAACTCAAAATTTCAATTTGCATATTATGACGTCAGCAGATTTCTGGAAAATTGATTGTATCTCTGTAAATATTGATCGATTTTCTTCCAAATTTCGATATGATCTAGCTGAGACAATTCTCTACAAATGCAGTTGCCCCACTTTTTCATTTTGACAAAGGTATCATGGCGTATTTTTGTGATTAAAGGTGGCATGTCAATTTTTCACATTTTGCGTGTATTCTCTATGGGACATGACTTTTTCTCAAAACTGGATTCTACATCCTGTCTTTTGCGAGCAATATCTCCGTCGTTTTAGCTTTGTTTTCGCTGAGCTTCGAGTATGTTGTAGCTGAGACAATAAGCTATCACAAGTGTGCCCTTTATTTTTCGATCAGATGCCGGGATCATGCTCATATCTCACTTGCAAAGTGGGATTTGATCATTCCATTTTCCGTTTACGTGTAATCTCTATGGAAAATGTTTTGGTATATCGGTAACGCACTTGACTTCCGACCTCGAGGTCCCTGGTTCGAGTCCGGGGGTTTCCAACAAATTTTTTTTTCACTTTTTTTTCTTTTTGACCTTTTACTGTACCATCTCCTTTAAATATTAAAACACGTACAATCGCAAATAATGTAATAGACAACCATATTTACTTTATTATTACCCTATTATCACTTGATCCATTACTTTTTGCATGTAATCCTTATGGGAGATGACTTTTTCTCAAATCTGGATTCTACATTCTTGTCTTTTGATAGCAATATCGCCATTATTTCGGCTTGATTTTTGTTGATTTTTGAGTATGTTGTAGCTGAGACTATACGCTATCTCAACGTCCCCTCATTTTTTTAATCAGATGTCATCATGGTCTGTTGATGATCATCAACATCACCATCATCATCATCATCGTCATCACCATTACTATCAAGATCATCATCATGATCATCATTCTTTACATGTCTATATAACTTCTCCCTTTTTCAATATAGTAAATATTGAATTAAAGATGAGCATGAACATAGGAATTAAAGACAGACCACCTAATTCGTCCCCATGACGAATTAAATTTCTAGTTATTATTATTATTATTATTATTATTATTATTATTATTATTATTATTATTATTATTATTATTATTATTATTATTATTATTATTATTATTATTATTATTATTATTATTATTATTATTATTATTATTATTATTATTATTATTATTATTATTATTATTATTATTATTATTATTATTATTATTATTATTATTATTATTATTATTATTATTATTATTATTATCATTATTATTATTATTGTTATATAAATGTGCATACCCTTCCCCACTTTGACTTCCATTAAGAATACAATTCATACAATAGTACTACTGTGCATTAAACCTGTCATATTCCACATTACCATTCGGTACTAAGAGTGATCACCTTTGAATAGTTTGAGACGAGTTGTAACTTATTGAGTTTGTTATAGGTCAAAAGTGGCAAATACCTTCATTTTGACATAAATTGTTTATACCTTTTTTATAGTAGATTGCACACCACAAATAAAGACATTCAAAAGCAGCATTATATATAAATACAAATAAAGAACAGATGGCGCAGTACGTTGTTAGAAGTCTTAATTAAACATTGCCATGTATCTACCAATAAACAGGAGAAGCAAGTCAAGGACTTTGCCCTGTAAAAATAACCAATGCAGAAACGCCTCGTATAACGACAAGAATTTGTCTTTTCATATCTTTGTTATAATAAAGCAGAGCAGATAAACATCTGTAATACCATCTTTAAACCTGCAAAATAACAAATGCAGAAATACCTTGTACAGAGACAAGAAATTGTCTTTTCATACCCTTTTTTATAATGAGGCTGGACAGATAAACATCTGTATTACTATCTTTAACCCTGCGAAATAATCAGTGCAGAAATATCTCGTATAAAGACAAGAATTTGTCTTTTCATACCGTTGTTATAATACAGCAAAGCAGATAAACATCTGTAATACTATCTTTAACCCTGCAAAATAACCAGTGCAGATCATGTATAGAGTCAAGATATTTCACCATGCCTAGAACCCCAGCAATTATGCACTGCTTTCATTTTGTATTGTTAATGTGAAAATTTTGTTATGTTTATTACAGATATATAGACGGCAAAAAGACAAGTCATGACTGAATTCTTTGAATAAACAGGTATCTTCAACATGCCTGTCACGTAGGACAAAGACATGAAATGAACAAATACCGGTAACTGTTTGAGGCAAGCAGACAGTTAACACTTTAATGACTAGGTAATGGAGCTTTCACATATACACTCTGGGGCCTGTACGGCAAGTAAAAACAAACATTTTGGGAATTTTCGTCCAATGCCCGACCGGCTCCCGTACAGTTCCTATGGGCGCCGGGATATTTTCACCAGCTGTACGGCCGCGGTGGTGCTGAGTTGGCTGCTCCCAATTTTCCTGGTGTTTTCATCTGACGGTTATGCCGTAGAAAGCCAGTAAATTAGGGCCCAATGGGGCACCGTACGAGTCCTGTGCGGGCTCCTGTCGGTACCCGGATGGCCCCTCACAATTTTTTCTGTCAACTCTCAATGGAGGCGAGAATGTCAGAGGACACATAGTTCAGCTAGTGCACCAACCAGGCGCCTTAAGGACCCCTGCCGGGCCCCGGGAGCCATGGGGTGCACCTTTTCATCGGACGGAGTCCGTAAGCTTACCGGTCGGCATCCGACCAGCGCCTTCCATTTTCACCCGACCATTTTTCACCGGGCACCTCCCGGGTGCAACAGAATATGTGACCAGACATGCCGTAGGAATGAAAATCAGAAGTGTCCCGTACAGTCTCTAAAATCAACGGCAAGCCGCCGGGTAGAGAAAATCGTAAAGGGCCCAGTGTATATGTGACCTAGGCATAAATAAAGCCAGCAGTACTTGGCTTGTGGATATACATGTATAGAAAATAAGTATGAAAATCATCTGAAGAAGAAAGCCAATACCAAAACAAATGTTAGATGATAACTGCAGCCCTGCACAAAACCAGTGGCTTTAATTAAGTTCCCCTTTGCCTAATAAAGCTGTTTCATCGTCCGTCTCATTGTTGTGGCCTCCGTAGTTTCCGTCACGCGTGTCTTCGCCAGTGCTGGACATGGCATTGTAGCTAATGGTTGTAATGGGTGTCTTGGGATCACTATTGAAGAAGAGATGGGTACCTGGAGTATCGCTTGGTGAAGCACCGCGGTATCGAAGAGTTAGGAGATTGATGGTGATGAGGATGATTATGACACCTACCCACTGCAAAACAAGATGGACAGAATTAAAACCTTCAATTGTTATGTTGCTGTGTACAGGGTATCACAGAGAATGCCTAAAGTAACCAACAAGAAATTCTTCCATTCTGGACTATTTCTTCATTTCTGGACTGTAAAAAAATACTGAAAATACTATTTAATCCTTTTTTATTTTATCTTTTATTAACCATAAAGTCACAAGTCTCTGTTATTAATTGGTAGAAACAAAGGTAATTGTTCCTTTTTATTTCCTATCTTCTGCAAGAACAAAATGATATTTCTCTCAACCTCTCTACCCCGTCTTAACCCTTTGACAACTGAATATTTTCATCACAGAGAACTTTTTGTCAAATCAAATTTTTATTTCGTCTGAAAAATTATGATTGTGCCCCATTTTTTAATACATGGACATATTTAGTCTGTAAAATTATGATTGGGCCCCATTTTTTAATACATGTACATCGTTTTTAAAATATCTGTCTGGAAAATGTGCACCGGGTACTGACAAACATATTGTCAACACACTAAATTACTTTGGATAAATATTGCTTGCTATCTAGAAACTTTGACTTGGCTTTGCATCATAGCCTTCAAACATTAAGCCATTTAGGGTTCCAGCAGATATGTCAATAATTTGGTGATTTCAAAAGATTGAAACTGTCTTTATTCAAGGGAGAGAATGGTAATCCCCATTTAATTAAAATTGTCTTACCTGTACTATGGTTGACATGAAGCTTTCTGGAAGAAACTTGTACCAGTCTTCTGGACTCTCAGATATAGTGTTGTATGCCCACCAGATTATCAACACCACTGCTTCGATTGGTGCAATAAACCTGAAGAGTACATTGATAGCATAAAAAGTACTGGAGGAGTTTGATTATGATTGTAATAATTATGATAGTAATGATACAGTTATTGCTGCCACTGCAGATGCTATAGTGCTACTATTTCTATAATACGTGGAGGTACAATTTACTACTTCTAAACATTCTTCTTCTCCTTCTTCTTCTACTAATTCTTGTTCTTTCTTTCTTTCTGTTCATCTCCTTTTACTACTTCTCCTTTTAATTATTTTCCTGCTTCTCTTCTTCCTACCCCCTCCCCCTTTTTTTTTGTTGTTGTTGTTGCTTCTTCTCCTCCTTCTCTTCTTCCTACCACTTCTTTCTTTCTTTGCCTCCTCCTTCTTTTCCTCTATCTCCTTCCTTTCCTTCTCCTCCTCCTTATTTTTCTTGTCTTCCACCTACCTCTTCTTCTTCTTCTTTTTCTTATCCTTTTCCTCCTCCTCCTCCTTCTCTTCAGGTATTAATTTCAATCAAAGTCAAAGAACTCTGATATCTTGCTTTTTGAGGCTTGCCAAAGCTATGAGTATAGCATTAGTATTAGCTATAGTAATCTACCACGAATGAAAATAACTCACATAACGAGCCAGTCCCAGAAGGCATACAGATGCCAATCGTTGAGGCTGTACTCATTAAACATCTTCCGGCGGAAAGTAGAAGGTCCCACCCTTATGACAAGGTAGAGGAACATGAGACCGGCTATGAGAAGACCAAAACCCCAGACAAAGTCCTGTAGTGACAAATCATCAAGCAAAAAAATATGACATTTGTTGTATTGAATTAATTTTTCTTTTTAATTAATAGGGTTTATTGATACAAATTTGAAGTTGCAGCTAAAAGCTGACACAACTTGAATTTCCAAATAAAACTGCAACATCTGTAATAAATGCAGATAATACAATGTTAAATAGGCAAATATAAAATTAAGACATTCAGTAATTAACCCGATATGGTAAAAGGATAAAAAAGAAGAACAAGAAGAGAAAGAAGAAAAATAAGTAGGAGAAAACAAAAGAAAAGTGGCATATGTATTCATCTACCGCATGTCAAGATTCTAGGTCTCTGATTGGTCAAAACTGCAGGCATGAACTTCACTACTGACTGCTGGGCAGTATAGCGAAAAAATATTGACCGGGCATAGTACTACTTGCCCGTCAATGCATGGATGCACTGGATGCACATGATGTAAACTAAACAATGGATGCAATCAGTAGATATGTCCACTTCTTTCAGATTGGTTAGTTTCCCTATATTCTAAAATACATTTTGAACGAGACGTTTTGTAAAAATATCCTTTTTTTGAGAATCTACAAGCCAGACCAGACTTACCTGATTAATTAGGAAGTTGAGATCCAATGCGGATCCAAGACCAAGGAGAAATATAGTCAATGAGCAGAGAACTGTTGCTATTTTTCTATTAACTGCAATAGTATAAAAAAGAGAACAGAATATAGAACTAGCACAGATGTGTTCGATGGGATAAGCAAGAAGAACCAGAACGTCAATGACGTAGCACTCATCCGCATCTCGCAACAACAAATATCGTAAATTTTATGTGGTACACTTTTTAACTGGTTAAAAAATAAAAATTTGATGCCCTGGAAGGGACATAATTTCATTTCATTTGCATAAAGTACCATAAATAATCAATGAAGCAAAATCTCAAAATTCTGTGCAGAAGTTTAGTGTTCCAAATTTAGCTCTACCAGATAAGGCAAACCAAATCAAAATCGGTCAAGAAATGAGGGAGAAGAAGCAATTTTTGTTTTTGGGGAAATAAATTTGCATAGATTCCCATAATTAATTAATGGAGAACAATTTCAAAATTCTATGTACAAGTTTAGTGTACCAAAGTTAGCTCTACGATATAAAGCAAACCAAATCAAAATCGGTCGAAATATGAAGGAGAAGAAGCATTTTTTGTGATTTTTAAATTATTTTTGGAATAAATTTGCATAAATTACCATAATTAATCAATGGAGCAAAATCTCAAAATTCTGTGTGGAAGTTTAGTGTTCCAAATTTAGCTCTACCAGATAAGGCAAACCAAATCAAAATCGGTCAAGAAATGAGGGAGAAGAAGCAATTTTTGTTATTTTTTGAATAAATTTGCATAAATTACCATAATTAATTAATGGAGAACAATTCCAAAATTCGGTGTAGAAGTGTAGTGTACCAAAGTTAGCTCTACCAGATAAAGCAAACCAAATCAAAATCGGTCAAAAAAAATAAAGGAGAAGAAGCATTTTTTGTGATTTCGAATAAATTTGCATAAATTGGCATAGATAATGCATTTCACGATTCTGTGTAGAAGTTTTAAATCCCCCTCCTATAGCCCTATCATATGAAACAATCAGAATTGAAATCGGTTGAAAAATAATGAAGAAGAAGCATTTTGAAAACTGTGGACGGACAGACAGATCGATGAAAAGAATTCAGAAAAAAAAATTTGATCTGGATGCCTGATGGCTAATCATAAGCTACTCACGTCCGAAATCTTCGCCAATCTTGACCTGGAGTTCAATTTCAGCTGTGAGAGAGCTTAATCCAGCAAACACTATAGCTAGGAAGAATATGATGCACACAAAACGCCCTCCTTTCCCCATCTCATTGAAGAAAATTGGGAACCTACGGTGAATAGGAAAGATGTAAAAATTCATTCTTAGATGTAAAAATCAAGAATGAAATCACTTTCATCAATTGCGTAACATTAGAAGACACAAAAAAATGTGAATTGATGACATTGTGGGGGTAATGCAAATACCATACACATATTTGAATTTCCTAAACATCAGAGCATATAGTTAAAGAAAAACCACAATAGAGGTTTTGTACGTGGCATTTGTAGCTTTCAGCAGGCTTTAATCAATTGTGCTTAATCTATAAAATATTATTTGCCTACCATCCTTTCCAGTTTAGTCTAAACTATGTTATGCTTCACCAAAATTTACCCAAAATCTAAATCTCAATATTTTGCCTACCATTCATACCATTTCATAAGACCACAGACGAAAGAAAAAAAGCTGAGCCATGTAATATATGAGTGAAACATATACATTGTACCAATTTCTTTCATACTTACCAAATAAATGTAAGGCCTGTATTTGCTGGTCCGTTCTCTGAAAGCATGCAAGTCCACTATTTCAGTTTTGTTGAGATAAGGACTTTGAGTTGAAAAGACAGTTGCATATGTCAACATACCACACAACAAACTGCAAGAAAGAGAATACAACATAAAAGCATTGTTATGAAGTCAGTCATTACTAACCAATCAAAATATGGCGGGCAGATAGAAGGGCATACCATAAAGCAAATTTATGGTAACTCGATTGCAAGATTTGATTGCTCTATAAATCGCTGTACAATTTTCTTTAAAATAACTTCAATTTCTCTCATAACATGAAAAGCACATGTACATGTACTGTATGTGCTGATGAGATAGAAAACATCTGAAATTAGTTAGTTATCATCCATTTTAACTTTTTATTAGTAATTAAGGGTCTGTTAATGCTAAAAAAAACACCCGCTTAACGTAATAGTGCACTAATTCCGCACTTAGCAGAACTGCACAGGCATCGAAAAAGAATCTGTTCCTTGGATAGGATGGTAAATGCAGGTCCTCTCTTAGGTAGAGTCACCATCTATTCACTTAAAGCCATGATCACAACCAGCCGCACACCTTAATTTCTTTGTACAAGTCAGCACATTTTTTAAGGAATGCCGAACGAGTATTAAAATGCATGAGGTTTTTTGACATGTCCAATAATCTCTGGGTGCATGTGGCTAAATTTTGATATGGAAGGCATATGACATGTGCAGCTGTTGTACTTTTTTTGCAAGCATCACAAGAACTTTGCAGTGGCAACTTGCAGTGATTATGCACAAGTATGACACGTCAGCCAAACGTAGCTGTATTAAGACATCACAGTTTCGACGCACTAGCTGCTAGGGGGTTGTGAGTTTAAAGATAAAGGTGAGTTCTGGTCATCCGATTGCATTGTGAAAAAGGTGTGGAATGGATGAGAAAATGTTGATCATGTAGCATTTAAGTATTGGTGTGCACTGCAAAATTATGGAGTCATCAAAATCATAACAAATTTGGCCCAGTCTTGGTAAAGTAATAAGCACTGTACACAGAAAGATGTATATGGGACTACACAAATGGTGTCGGGGCTACTAACCTTGATTTCCTAATCTTTTTGTGCTCATTACTCAACCAGTATACATTTTCTACCAAAATTGTTTGGCAAATGTCATTTATTTGTAATCTTGAACATTCAGTGTAATTTTTGTTTGATTCTGTGAGAATTCATTTCCTTTTTTTTTTAACCAGAACTCACCTTTATCTTGAACTCAAGGATTCCTGAAGGGAAGGTGGGAGTATCTTTATGAGAAGGGTGCAAGAAGAATTTGCTAATCCTAGAAGTTGGCCTACCACCCGATTGCAGCTGTGGACATGCATCCACAAGCAAAAAGACACACAGCGGGGTGTGACCAAAGCATTTAGAATGGAATATGGAATTCTCAGTCAATCTAAGTTTGAAAATGTGTCAGTATTATTATTATTATTATCATTCATTTCTTAATGACCAAGACAAGAAACAGTGCAAAAAATAACAGTACAGTTTGAAAAGCCACATGAATGCTGGGAAATGGGAAAGATTTACCAAATAACTATAACCCAAAGATCTTCTTTTGTAATCCATGTGACTTTACATAAATGAAATATCATAAAGTAATGAAATACAACAAATAATGAATAACAAGCGACTATTTACCTGACTATATTATTTCCGATTGGAATGAGGGTGCCATATTTAACTATCCCGGTTTCAGCAGTCATGTAGGCAGAGTAGGAGACAAAGAGACCAGATCCTGCTCCTGTGTCAAAAGCATTCTGGCTTATAGCATCTACCCACATCCTTGGGTTGCGGAATTGTGCTGTATGACAGAAAAATAGAGAAAAAATAGTCAGGAATAATTGGTGTATCAAAGGAAGTAGAGAAAACAGATTTATGATGATAGATGTATTTTTTAGACATTGAGAGTTAAAGTCAATTCAAGAAATCTTATTTTTTTAATATATACATGTCAAAGCTCATCAGAGATGGATACTGGCACTTTTTAACTGAAGCCGTCAATATCATCATCACAATCATTCTCATCATCAAAGAAAATATCAGAAAATAATTGAAAACATGGGCCTTACTCTGGAAAGTATTCCAGAGTATGGATGTGTACTTAACCATGGACGTACAAATAACAAAAATATTTAGAAAACAATGTTCCATTTGAAAGGAAAAAAGTTCTACCAACAAATCAAAGCATTGTATAACACATGCTCTATACACTAATCAATATACAATACTATACCCACCCCTTACTATAAACCTTCATTGTAAATTGTAAACTAAGATTACTATTGTAAGTAACCCAAGTCAGGAGCAAATATCAGATAATAATAGTCACATCTGTATAGCGCTTAATACAATGTTTTTAATGCTTTACATTGTAATTATTTTTCCTTGGTCATTGGATTCAATTGGTAATCCACACATGAGAGTGCACATGTCCTGCTCTCTGGGCAGTATTCTGGACAGGCGCCATCTTACAAGCGCACACATGCCAATCCAACCACCATTAATATTTGCATCCTACCAGGTACCCATTTAACACCTGGGTAGAGAGTGATAAATGCAGATTAATGTCTTGCCAAAGGACATCAGTGCTGTGGAGGGATTTGAACCGGGAACCTTGTGACCACAGTCCGGTGACGTATCCACTGAGACCAGCCTAGTCAACTTGAATAGAAGAAAACTGCTAGTACGTACAGTCAAACCTGCTTTAGTGACCACCTGCCTACAAAGACCACCTATCTACAAAGACCACATATTTTGTTTCCCTTGAAAATGGTTTCTCATTGAAACATGTACTAAAGAAACCGGAACATAAAGACCACCTGCCTATAAAGACCACTTTTCTTGTCTTCATTGGGTGGTCTTTATAGACAGGTTTCACTGTATGATGAAAAAGACAGTATGAGGATGAAGGTGTTTCTCTACCCCAATCAGGCGTGAACAAGAATTGGATGCCGTCACCCGCGTTGGGCAACGTCAAACTCCAGATGAAGCAGATGAGGAGGAGGAGGAGGAAGATGGATACGATGATGGAATTGACCACCTCAATGCTTTTGACCCCCCACAGGACGGTAAGTGCTGCTAACACGATGGCAAAGGTATGAAACAGTACTGGCATGGCTGATTCCTGGTGAGAGAAAAAATGTAGTACGTTTAGAAAGGGCAGAAAAAGATAGAGGAACATAAAGGCAGAGAGAGAGAGAGAGAGAGAGAAACAGAAAGATAGAGGATGAAAGACAGATAGAGAGAATAAATGGAAAAGCAAAAAAGAAAGTAATATGTGAAGGAAAGAGAGAGAGAATAATGAAGGGGAGAGAAAAGGAGCAGAGTAGAGAGAGAGAGAGAGAGCACTTAGGTTTGAACTTTAAATAGGGGGCAGATGGGAAAAGACTGATAAAGAGAAAGCAACCTAAAAGAAAAGATAGGATATCTAAAGAGAAGAAAAGGGAGAGCAAGAAAGAGGACAATTTGAAAAGAGAGAAAGAGATAGAGAGATATATATATAAAGAGTAAAAGAAAGAGAGAGAGAGAGAGAGAGAGAAGGAGAGAAAAAGAGAGAGAGAGTTCAAAACGGGATGTAATGGGGAAGAAAATCTGGCTACAACTATTTCAGAAAGTTAAGACAAAAAGATGAAGAGAAAGAAGGAATGGCACAACATACACTGTACATGATACAAAAAAGGAATGCAGAGACTATAGGCGCATTTATACTGTCAAATACCTCATTTTGAAAAGTCGCGATGTTTCGCGCAGCCGTTTACACTTGTGCGGAAACATCACCGACTGAAAAGCTCAGTGATGTTTTGGCGTGTTTCAGTTGGTAATGCGCATGCGCGGCACTCCGATGCAAACACTTTCCTCTTTCTATCTTTCCTTGTTATTCTTTGTTTTTCCTTCTATCACCTTCTCTTATGTTATTCTTTATCACTTCCTTCTATCACTTTCTCTTTCTGTGTTTCCTTATGTTATTCTTTATTTCTTCCTTTTATCACCTTCTCTTATGTTATTATTTGTTTTTTAATCATTCTATCACTTTCTCTTTCTGTCTTTCCTTATGTTATTCTTTGTTTCTTCCTTCTATCACCTTCTCTTATGTTATTCTTTGTTTTTTATCATTCTATCACTCCCTCTTTCTGTCTTTCCTTATGTTATTCTTTGTTTCTTCCTTCTATCACCTTCTCTTATGTTATTTTTTTTTTTTTTTATCATTCTATCAATCCCTCTTTCTGTGTTTCCTTATGTTATTCTTTGTTTCTTCCTTCTATCACCTTCTCTTATGTTATTCTTTTTTTTTTTATCATTCTATCAATCCCTCTATTTGTGTTTCCTTATGTTATTCTTTGTTTCTTCCTTCTATCACCTTCTCTTTCTGTCTTTCCTTATGTTATTCTTTGTTTCTTCCTTCTATCACCTTCGCTTTCTGTCCTTCCTTATGTTATTCTTCGTTTCTTCCTTCTATCACCTTGTCTTATGTTATTCTTTGTTTCTTCCTTATATCACTTTCTCTTTCTGTCTTTCCTTATGTTATTCTTTGTTTCTTCCTTCTATCACTTTCTCTTTCTGTCTTTCCTTATGTTATTCTTTATTTCTTCCTTCTATCACTTTCTCTTTCTGTCTTTTCTTATGCTATTCTTTATTTCTTCCTTCTATCACTTTCTCTTCCTGTCTTTCCTTATGTTATTCTTTGTTTCTTCCTTCTATTACTTTCTCTTTCTGTCTATCCTTATGTTATTCTTTGTTCTTTATCCTTCTATCGCTCCCTCTTTCTGTGTTTCCTTATGTTATTCTTTGTTTCTTCCTTCTATCACCTTCTCTTATGTTATTCTTTGTTTTTTATCATTCTATCACTCCCTCTTTCTGTGTTTCCTTATGTTATTCTTTGTTTCTTCCTTCTATCACCTTCTCTTATGTTATTCTTTGTTTTTTTTATCATTCTATCAATCCCTCTTTCTGTGTTTCCTTATGTTATTCTTTGTTTCTTCCTTCTATCACCTTCTCTTATGTTATTCTCTGTTTTTTTTATCATTCTATCAATCCCTCTTTCTGTGTTTCCTTATGTTATTCTTTGTTTCTTCCTTCTATCACCTTCTCTTTCTGTCTTTCCTTATGTTATTCTTTGTTTCTTCCTTCTATCACCTTCGCTTTCTGTCCTTCCTTATGTTATTCTTCGTTTCTTCCTTCTATCACTTTCTCTTTCTGTCTTTCCTTATGTTATTCTTTGTTTCTTCCTTCTATCACTTTCTCTTTCTGTCTTTCCTTATGTTATTCTTTGTTTCTTCCTTCTATCACTTTCTCTTTCTGTCTTTCCTTATGTTATTCTTTATTTCTTCCTTCTATCACTTTCTCTTTCTGTCTTTCCTTATGTTATTCTTTATTTCTTCCTTCTATCACTTTCTCTTCCTGTCTTTCCTTATGTTATTCTTTGTTTTTTCCTTCTATTACTTTCTCTTTCTGTCTATCCTTATGTTATTCTTTGTTTCTTCCTTCTATCACTTTCTCTTTCTGTCTATCCTTATGTTATTCTTAGTTTCTTCCTTCTGTCACCTTCTCTTATGTTATTCTTTGTATTAATCGTTCTATCATTGTCTTCAAAAGGACGACATCTAGCCCCGCTCCTCAAGTCACTTTACCTAACATCGCGATGTTACAACTGCGAGCGTTTATACTTGCCAAACACGCCAAAACACGCCAAAACACGCCAAAAGATCACACTTCGTTTTGGAATGTTTGGGGCTTGGCGTTTCTACCGGTAAAGCGTAGTTGCCCTTGGTAACATCGCGGCCAGGCTCCGGTTTGGCATTTTTTGGCGTGTTTGGAAGACAGTGTAAATGCCCCTAGTCATTCACAGTTTAAATAGGACTTTAAATGGTGTGTTGAGAACAAACAAACAGATTGCTATCAGCTACATATAATTGCTCCCTTTACAATACTTCAAGGTCTTCTACTTGGCTATGAAAAATAAAGGTATGATGGTAAGCTAACAGAATGAACATACATGTGTCTATTTCTAATGCTCAAATAATGAACAATAACAATGAACTTTATGAACCTTATGAATTTTAGAGCTGCTCTGCAAATGCAAAGAGATACTTTGGTACATGTAGCTACAATTCCATCCAAAACAATACAAACATGAAATACACTGTACATGCACAGCTTATAGAATTGTATTAGAGGCAGCGCTCAAAATACACGGGGGCGATGGGTGATTCGCCCCCGTGAGCTCCATAATCGCCCCCATCAGGTTGTCCACGGGGGCGATTGCAAAATTAAAAATCGCCCCCGTGGAATTATAAAATAAAGATTTTCAGCGAATTGAATAATATTGAAAAGGATGCAATTCATAGTTGTACTTGATAATTCTCACTTAACATATTCTCTCTCTCTCTCTCTCTCTCTCTCTCTCTCTCTCTCTCCCTGTCTTGCATAAAGGAAATATGAAAATAATATTTTGCCTTGATTAAGACAAATTGAAAATTTTATCAGTATTAAACAGGGAGAAGGAAAGGGGAGGAAATTAATCAAAACAATCATTGAAGAATCCAATTCATTGTTCTTTTGAGATGCATAAGAATGAAAATATATTAAAAGGTGAAATAATAAATTGAAGTGCGATGATGAATCAATTCTTTGACGTTGATTGATTGAATAAAAAGTAATGAAACAATATGGTCTGAAGGTCATATATCTTCGAATATTAGAAAGTTTCATCCACCATCGTGTTGTTGAACACTATTTGCAATTTAATTTTAATGCGGTGACTTGTCGGTTACGAGCAGAAGGTCATATCAGGCTTCTATATTTTATAATACTATCAACAGATATCTGGATAGAGACACTTCGTCACATCAAGCTACGAGAAAGTATATCATCATCTCACAGAATTCTACTCGAACACCGCATCAAAATTCTTTTCACCCTTTTTTTTCCTTCTTCCTCATTTTTGGTCCCTTTTAGCTCTCCTTTTTTCCTTTTCCTTCCTTCTCTCTCTTTTTTTTTAGCGGGGGCGGGGGGAGGCAAAGGCCTTTGCCCCACCCCATCCGCAACTTGTTGGCGGGAAAATTGCAAGTGATATCCCCCTTCTTTTCTTTACTTCTTCCTCAATTTTCCTTCCCTTTATCTCCTCTTTTACTTTTTTCTTTCCATTTCCTTCCTTCCTTCTCTCTTATTTTGTTTTATTGGGGGAAGGCAACAGCCTGGGAGGCAAGGCCCTTTCGCCCCCCCCCCCCCCCCCGATCTCCTTTTTCCCCCTTTTCTTTTCTTCACAAAGAGATTTCCGGTTTGTTTCCTAGATTCTTTTCGAACAGCGGACTAAGACTGTCAGCAGCTTCAGCTTATCTTCATAATCTGACTGAACCTGTTACCTCTCCGTTCTCGATCATAACTAAAGACAACAAGAACATTCTTGCCACGCCGACTAAATCGATATATCGAATCTTCAACCGTGCTATTAACTTTCTTCCTAGAGCTCAAATTACTCATTGGCACGAGGCTGGGTTACTTTCCCCTTCTAAACTAATCAACTGGACTGAAATCTACTGCTATCCATCATCTAAGAAAGATGGGGACACTCAGTACAAACTATTACACAATGTTCTTCCGTCGCTTGCCGTTCTTCATCATCTTAATCCCGATATCTCCTCTTCATGTGGATGGTGTGGCAAGAAGGGAACTATTCTACACCTCTTTATCGAGTGTACTTCTATACAACCGGCCTTGGATCTTCTTCATCATCTTCTGTCAAGTCTTCTACCCGAAGTAAACATTGACTTTGACCTCTACTGGACTCTGGTTCCACATGCAAGAGGTCGTAACAGGGAGGCCGTGCGCCTATCCAACTTTTTTATTGTCATTCTTAAAAGCACATTATATTGGCTTTATCGTACCTCTCGTTTTCTTGATCCACTTCCTTTTTGGAAACTTAGAATCAAGAACAGAGTCATTCTAGATTATGAATTTCACAAATTACAAAACAATTTGGTGTTATTTCATAAGATATGGTCGTACAATAATGTACTCTTTCTTTCAGATGATATTGATCTCACATGGTTGATTTAATTGTTGTTTGTGATAAGTTTGTCTTGAGAAGAAGCTCATAGTTGGAAGTTATGAATTCCCATAATTTAATCGTTTTGAAACACTCTATGGATGTGTAATCATTTGTAATCAGTGTTTAGTACAATTTATGTTTTTTCTCAATTTCTACCGTCGAATTTATTGTTTTTTTATGAATTGTTTAATGGTTACTTTCTCATGTATTACGTACTACTTGTTGTTGATTATTGGTATATGATTCACAAACACTTATTATATTAAGTGCATCACTGTTATTTTTTTTATCTGTTTTAATTATTATATGTATTGTAAATAAAGTTTTACTTTCAAAAGTCAAAAAAGTCCTCTTCTTTCTTTCCCTTTCTCTCCTCTTTCCCTTTCCCTCTTCTCCTTCCCTCTCTTTCTCTCTCTTTCTCTCTCTCTCTCTCTTTTGCGGAAAGGGGTGGGGGGGGGGGGCAAGGCACGCTCACCCCCGCTGGATCCACGCCTGCATCTAACTTATATCTACTAACGTTAGACCCTAATAATGGATCTAGAAGATTGATTGACCTGGTCTCAGTGACGGGTAAACTTTTTTTTCTCAATTACTTGGTCTAACCATGAAAACCGTCTAATTTTACTTTAGATTTTCAAACAGTAACAGTTACGACCTAAAGTAGGCCTAAGGCCAGGGGCTGTACTCTACATGATTTTAATAACAAATTAACGTTAACGTTAGACTTAACTTAAACTGTTGTTTCTCTGTGATACAAGTGGGAAAGGAACACTTCTTTTTTCAAAAAAAAGAAAGAAGAAAATTCCCCTTTTTTCCCCCTTCTTTTTTCCCAGGGGGGGGGGGTGGGGCGGCCCAAGTATACAGCTATGTAACAAGTAAATTTTTAAGAGGGAGAATGCCGATTTAAATAAATGATAATGATAAAATACCAAGGAATTTAGGAGTTTCATCCAATGGAAATTTGTATCAAAATAAGAGCCCCCGTCAGCACTAAAAGAGCCCCCGTGAGAAGGTTCACGGGGCTCTTTTTTTTGGAAGAGCCCCCGTGGACAAAAAATTAATTTGAGCCCTGCATGCACAGCTTATAGAATTGTATTAGAGGTAATACAAAGCGGGAAGAAGCAAATGAAAGAGAAGGGGAAATAGGTAATAAGGACAAGGAGGGAGTGTATGAAAGGGAGATAGATACCAGTAGATGGATAGATAGAGAGAGGGAGGGGAAAGAGAGAGAAAGAACAAAAAGAGAGAAAAAAGAGAGAAAGACAGAGAGAGAGAGAGAGAAAGAGAAAGAGAGTTGACGGTGTAGGTGTGGACAGAATAACAAAAGTGGGTATGGAGAGTGATAAAAAGAAAGAGAGAAAGAGAGACAGAGAGAGACAGAGAGAGACAGAGAGAGTGGGGGGAGGGGAGAGAGAGGGGGAGAGAGGCATAAAGAGGGAAATGTGTGAGACAACAGAGGAGCCAGGAAAGGGGAAATATATAAAGAATGTAAAGGGAATATAGAATGAGAGAAAGATGAAATAGAAGAACGGTAATGAAAGGAATGAGCAAGAGAGAAGAAGAAATAAGAAAGGGATAAGTTAAGTGTGAAGAGTGAGAAAGAGAGAGGGTGTACAACTTGAAAATTGGAAATTGGAGAAGAGAGGGAGAGGAGCATGGAAGGAATACACACAAAATGAACTGGAGGGAAAGACAGCGAAAATGGTGGTAAATACAAATGTGCAGACATAAAATGTGAACTCATAAAAGTTCTTGTTCTCGTCCTACATCTGAAATACAATAAAGTTCTCAATGCTAACCAACCAATTGTCAAGCCCTATATATTACACTTATCAGCCTACTAAACAGTTTAGTACTTGGTAAATAATGATATCTGTACTTTACACATCTATATCCCATTTAACTATGTGTGACTGGCAACAAAACAAATAATGAAAATGAAGATAACATTTATGTATATATTTATATATATATATATATATATATATATATAGAACATCTACAAAAACATGTGATCTTAAAGGTACTATGTCCCATTTGCAGGCCCAAAAAATGAAAAAGTTAAATTCCAACTGCATTTGAAAGATAATACTAATTTAGAACTTCCCTAAAAAAGGTGGGGCGTGAAAATGTCTTCAAGTGGGAAAATAACGACTATTAGTTGTCAAATCGACTTTAGGGCCATAGAGCCCAAAAGTAATAGTCTTGATTTTCAGACAATTGTACCGAATGGTCATACGTTTTATGCTGCGCAAAGATTCAATCAGTTTAATCTTGGCCATCACAAGAAGTGGGTTATTGATGTAGACAAATGCTCATGTACCCTTTACAACTCTTTTCATGTATGTTATTACCAAAGAAGAAAAAAAGCCAGTCAGTCACTCAATAGTGTCTGACAGTGAAGTCTAGCAAGTAAACGGGTTTCCTTGCATGATTTGAATATTAGGACACTGCTAACGTTTAAATTTCACAGATATGACATATATTCATAATTCCTGCAAAGTTCTACAGAATTTGAGGTTGGCTGCAAAAGGGACATAGTACGTTTAAATGCATGTGATACATGGACTTTCAAGGATTTTTCAAGACCCAACTCCATTTTCAATGAGTAAGATTTGGTCAAAATGTAATTTCTTTAAATGCATTTACATAAAGGGTTTAAGAACAAATTAGTTATTACCGTAGCCACCTCAAATATCTAATACTTGTATTTCCTTTGTCAATTCTAGTTTCTAATTTCCACTACTAAATATAACAGATTTCTCCTTTGGGAATTCCATGATGTTCTATATTTTAAAGATCTGGAATGTGAAATGAACCTTGTCCATAAAGTACATTTAGCAATGTATCATCATCAACTGACATGCTGTTACATCAGATTTCTGTATTAAACAGACATCCTGTTTGGATCTCTAAAAGTACTAGCACAAATAAATCTTCTGTACCAGCAAACTAAATTCCACGGAAACCTTGATTTGATTGGATGTTGAGTGATGTTGCAATGGTACAATTTTGATGGCATAGTTACCATATGATCAGTGGTAAGTTTTATGAAACGGGGCCTTGGGCTGCTGCCATCACATGACAAGCAAAAAATTATTCTACCTTTAGAAGCCCCCCCCCCCCCCCCCACCTCAGTCCCCCAATCCTTCAAGCGATCCCTTGCAAAATTAATTATCATGCAATGAATTCTACAATGGTGTTCATATTCATGCAGTAATATCGAATACAACCACTTGAGCCAGATAGTGCATACTGTACATATATATACAACACTATTACACATTCATAACTTACAAACATTTTAATACCGCATGTTCTTCACCATTTAAGTGCTGGAAAATTGGTCAAAACTGTAGAAACTGGACCAGAAACAGAATTACTGTGTTTTCATTATAATTACATGTACATGTAAGCAGTAAAAATTAAAGTTCTTATCCTCAAACACAATGTATCACACTGAACCAATATGGCAGAAATCTTTACAGTATAAAGATGTAGATATCAAAAGCGATTTCTTCTTACTTCATCAATTTACTAATTGCCAGTTTGTTATTTTACCCTTTAGAATCAGATCATAATTTTTTATTTTTCATATAGTTTGCTGAGAGCCAGAAGGGGAAGAATGCTGAAGTACCAACACATCATTTGCTATCGTTCCAGCTCTCAGCCAAGGGTTTAATCTGTTATAACAAACCAAAATTGTACACAGACTCTACATGTATATTATGACCTTAGATAGGTGTCAACAATGTTATCATATGACAAGTTCAGCTTGCCAACAAATGTAAAGTCATGTGCTGGGTTAGTAGTTTGTGGACTTTCCTTCTTTTAAGGAAGCATTCGTTTCCTTTTGAAAGGAAAACAGTAAAAATGAAATTGAATAATCACAATTTTTTTTAAATAAGGAATTTGAGTTTATTTCACAGCATACACAGGCACACACATAGGTACAGGAAAGTATTAAATAGGGCACAGAGCAAAGTACAAAGTATTAATAAATTCTTGACTTTGTAGTAATCTATTCTTCATTGGTCCACTCACAAAAAGAAAAAAAAATTGGTGGTGTCACATGCTGCATGATAAGTAGCCTAGGCACTACACTGTATAAGAATTCATGTAATAACAGGATTTCCCTTTGTTGCGCAATTAATGCAAAACTTCCTGTCAGATGTTGTCAATTCCTATTTTTTTTAATGAGCCTTACTGACATCCAAAATAAATCTCAACACCACTTTTATGAGAAATACTAGTTTAAGATAGAATGACTAAAATTGTCTGATCAAAGAAAATCCAAAAATGCACCATATACGCATTAAAAAATAATAAATACGTAAATCAAACAATTGATCATCAAACAAAATAAAATGTTGTATAGATTTTATAAAGGAGAAACGCACGCAGTCTCTTTTAATGCAGGTCTTGTGTTTAATTCTAAGTCAATATAATTACTTCTGAAATTTACAAAGCTTTGACATATATAATTGATTAAAACAAAGAAGTTTAAAATCTAAATGGTAAATTAATGGACAAGTCCTTTCCAGTACACACATGTACAAAATAATGTAATAATAATGAATAGAAGATACATTTTATTGTTGACATTTTCTTATTTGATTCATACTAGCACACGAGACTAAAACTGGCAGAAAATTTCCTGCTGCCATACAATGTCTATACTCACGTTTGCAAAGCTTTGAAAGGTTGAGCTACTTGTAGCATAGTCTTCTGGAAGAGCATTGCCCATGTAATAGAAGAGATGATAGATGCACCAGCCCACTATCACAGAGTAGTACCCACTGCACATAAGAGATTGGGGATGGAGGTGAAATAAAGATGGAGGAATGAATAAAACCAACATACTAGTTATGATAAGGAATTGAAATACAGTGAATATAAAGACCACTGATTGAGACAAGAAATCTGATCTAATCTGATAGTACCTTTAAGATGACCTAAAAATAGATGCGCAAGTTCCATGATTAATCTTTTTTATATAAACATATAACGGTGGGAGGGGGGGGGGGGAAGGGAGAGAGAGTTTCATATAAATATCAAAGCAAAGTAAGTATGTACAAAATTTGATCGGAATATGCTTTCTTTTTCCTCTTACTGTAAATCTCCATGTATAAGGTGCACTTTTTTGCCGCCGAAAAAAATTGAAAGTCGGGGGTGCGTCTTATACACAGGTACAGAAATTTTTTTTTTTTTTTTTAGTTTCGATTTATGGCGCTATGCCTGGCAATGTCTCCCAGCTCAGTAATCTGATTAAATCAGTGTGTTGACTCACCACTCGGAAACTACAACAACACTCAAATTTGTCTGTCATCTTGATTTGAAAGTAATCTTTCTAATAGATCTCAATATGTAGTTTATGATAATAATTCCTCAATTTTTTTTTCTATAACGTATGGTGTACCACAAGGTTCTATCCTAGGTACTCCATTACAGTCAGAAATTTAGAGGATGCTATTGATATCATGCATGACTATTGATGTTTGGTATAGAACACAGTGCTTCTGCTAGGTGATGTGATGAGGCTGGTGTGGGACACTTGGTATCATGAAGCCTTAGAGTCTGGACCTGTTTTTAATTTATATTAATGATCTTACACATTCTTCTTCAACGACATTGTTACTATTATTTGTGACAAGTTCACAACTTCAACTGCACCTCGATGTTAAATGAAGGTCCTTTCCAACGTGGGTTTTCGGCAACAAAACAACAACCACAACAAAATAAAAAACAATTTTTTTATTTTTTTATTTTTTATTTTTTGCCCCCAAAATAGGGGTGCGCCTTATACACAGGTCCGCCTTATACACAGAGATTTACGGTATTTTTACTTCTTCTACATGCGTGTGTGAGTGGGGGGAGGTATATGTACCCCTGTGCATCACGGAAGTTAAATGCCAATGACTACGTACATTATCTTGAGGCTTGCAATGTACATTATAAGTCAGTCGAATGTAATAAATTCTGACCTTATTCCTACGCTGATGACTCCGATCCAGCCTCCTGCCCAGGCACTTTTAGGCCCTGCTAACTCCTGAAATGAGGCTACGGTGGCCTTCTTGGTGTAGCGCCCTGTACCATACTCGATCAAGATTATTGGTATGGACCAGAAAAACAGGAACAATAACCAAACCAGCAGAAACTGCAGACAACCTGAGGGGAGGAAAAAAGAGAAAATGACTGGTTACTATTTGGTTTGGTTTGCTTGTTTTTGTTTTGTTTTGCTTTTGTTGTGTTTTAGGGGAGGCCGGGCATTACTCTTTTATTTTATTTTCATTCTATCAAATGCAGTTTAGTTTTGAAGATGATTAATAGAAAGAGCTTAAATTCTACATTTACATACTTTAGAAATTGTTCTTCAAATCTACACATCCTCCTGTTCCACACTCTCCAACTAATTTGTATTGAACATTTAACATTAAATGAAATATAATATATTGTACAACAATATGACGGTCATTCTTCTGGATCATCACAGCATGCAGAAATATCCGACTGATAGCTACCAGTAACCAGCTAGGTTTACATGTACATGTACCGTACGTAGGTCAATATCTCTTTTCTTGGTACAATCATCATTCAACAAGTGCGTCTGTAGTCTGTACTGGTGATGAGCCAGAGTACACAAACCAATTCTCTCCATTGTGTTCATGTGTACACAAATCTGTAGACTCAATAGCTTTTTTTGAATGACTCCACTCATTGATGGCAACTTTCTTTATGACAAGGCATGTAAATTGTTAACAGGTAATTTCTTTTACAAGTTGATGGTTTTAACTATTGAACTATATTTGCTTGAAGTCTCTAATGATATACAAAAATCAAATTTTATTTTACATTAATACATCTGGATCAAACAAGTGTTTAAAGCAAAAAGAAATTAATATCAAAAAATATTTAATTCCATATTATTTCCAAGGACAAAAAAAGAAGTAACTAGATGGAACTTCGACTGCGCGCAGTCGAAATGATGCCTCCGTCATAGAGCAATTTTACAAACCAAAACATAAGAAATTGTTCAAATTTAAGTTCAATTGTAATCCATTAACAGGTTCTCATAATATCGTGATTACAAGCAATTTCTTATATACATATATGACCCTTTGATCTTTGACCACATGACCCTAACATCTACTCAGTTAATTGGCTCTGCAAGATGTCCCGAGTTAAATAGTAATCCATCTGTCAGTTCTAATGAGAATGCATTCACAAGCTATTTTTTGCATGACCTTTGACCTCATGACCCAAGAATCTACTCAGTCCATTGGCTCTGCAAGATACATACATGATCTAAGTTTGGGAGGAATCCATCAATCTGTTCTAATGATAATGCGATCACAAGCTATTTTTGCATGCATAATGAGCCGCATGACCTTTGACCTTGACCTCATGACCCCAAAATTTAATCAGTTCATCGGCTCTGCAAGTAACATACATGACCTAAGTTTGGCAGGAATCCATCAATCGGTTCTTGAGATAACGCGATCACGAGCTGTTTCAGCATACATAATGAGCCCTGTGACCTTTGACCTTTGACCTCGTGACCCCAAAATCTAATCAGTTCATCGTCTCTGCAAGATACATACATGACCTAAGTTTGGCAGGAATCCATCAATCGGTTCTTCAGATAACGCGATCACAAGCTGTTTTTGCATACATAATGAGCCCTGTGACCTTTGACCTTTGACCTCGTGACCCCAAAATCTAATCAGTTCATTGGCTCTGCAAGATACATACATGACCAAAGTTTGGCAGGAATCCATCAATCGGTTCTTTAGATAACGCGATCACGAGAACGGGACGTACGGACGTACGGACGGACGGACAACCCGAAAACATAATGCCTCCGGCTACTTCGTAACGGAGGCATAAAAATGTGTAATTATCAGTGTGTTAAAATGAAAATTGCAAAGCTAAATATCAAAAAAGAGATAATGTTCATGTACCTGTGTGTACGCGTGTTCATGTATGTACATGTACACTCAAACTGTATACCGGTATACCGGTACATATATTGAGCTAGCCGTATGTCATGGCCATATTGTCAATACCTCGGGAAAGAATTAATCAATCAATGCATAGGCTATGTAATAACACTTCGTATAGACAATGTTTGTTCTAGCTTGTTATGAATTACATGATACATGAGCCGAAACAGAAACATATCTTACAACTGACAAAGCTGAATCATAATGCTATTTAAAGCACTGAAATCTGTAATTTTTGGAATTCAAAAAGTCACATTTCCATTTCACCACATTAGTATTTAAATTTTAATCAAACAACCTAACAGGTATAACTTCTTCTTTTATTTTGTCTTAAAAAGAATTTTGTTTTTGGTTAAAAAAGTCTTGTTATACTCACCTTCATCGCCGCTGTTGTTTGCTAGGATTCTCGGGAAGCGCCAAATATTGCCAGTTCCTACCATACACCCAATACATGTTAGCACGGTACCAAAGGTGGTTTTGAAGGTACCACCTGGATTAACCTTGTTCGGAGCTTCGTCATGACCCTGAAAATTAAAATATATATAGTCTAGGCAAAAAATTAAAAATTGACACAAAACAGATAAGAATTAAAGATAACCACTTTCATTGACTGAGAGAAAGAGAGATTGAGTAATAGATCATGATCTCAGTGCACAGCGCTCAATGCGGAAAGTTCTACATGTACGTGCCGGGGTTACCTGACTGACCCAGTTTGTCTTATTGTATATAGATCTAGGCAAAGACAGAGAGATGACCAAGTCTAAGTGAACGTGCTGCTAGATCAACTAATATTATTTTGCCTACTCGCATCCGCACAACTGAATGATACATACCGTTAAAACTAAAAGAACAACAACCATTTGACTTGTTTTGAAATGATTGATACATGCCGTTAAAACTAAAAGAACAACAACCATTTGACTTGTTTTGAAATGATACATGCTGTTAAAACTAAAAGAACAACAACCATTTGACTTGTTTTGAAATGGTAAATCTCACCCCCCCCCCCCTCCCCCCAAGCACCTTCCCTGATTCCCCATTCATATTAAAAGCCCTAGATTATTACCTCAGAATGCAGTAGCGTGGTTTCACTAGCTCCATTCATCATCTTTACCATGGAAACACGATAGTTAACATTACAACACAAGACTCAAGTCAAGACCGTCACAAGAGCAGAGATTTTAGTCATATGATCAGATCAGGCCAGGCCAGGCCGCAAATTTGCGATTCCCAAACCATTCAGCTATGGGAGACTTTATGAGCAACGTGATTGGTCGAGAGAAGAAATAAATATTAGTCTATGTCATTTACTGCACGCTCGGGCTCGCTCACAGCTGACACAGACACACAAACACTCACAATGTTAGTCTGCAAGCACAGACTCTAAGTCTAATTTGACACTTTACGAAAGATATCATGTCTGAGGGAAGTCTATCTAGATCTAGGTCTAGACCTACATGAAATGGCCTAGATCTACTAGATCTAGATCTAGATCTAGATCTAGATAAAATTAAAAAATATCATCCAATCGATATCTATATTTCATTAGAACATACTTGTATCTAACTTAAAAGATCTATCATCTAAATCTACATGTAACTTGTCTATGTTCAAACAATGCATGGCTAGACTCAACAAAACACTCAGGACTGGACATAGGTCTACACTATGACTGTTAGCCAGTTAGGTACAATGCACTTCACACGTGAGCTAGCTATAGACCTATTTTTATAGGCACATACAGGCCGACCGTTATCCATTGTTTATGTGCAGCCCATTCATGCAAACATCATTCCAAAAGTCATAGACACGGATCTGATCATGGCGACTTCATAATAAAATAATTAAATACAGGGTCTAAATATCTACTTACATGCAGATTTGGAAAATCATTTTGAAGATTTGATGGTTCATTCGGACTTGGCCCCAGACACATTCGCACCGCCATGATGAGATGGCTCGCGTCGATGTGGGCGTGTCTTTATAACTTTTTTAACCAATCACGTTGCTCAAAATGTTTCCCATAGCTGAATGGTTTGGGAATCGCAAATTAGGCAGCGTAGTTAATTGATCAGCTCAGCAGGATCAGGAGCTAGGAATATCATTTGTACACAGTGAATTCGCACTTTGCACTGATCACATGGGATTGTATTGTGCACTGTTTTACTTTGAAATCTAATAATACCAGTAAGTCTATAGGAAATGATTGACTGGTATTGTGGTAAATCAAATTTAATTGCAAATAAACAAAAACATAAAAATACGTGGCTGGCGCTATAGTCTAGCTAGACCTAGAGTACCTATATATAGAGAGTAGCGACAACTTGCGCATTGACGCCATTTTGTTTCACTCGCCCGGTCTACCGCGCGCGCGCAGTGCATGTATAAACTTTGAAGTGCATATACTGTGTTGTGTCGGCCACATTTCAAACACAACTGT
This sequence comes from Strongylocentrotus purpuratus, assembly GCF_000002235.5. NCBI lineage: Eukaryota > Metazoa > Echinodermata > Echinoidea > Camarodonta > Strongylocentrotidae > Strongylocentrotus > Strongylocentrotus purpuratus. The sequence goes on along the minus strand of NW_022145613.1, from coordinate 6,087,824 downwards.
GCGAGCCAGAAAGCAACTCGCGCTATTGTTTGTATTGTATCTCAACCCCCCCCCCCCCCCCCCCCCCGTATATGGAAAAGTGGGAGGGGGCTGTATGTCCATATACAAGCTAACCTTGCAGCCCCCAAACCAAAAGTTTTGCTGCTCATAAGAGGGGTGGGGGGGGGGGGGGGAGTTAATCAGCATGCAACCATAACCCACATCATAAAATAAAGACATCACTGGCAAAAACAATCCAACCCATCCCCCCTCCCTTTCCATAGACAATGCCCAAATCGCTCATAAAAATGAGATTTTTTTTTTTTTTAAATCCATGCACATCAATACCTTTACACACATTATAAACATATCCTCCCATACATCTGTTTACTCACAATTCCAGACACAGAAGTATACCACCCCCCCCCCTTCCTCGACACACACACACACACACACACAGCTCCGAGTATAAATTTCACACAAAGTAACTTTGAAATTGGGCAATTCATTTGTTTGTTGCTTTTTTTTTCTTCAATTTATTTCATGTCATAATACATATACATGTTCCTTCTCGAAAAGACATCCTTTTCAACAATACATAATGGGTATGGTATTAAGATAATGTAAGAAAAAAAGGGGGAGCAATGTAGACAATGATATATGTATTTCCCCATGAAAATCATGTCATATTATCCTTGCCCAGTGTCACAACTTTACCTGAACCTGCATGTACTTTAGTTCTACACGTAGTGATGATTCAATTTAAACTTAGAATAGAAAATCTGAATACCATTGCACATCTTCTTCAATTCCAGATACTGCACAACTTCTCCCATACCATTCCAGTATAGATATACATTGTGCCCTTTTTTTAAAAGCGGTATAAAAATATGCTCGCCCTGCATCAACTTGATTTTCTCCAGGCAAGCTCCAAACTCATGTCTACATGTACATCCCTGACATGACAAAACAACTTAAAAATTTGGAAATTCAGACATTATACAATGGGACTGTCAGGATCATCAATTACTAAAAATTTTACCAAACATAACAAACTGGAATGTGATGGGTATCATTATTTATCTGAAATGTACAATTCAACTTTGCTTAAACAAGCAAATGTACATAATCATGAATTATGCAACAAAACACATGGGCCTACTGCAATTTGCAAGCAACAGCGCAAAAAATGGGTCAATCTCTACTTGCTCAAGGAAATCTTCCATCATTGGAATGGTTATTTCACAAAATGAACAAACAGAAACAAGTCTATTTGGCCAGGCTTGAAATTGGAAACTAAGAACTTCAGTTTATGCCCAAGTACAGTACAGTGGGTTCTCATTATAACGAACTCCTTGGGACCAAGGAAATTACAGTTAACCTTGCATAACTCGAAGTCACATAAGTCAAACTTTCCCTAAGTCGAATCAAATTTTTTGACCAAACTATACAAAACATGTGTTATTTACATTTCCTATGTCAAATTTTGCATACATGTAAGTCAAACTATTTCTTGTGATCCCAACAGATTTGACTAATGCAAAGTTAACTGTACATCTTTATATCGAAACCTTGTTATATCAGGGCTAAAAAAGAGTAGAATACAAATAAGCAGGACCAGCAAAATTACCTTTTCATAATTAGAGTTTCTTTTAACAGTGCTCTTTTTAAGGAGGTTGTAGCATATTGTTCCCAAAATAAGTTGTGCTTTCTAAATGAAAAAAAAAGGTTCTACTGAATTTCTTTCATGGCAAAGAACTGGCAAATAAATATTACAAATATGATATATCTATCATCAAGTATTTAAAGGGAATGTGTCCACTGCAAACACCTTTACTGTATATTCTATGAATACCTTTAAAATGTTAAATACAAGAATAATTTTTGAGATACAGGGAAAAAAAAACCAACCATAAGTCTTTGTGAGAATAATTCCCTTACAACGCTTGAAAGTGCTTTTTTTTTGCTCTAAAAGTTAACAAAATGTGATCAGAATTGCAAAATATTTAGGATAGCACTATTAAAAGAACATTCTTTTCACATCAGAATGTCATTTTTCAACACTCCTTTTATTATCAGGATTTCTCTTACAGCAATTATAATGTAAAAAATTAAAGGTACAGATTTACATCCTCTTTGTATCAATACTCTCAGACTGTTCTTGGGAACAGATAATCAGAGTGATATCAATGACTTGTATCACAATATTTTTGCATACTTAAAAAAAAAGGAGTTTGTAGAAATATACATTTGTTTGATGTCACGGTCGCGGTAAGAATGATAGCGCTGCGCTGCGCGCGCTGCGGAGTGAAACAAAATGGCGCCAGGAGTCACGTGACCATCAAATTCCGGTCCCCCTATGTCGCTACTCTCTATATATAGGTACTCTAGCTAGACCTATATCTGTTTATTGTGAAGACGTGTCTAAATTTGTTGATACTCGTAAATCTGTGAAAGTGTGATGTGAGACTGAGAGTAAATCAAATTTAACTTGAGGTTCAAACTAGACTACAGTAAGTTCAAACCCTGACCAAAATATTTTTAATTCTTTGATTGGCTTCTTCCATTAGGGTGTCTTGGCAAGTGTTGCAGACTTGTAATAAATCCCATTAGGGCTTTTCATCTGTTTGTTAGCAAGTGCCTACACTCGTTCAGAGCTTCTTCTTTTTTATTGCAATGTGAACCTATTGTATCATTTGCTAACATACAAAATACCCCCACCCCCCTTGACACTAAAGATATTCATCAGATTAATACACACATGTATTCCCTTTGAAACAGGAGTTATTATATTATCAAATCAACCAAATTCTACCTCTGTAGTGTCATACGCGTGGACATGTATATGTAGGTGCTGGCCAAAACTGCCATGTCATTTCATATCGGGTAATGGTATTTAGTACGCCCTAAGTTACCAACAGCGCATGATACAAGCAGGCCTACAATGGATACAGGCCTACTCTTTAATGGAGTGAGAGAGAGAGAGAATAATCGAGATACATGTTTATATAGTGCATGAGTTATTTCAAATTTATTGCAAAAGATACATCCCACATTTTAGAACTTTTATTAAATGATTAGTATAACAGAGATGCCAACTTTTGGAAATCAGAAATAGGGAGGATTTGTAATCGACACCAATTAATGTGCGCGTAGCGCACATCTCGAGCGCGTAGCGCCCGACACATGCGGCCGGGGTCCAGGGCCCGCCTTAGGGCCCTGGAAGCTCTGGGGTTCTAGATGCTCTCTGGTGCAATCTGAGCCTTATTTTGGAGCATTTTACATGTGTATTTAGTTAAATAATTCCCCCTTTTTTTTTAAATAACATAAAAATTGTACAAAATGCATGATGAATTACTTTCAGACTTCCGATTACACAGGTACTTGATACTGTATTCGGTCTTATACTTCCGAGACCATTTCCTGGTCTTATTTTGCTGATTTTCCGCCATTTGGATTCTGTGGCAATATCCACGCATTGGTTACGGCGATCCATATGCTGAAACAATCTTTCGCTACTCTTAATTTGTCTTTTAACATAGTGGAATTATTACATGCTTAAGTTAGCAGATGATATTTCTCTTTCAATTCACAGATATATATACTGATAAGCGCCCTCCAAAAAAAATCATAATAAAAAAAAAAAAAAAAAAAAAAAAAAAAAAAAAAAAAATCATTTTTTTTTTTTTTTTTTTTTTTTAATAAATCGGGAGGATAAGGATGGTGATCGTAAGGTCGGGAGTTGGGGTGAATTATCGGGAGCCTCCCGATAAAATCGGGAGGGTTGGCATCTCTGGTATAAAAATAGAAATTGTCCACATACAACATATAATCATTGATCTGATAAAATTAAAATATAAAATTAACAGATAGTAAAGTATAGTAAAGTATAGTGACAATATATGCAAAGGTAACATTATATATACATATTACAGTTTCCATTCCTGTCTTTCAGCTCTGAATTAGATAAAATAAGTAGATACAATGTTAAAACACCAATTCAAAAATTTAAAAATATTAAATAATGTTCAACACTTAACATCGGTGTGCTATTCTATTTTTTTAAAATCAACCACAAAAGAAGTTCAAAGGAAATGAAACCAAAAAACACAAAACATTAGCTGATAATCCTATCCATTATTACTAGCCAGTCAAAAAAAATCTTGAGATTATTCATATTTGATTAACTGGAGAGGAAATATTATCTCCTAAGTTTGCATTTTCTTTTCTAGCCATTCTCCCATGGGAGTTGCCATCTTGATTTAAATATTGATGTCAGAGAGAGTAGTACATATCCATTGACCTGAAAATAATGGATGTGGTTTTGAATAGTATCTGGCTATTGTATAATCAAATTAATTGATACAAACAACAACCATCTTGTTATTCCTTTGAACAGTTAAATGTTTTGTCTTTGTCACTCTTTTGAATTATGAACAGAGCCTTGCCTGACAAACAACTTATGTATTCCTAATGTTGTTTAACAAAAGAAACTGCTCAAGTGTTCCAAACAACTGAACCAAATATCTTGTTACAGTATGTGATCAAAGAATATCCATTCATCTGAATGCATTAACAAAATGGTCTATTATTACGAAACAATTTTACAACTGCATTTAACAGGTGAGTGTCCTACATTGTAGCTAAAATACATGTCAGTGGGTATCTCACAAGATGTACTACTGTGACATAACTACTTCGATCAAAATGGCAGCTACCTAGAAAGAATGGCTAGCAAGGAACTGCAAACTTAGGAAATACTGTTTTCCTTGCTCAATCAAATACAAATAATTTCAAGTTATTTTTAAGTGACTTACAATTTTGAATAAGATTATCAGTTAATGTTTGTTTGGTTTCATTCTCCTTTAAATACATATGCATAAAGCCTCTGTAATATTTCATCCACAACTGTTGATTAAGTACTTGTAGAATAATCAATTTTTTACTAGAGTTCTGTCCATCAGCTGTCTCCTTGAATAAATAAATATTAGCACTTATTGTAAATTTTGTTATCAGGCTGCAATTGTTTACCATTACATGTAGAGTAATATATACAGTAATACAATTTATCAAAAATTTACATTTATTAAGATAAATTGCTTTGGGATAGTTTTGTTTAAGCATGTTTAGAGTACATCCATAAATCAGTAAATCAACATAAATAATCCCAATATATATTTGTAAACAGGGATGTAGAAGTATGCAAGTATAACTCATATAGTGATGAAATAATATACCTACATAATAATATAATAATAATATAAAGCACACAAGTTGCAATGCAAAAAGTGAAGCAGCATCTTGAAAAGTTTCAGGAGAATGTCATTTCAGTCCATGCACTTACGGAAGAGCAGCAGTGCAGATTGGTACCGTCAGTTTTTTACTGTGATGAACTAAATTGATTAATGACCAAATAAAAGTGAGGGAGAAAATATCTCTCTTGAATTCCATTACGATTCTTTAAAATTCTGTAATAAATATCGCTATTTCACCATTTCTAATTAAATTTCTTTCACCTCTAAATGTCTGGCTAATTGCACACTGTTAAAAGTCCTTTCTCCATTTCCATAACATTTTCAAAAAGAAATGATGGGGAAAAAATTAATTCTACTAGGATACTTTTAAAAATATGTTTATACATTTTGAGTCATAAGTAACTCAGAAAACTTTAGTTCAGTTGCACATAAAAAGTAAGTTGTAATTAATAAGAGTTCTGTTACATCTCTTCAAACAATATTAAAATATCTTTATATATTTTGAGTCATAATAACTCAGAAAACTTTAGTTTGCATATGAAAAGTCAGTTGTAATTTACAAGAGTTCCGTAACATCTCTTCAAACAATATTAATGCATTAATATAGTGCTTAGAGACTTTGTTGGTAAGCACTTTATAAGCACCATCTTTATTATTATTATTATCATATTAATGTGCATACCCTGCCCACATTGACTTCCATTAAGAATACAATTCATACAATAGTACTACTGTGCATTAAACCTGTCATATTCCACATCACCATTTGGTACTAAGAGTAATCACCTTTGAATAATTTGAGACGAGTTGTAACTTATTGAGTTTGTTATAGGTCAAAAGTGCCAAATACCTTCATTTTGACATCAATTGTTTATACCGGTACCTTTTTTGATAGTAGATTGCACACCACAAATAAAGACATTTAAAAGCAGCATTATATACAAATACAAATAAAGAACAGATGGCGCAGTACATAACATTGTGCACCTTGAGGCAGTTTCATTTTGTAATTACCCAAAGAAGTCTACTAAAACTACTTTTATCAGGCTTTTTCAAAACCCTGTACAACACTAATTCATTAAGACACTTCAGTATTTTGTTTGGAAGAACAGACATCTCTTTGGTCAAAAATTACTGTTTAAGGTTTGAAAGCTTTTGTATCACATCCAAAAGGATCAGACATCTTCCTCAGACACAAATTAGCAGGCGTCTGAGGGAGATGTCTTAGCTCTAGACATTGAAACTGTTGCAGGTAATTTTCACTTTTGAATGCGATACAAGAACTTTTTAACCATTATTACAACGATTCTGATAAAACTCTTTCACACTTTACTGTTGAAGGCAGTAGAGGATTTGAAATATCCAGTTCTGACAGAGAGAATTGAATACCGGAAGTAGAAAATTTGGTAGAAACTCTGAGCGACAAATTGTCCCTGACTAGTATGAGTCTGTGAACATTGATCCATTGCATGTACAAAAAGTATTATGAATGACAGGAGAAGCCAAAAGTAGAGTGAAAAATAGAGAAAGGGTTTTTAAGACCCAATATGTACAATCTAATTAAGATGTTAGAAGCCTTAATTAAACATTGCCATGTATAAAATACCAATAAACAGGAGAAGCAAGTCAAGAACTTTGCCCGGTAAAAATAACCAATGCAGAAACACCTTGTATAAAGACAAGAATTTGTCTTTTTATACCTTCGTTATAATAAAGCACAGCAGAAAAACATCTGTAGTGTAATACTGTCTTTAACCCTGCAAAATAACCAATGCAGATATATCTTGAGTAAAGACAAGAAATCGTCTTTTCATACCTTTTTTATAATGAGGCAAAGCAGATAAACATCTTTAACCCTGCAAAATAACCAATGCAGATATATCTTGAGTAAAGACAAGAAATCGTCTTTTCATACCATTTTTAAAATGAGGCAAAGCAGATAAACATCTTTAACCCTGCAAAATAACCAATGCAGATATATCTTGAGTAAAGACAAGAAATCGTCTTTTCATACCTTTTTTATAATGAGGCAAAGCAGATAAACATCTTTAACCCTGCAAAATAACCAATGCAGATATATCTTGAGTAAAGACAAGAAATCGTCTTTTCATACCTTTTTTATAATGAGGCAAAGCAGATAAACATCTTTAACCCTGCAAAATAACCAATGCAGATATATCTTGAGTAAAGACAAGAAATCGTCTTTTCATACCTTTTTTATAATGAGGCAAAGCAGATAAACATCTTTAACCCTGCAAAATACCCAATGCAGATATATCTTGAGTAAAGACAAGAAATCGTCTTTTCATACCTTTTTTTATAATGAGGCAAAGCAGATAAACATCTTTAACCCTGCAAAATAACCAATGCAGATATATCTTGAGTAAAGACAAGAAATCGTCTTTTCATACCTTTTTTTATAATGAGGCAAAGCAGATAAACATCTTTAACCCTGCAAAATAACCAATGCAGATATATCTTGAGTAAAGACAAGAAATCGTCTTTTCATATCTTTTTTTATAATGAGGCAAAGCAGATAAACATCTTTAACCCTGCAAAATAACCAATGCAGATATATCTCGAGTAAAGACAAGAAATCGTCTGTTCATACCTTTTTTATAATGAGGCTGGGCAGATAAACATCTGTATTACTATCTTTAACCCTGCAAAATAACCAATGCAGAAATACCTCGTATAAAGACAAGAAATTGTCTTTTCATAACTTTTTTATAATACAGCAAAGCAGATGAACATCTGTAATACTATCTTTAACCCTGCAAAATAACCAGTGCAGAAATACCATGTATAGAGTCAAGAAATTTCACCATGCCTAAAACCCCAGCAATTATGCACTCCTTTCATTTTGTATTGTCCATGTGACAATTTTGTTATGTTTATTACAGATATATAGACTGCAAAAAGACAAGTGATGATTAGATTCTTTGAATAACCAATCTTCAACATGTATGTCAAATAAAAGAAAATCCACATACCGGTAGGATAATGAAAGAAATGATATAAACAAATAACTGTTTGAGGCAAGCAGAGAGTTAACATTTCAATGACTAGGTAAACAAAGCCGGAAGTACTTGGCTTGTGAACATACATAATAAGTATGAAAATATTCTGAAGAGGAAGCCAATACCAAAACAAATGTTAGGTGATAACTTCAGCCCTGCACAAAACCAGCGGCTTTACTTAAGTTCCCCTTTGCCTAATAAAGCTGTTTCATCGTCCGTCTCATTGTTGTGGCTTAGCACCGCCGTTCCGATGTCGTTATCGCTGGTGAATGCCACAGAGCCTCTGTAGTTTCCATCATGCGTGTCTTCGCCAGTGCTTGACATAGCATTGTAGCTAATGGTTGTAATGGGTGTCTTGGGATCACTATTGAAAAAGAGATGGGTACCTGGAGTATTGCTGGGTGGACGTGAAGCACCGCGGTATCGAAGAGTTAGGAGGTTGATGGTGATGAGGATGATTATGACACCTACCCACTGCAAAACAACATGTACAGAGTTAAAACCTTCAATTGTTATGTTGCTGTGTACAGGGTGTTAAAGCCATCATGATAAGATTGAGAATGCCTAACCCCTGTTAAAGGTTATACAAAGTTTTGGTATGGGGTCATGAATTTGGTTCAAATAAACATATTGGAAGCATGTGCGATCCTACAATATTCAGTGATCGTTTTCGCGGTTGAAATTGAGTCTAAAATGATGAAATTGTAAATAATAAACTCTTTATGATGTATAGCTCCCTCTCAAGATCAAGCTATTAATTTAACTAAATACAATGTTTCTTGACTAAAGTCGACCGATTGGCTATTCCTATTTGGAAATTATATATCAGAACTGCATATTCCGAGATTTTCATGGTCACAGCTACCATGGAATGGCCTTAGGCGCTATTTGAAATACTTGAAATTTACCGGGAGCACCAGTAAATTTTGTATTATTCAATTTCTCGAAAGCAGAAGTGTTTTAGGGGCTACATTTTCTAGTGCTTATAATACATCCAAATATCACAATTTTAAAGAATTACTATCCATCCAATTTAAAAAATTTCCCAAAACTTTTTTGATTTCATTTAAAGTCTTCATGATAAGAATGAGAATGCCTAACCCCTGTTAACCATTTGACTACTGAATCAGTTCATCACAGAGAACTTTTTGTCACATGATTTTTTTTATTTAGTCTGTAAACTATGATTTTGCCCCATTTGTTAATACGTGTATATTGTTTATAAAATATCTCTTTGGAAAATGTATATAGACAAACATATTATCAACAAGTTAATTACTTTGAGTATATATTGCTCGCTATCTAGAAACTCTGAAATGGCATTGCATCATAGCCTTCAAACATTAAAACATTTAGGGTTCCAGCAGAAATGTTCATGTTTTGGTGATTTCAAATGATTGAAAATGTCTATATTCAAGTGAGAGAATGGGAACCCCCATTTAATTAAAATTGTCTTACCTGTACTATGGTTGACATGAAGCTCTCTGGAAGAAACTTGTACCAGTCTTCTGGACTCTCAGATATAGTGTTGTATGCCCACCAGATTATCAACACCACTGCTTCGATCGGTGCAATAAACCTGAAGAGTACATTGATAGCATCAAAAATACAGAAGGAGTTTGATTATGATTGTAATGATTATGACAGTAATGAGACAATTATTACTGCCACTGCAGATGCTAGTGCTACTTCTTCTATAATATGTGAAGGCACAATATACTACTAAACCACTTTTCTTCTTCTTCTCCTTCTTCCTCTATAATTCTCGATCTTTCTTTCTTCTTTTTATTTGCTCATCCATCTCCTTTTACTACTACTCCTTTTCATTATGTTCCTGCTCCTCTTCTTCTTACCCCCTCCCAATTTTTTTCTTCATTTTTTCTTCTACTCTTCCTTCTCTTCTTCTTCCTACCACTTCTGCTTTTTTCTGCTTTCTTTGCCTCCTCCTTCTTTTCCTTCTCATCCTCCTCCTCCTCCTTCATATTCTTCTCCTATTCCTCCTACCTCTTCTTCTTCTTCTTCTTATCCTCTATCTCCTCCTCCACCTTCTCTTTAGGTATTCATATCAATCACATTTAAAGAACTCTTGATACATTGCTTTTTGAGGCTTGCCAAAGCTATGAGTATAGTATTAGTATTAGCTATAGTAATCTACCACGATTGAAAATAACTCACATAACGATCCAGTCCCAGATAGCGTACAGATGCCAGTCGTTGAGGCTGTACTCATTAAACATCTTCCGACGGAAAGTAGAAGGTCTCACCCTTATGACAAGGTAGAGGAACATGAGACCGGCTATGAGAAGACCAAAACCCCAGACAAAGTCCTGTAGTGAAAAAAATCACCAAGGAAAACAATATAACATTTGTTGTATTAAACTGATTTTTGGTTATATTGATAAGGTTTTTTGATAAAAATTGAAAGTCACAGCTAAAAGCTGACACATCTTGAATTTACGAATAAAACTGCAACATTTAAAATAAATGCAAACAGTACAATGTAAAATAGGCAAATATGAAAACAATGTAAAATAGCAAATATGAAATTAAAACATTCATTAATTAAATTGATATGGTAAAAGGAAAAGAAAAGAAGCAAAATAAGAAGGAGGATAAAACAAAAAAAGTAGTATATTATATGTATTTTTCTGCCACAAGTCAAGATTATAGGCTTGTTATCAGTCAACACTGGAGGCATGAAATTCACTGCTGACTTCTGGGCAGTGTAGCGAAAAACATTGACCATGCAAGGAAGCTAATGCCCACACTTGCCTGCATTTTGATTTGTGCATAGACACATACTCTTGCGTGGCAATGCGGGAAGTTTTTGTGGTAGAGTGCGAGAGGATGCGGGGCCATGCGTGAAATGCGTGACAGGATTTTCAAAATGTTTGAAATTTTGGCACAACAATTTTGTTTGGCAACGTTCGTGAACTATGCGCACCCTACAGTATGCGCTACCTAGTCGTGCCAGTGCGCGCCGATGCACGTGTCCCTTGCCCTAGTGGCACGCATGTAAAAGTATTGATGACTGCTTTAATATTCGAGAAATAGTTGTTTTTATACGCTCTCGGGAAGGTCACAATTGGGCTATTGCCCTTGGCACGCCTCGGGGCAATAGCACAATTTTAACCTTCCCTTGAGCGTATAAAAACAACTATTTCTCTCAAAGCAGTCATTAATACTATAATATATCAGGAGAGGAGCTTGTCCATTTAGAAAAAGTGAAAGGTGTTCTGTTGATGACTACATAAAAAATGTCAGTAAACAGTTGATGACGTCGATAGCTTTTCTCGGTACAAATATAATAAATGGTACCGTCAATCAATATTAATCCCTCTAACTTGGAAAGGTATATTTGAATATGTGACATAATACTTGTTTAAAACAATTGTTTAACACAATAAGTGGATAATGCATTCCTATTTGTATGCCCTTTCTTCACTTGTTTGATTGTATAAATATGGAAAAATGCAAAAATTCAAATAAATTTGCATTTGATTAAAAATGAATTGTTACACTCATGCAAACAATTATAGACCAGACTTACCTGATTAATGAGGAAGTGGAGATCTAAAGCGGATCCAAGTCCAAGTAGAAATATAGTCAGAGCACAGAGAACTGTTGCTATTTTTCTATTAACTGCAATAATATAAAAAGAGGAACAGAATATAGATCTAGCACAGATTTGTATGATGGGATAAGCAAGAAAAAAAATGACCAAGGGAGAATTACAAGTTGCTTTATACAAATAAATCTCCATAAACGTTTCCTTCCAGTGTAATTTTCATCAGCATAATAAAACGAGTTCCTATTAATGAATTTCTTCTGTCGAAAGAAAAGCAGAAAATTTCAAAAGAAATTGTCCAAATTACTCTTTCGTATAATTAATAAAGCATACAATTTACAATGAAATCAAACTTCAAGTCATATATGAATTTTGAATTTGAAAATGTTCCACCTTTTGGCATCAAGATCACTCAGTGCTTAATACACAGTACCTAATGCCTGAACCTCCTCCAAATTTAGCTCTGAGCTTGTTAGACCAAGCAAAAGCAAAACGATATTAAACATGGAGTCATACATTAAAGGTAATACAAAGTTTTGGGAAATTTTGAAAATTGGGTGGATAGTGAATCTTTACAATTCCAATCTTTATATATTTGGATGCCCCTGTGGATGTATTATAAGCACTAAAAAAATAACCCATAAAACACTTCTGTTTTCGAGAAAAATTTAATATAAAAATTTACCGGTGCTCCCGGTAAATTTTGATAAATCTAAAATAGCTCCTACGGCCGTACAATGGTAGCTGCGACCATGAAAATCTCAGAATATGTAGTTGTGATATATAATTTCCAAACGGAAATAGCTAATCGGTCGATTTTAGTCAAGAAACATCGTTTCATAGCTAAATTGATATCTTGACCTTGAGAGAGAGCTATACAACATAAAGAGTTTATTATATAATTTCATAACTTTAGACTTGATTTCAACCGGGACAACGTTCAATGAATATTGTAGGAACGCATATGCTTCCAATATTTTAATTTGAACCAAATTCATGACCCCATACCAAAACTTTGTAATACCTTTAAGTCTTGGGATAATACACTTCATTCTTGATAAAAGGAATTTAGAAAAAAATCCTTGTGTCTGGATTCCTGATGGCTAATCATAAGCTACTCACGTCCGAAATCTTCGACAATCTTGACCTGGAGTTCAATGTTAGCTGTGAGAGAGCTTAATCCAGCAAACACTATAGCTAGGAAGAAGATGATGCACACAAAACGCCCTCCTTTCCCCATCTCATTGAAGAAAATTGGGAACCTATGGTGAAAAGGAAAGATGTAAAAATTCATTCTTAGATTTAAAAATCTAATGAGAATGAAATCACATTTATCAATTGCGTAAAATTAGAAGACACAAAGAAATGTGAGATTTTATGACATTGTGGGGGTATTGAAATTACCGTACACGGCGTACAGATATTGAATCTTCTAAACAGGAGAGCATAGCTAAAGAAAAACAACAATAGAGGTTTTGTGAAGGTGGCATTTGTAGTTCGGGACAAAAAACCCTCAGAAAACACATGTTTATTGTAGAGTGAACTTACATAACTTTAAAAACTAAATAGCTTTCAGCAGGCTTTATTCAAATGAGTTTAATCTACAAAATATTATTTTCCTACCATTCTTTCCAGTACAGTCTAAGCTATGTTATGGCATGCTTCACCAAAATTTACCCAAAATCGAGATCTTAATATTTTGCCTGCCATTCATACCATTTCAAAAGACCACAGACAAATACAGTAATATCAGTAATACATGATAAAGTGAAACATACATTGGATCACTTTTTTTTTTATACTTACCAAATAAATGTTAGGCCTGTATTTGCTGGTCCGTTCTCGGAAAGCAAGTCCACTATTTCAGTTTGGTTGAGATTAGGACTTTGAGTTGAAAAGACAGTTGCATATGTCAACATACCACACAACAAACTGCAAGAAAGAGAAAACATGGAGGTAAACATAAAAGCGATCGTTATGAAGTCAGTCATTACTAACCAATCAAAAAGTGGAGGGCAGGCAGAAGGATATACACTATGAACATGGCAGACAAAGAAAGCGGACAAAATATACAGTTCCTCGTTCTACCCTTATCAATTGCTGTGGTAGACAAAGGAACATCCCTTCACTGCCATTATTTAAAAATGTGTAGAACAGGTGTCACATGCATGTTCACCTGTTCTACACATTTTTACATAATAGCAGTGAAGGGATGTTCCTTTGTCTACCATAGCAATTGTTGAGGGTAGAATGAGGAACTGTATATTTTGTCCGCTTTCTTTGTCCGTCATGTTCATAGTGATAGAACATGTGGATGCCATAAAGCAAATTTCTGGTAACTCGAATTGCTCTATAAATTGCTTTACAATCTGCTTTTAAATGACATAAATATCTCTCTTTCAAATTGACCAATAAAAAGTGAAAATGGATGGTAACTAACTAGTACCTGTACCTAATTTCATAAGTTTTGTACCTAGTAAGTACATACATGTACTTCTTAAGGGTCTTTTAATGCTAACAACTCTTAATGAAAAAGTCAAGAAAATAGTGCCTTGAATAACAGTACAGTTTGAAGAGTCACACGAATGCTGGGAAATGGGAAAGATTGACTAAATAACTATAACCCAAAGGTCATCTCTTGTATTAATCCATGTGACTTTACATAAATGAAATAACATAAAATAGTGAAATACGAATTGCCGGTGACTATTTACCTGACTATATTATTTCCGATTGGAATGAGGGTGCCATATTTAACTATGCCGGTTTCAGCTGTCATGTAGGCAGAGTAGGAGACGAAGAGACCAGATCCTGCTCCTGTGTCGAAAGCATTCTGGCTGACAGCATCCACCCACATCCTAGGGTTGCGGAATTGTACTGTATAACAGACAAATAGAGAAAAAAATAGTCAGGGGAGTTACTTTAATGGCTGTTTCAAAGGAAGTAGAGATAACAGATTAATGATCATAGATGTATCTTTTACACATTGAGAGTTAAAGCCAATTAAAAAATGGTATGTTTTATGTATACATGTGTAAGATGATAGCAAGCACATGAAAGCCCATCAAAGATGGATACTGGCACTTTTAAACTGAAGCTATTACCATCATCATCATAATCATTCTCATCATCATCATCAATATCAAAGAAAATATCAGAAAATAATTGAAAACATGGGCCTTACGAAGGAAAGTATTACAGAGTATGGATGTCTATTTAACAATGTCGTACACATTATAAAAACATTTAGAAAGCAATGTTTCATCAAAGACAAGTCTATCGGATACACTGGTATACAAATGACACTCGAGGATCTAGCTGAAACTATTCAGTGCGAATAGTTTTAGCTTGTTCCAAGAATGAGTCATTTTATATTTGTTTTATATCCCTTCCATTTGTATTATTCCTTGTACACTTCTGTATTACATGAACCTTATACTAACATTCACGTCTACATTCAGATCGAAAAGAAATAAAGAAAATTCCACGGCTCAATTGAAACATTGAAGGATGTAAAATAATTATGTTTAGCTGGCGCTAGTGTAGTGCAGTTATCCCACAGCGTAAATTGCATTATGGCTTGAGCGCCGTGACACTGCGAGAGTGGACAGCGCGGAGGCATTTGAAATCATGTACGCGCTCGCTTAGAAAACGTATAGTTCAGGAATATGCGTTTTTTATTGTGACGTCACGCATAGTACCTTTTTTCCCTAGGGAAAAAAGGTACTCTGCGTGACGTCATCAATAAAAAATGAACTATTCCGATCTAGTCGGCAGGAAACATCTTTCACAGTAAAACTATTCTTTTTCTTGTTGTGTACACACCTAATGCAACAATCTTACGATTAGGGATATAATAATCAATATACGATGCTATACCCACCCCTTACTATAAACCTTCATTGTAAATTGTAAACTAAGATACTATTGTAAGTAACCCAAGCCAGGAGCTAATATCAGATAATAATAGTCACATCTATATAGCGCTTAATACTATGTTTTTAATGCTTTACATTGTAATTATATTTTTCCTTTGTCATTGGATTCAATTGGTAATCCACACATGAGAGTGCACATGTTCTGCTCCCTGGGCAGTATTCTGGAAAGGTGCCATTTTACAAGCGCACACATGCCAATCCAACCACCATGAACATTTGCAACGAACCAGGTACCCATTTAACACCTGGGTAGAGAGCGGCTAATGTAGATTAATGTCTTGCCAAAGGACATCAGTGCTGTGGTGGGACTTGAACCGGGAACCTTGTGACCCCAGTCCGGTGATGTAACCACTAGATCACGACACCTCTACCAGCCTAGTCAACTTGAACGGGACATAAGGCCTGAAGAAAAAAAAGATGTTGTATTGCCCTTTGCGACGACCCAAAAACATCGAAATCTACAGTCAGCTTTAAAAAATTAAATTGTTTTACCATTTTTTAGCGAAAAATTATTAAAGCATCCAAAACTTAGAAATATCAGCCCAAAGAGGAGGAAGAATGAAGAAAAAAAAAGAAGAAGATTTCCGACCGACCGACCCATGTTTTGGCACCTAAATGGCAATACAACATCTTTTTGTTTAGGCCTAACTGCTAGTATGATGAAAAAGACAGTATGAAGATGAGGGTATTCCTCTACTCTAAGACTAACCCCAATCAGGCGTGAACAAGAATTGGATGCCGTCACTCGCGTTGGGCAACGTCAAACTCCAGATGAAGCAGATGAGGAGGAGGAGGAGGAAGATGGATACGATGATTGAACTGACCACCTCAATGCTTTTGACCCCCCACAGGACGGTAAGTGCTGCTAACACGATGGCAATGGTATGAAACAGTACTGGCATGGCGGATTCCTGGTGAGAGAAAAAATGAAGTATGGTTAGAAAAGGCAGAAAGAGAGAGAGGAACATAGAGGCAGGCAGGCAGAGAGAGAGAGAAAGAGGATGAACGACAGATAGAGAGAGTAAATGGAAAAACAAGAAAGAAAGTAAGATGTGAAGGAAAGAGAGACAGAGAAAGAGAATAAAAGGGAGAGAAAAGGAGCATAGTAGAGAGAGAACTTAGGTTTGAACTTGAATAGTCAATAGGGGAGCAGATGGGAAGGGAATGATAAAGAGAAAGCAACCTCAAAGAAAAGATAGGACTAATAGGAGATCTACATGTATAATAATAATACAAGAGAAGAAAAAAAAAGAGTCTGAGTGGCACAACATACATGTTACAAAAAGGAATGCGATGACTAGTATCATTCACAGTTTGAAGAGTAAATGGTGTGTTGAGAGCAACACACATTGCTATCAGCTACATACACATGTATATACTTGCTCTCTTTACAATATAGTACAAGGTCTTCTACTTCAACTTGGCTATGAAAACAAAAGGTATGATGGTAAGCTTACAGAATGAACATACATGTGTCTATTTCTAATGCTCAAATCATGAACAATAACAATGAACTTTATGAACCTTATGAATCTTAGAACTGCTCTATACATGCACCTACAATTCCATCCAAAACAATACAAACATGAAATACATGCACAGCTTATAGAATTGTATTAGAGGTAATACAAAGCAGGAAGAAGCAAATGAAAGAGAAGGGTAAATAAGGAGGGAGTATATGAACGGGATAGGGAGATAGATAGAGAGATAGATACCGGTAGATGGAGAGAGAGAGAGAGAGAGAGAGAGAGAGAGAACAACACAAAAAAAAGAAAAAGACAGAGAGAGAGAAATACACGCACAGCTTATAGAATTGTATTAGAGGTAATACAAAGCAGGAAGAAGCAAATGAAAAAGAAGGGGAAATAAGGAGGGAGTATATGAAAGGGAGAGGGAGATAGATAGAGAGATAGATACCAGTAGATGGATAGAGAGAGAGAGAGAGAGAGAGAGAGAGAGAGAGAGAGAACAACAAAAAAAGAAAAAGACAGAGAGAGAGAGAGAGAGGAAGAGAGAAAGAGGAAGAGAGTTGACGGTGTAGGTGTGGACAGAATAATGACAGTGGGTATGGAGAGTGATAAAAAGAAAAAGAGAGGGAGAGAGAGAGAGAGAGAGGGAGAGAGAGAGAGAGAGAGAGAGAGAGGGAGAGAGAGAGAGAGAGAGAGGGGGGAGAGAGAGAGGGAGAGAGAGAGAGAGAAGAGGGGAGAGAGGGGGAGAGAGGCATAAAGAGGGAAATGTGTGAGACAAGAGAGAAGCCAGGAAAGAGGAAATATATAAAGAATGTAAAGGGAATATAGAATGAAAGAAAGGTGAAATAGAAGAACGGTAATGAATGGAATGAGCAAGAGGGAAGAAGGAATAGGAAAAGGGAAACGGGATAAGTGAAGCATGAATAGTGAGAAAGAGAGAGAGAAGATGTAAAACTTGAAAATGGGAAATTGGAGAAGCGAGAGAGAGAGAGGAGCATGGAAAGAATGTACACAAAAAGTGGAGGGAAAGACAGAGAAAAGGGTGGTAAATACATGTACACATACATAAAATGCGAACTCATAAAAGTTCTTGCTCTTGTTATACATTTAAAATACAATGAAGTTCTCAATGCTAACAAACCAATTGTCAAGCCCTATATATTACACTTAACAGCCTACTATAAACATCAAGTACTTGGTAAATAATGATATCTGTACTTTACACATCTATATCCCATTTATCTACATGCGTGACTGGCAACAAAACAAATGATGAAAATGAAGATAACACTTATGTATATAGAACATCTACAAAAACATGTGATACATGGACGTTCAAGGATGTTCAAGACCCAACTCCATTTTCAATGAGTAAGATTTAGTCAAATGTTAATTTCTTTAAGTGCATTTACATAAAGGGTTTAAGAACAAATTAGTTATTAACCACCTCAAATATCTAATACTTGTATTTCTCTTGTCAATTCTAGTTTCTAATTTCCACTATACCCAGGGGGCAAGACAGGTTCTTGAGACATGGAATGTTGTGGATTTCTCCTTTGGGAATTCCATGATGTTCTATATTTTAAAGATCTGGAATGTGAAATGAACCTTGTCCATAAAGTACATTTAGCAATGTATCATCATCAACTGACATGCTGTCACAGACATTCTGTACCAGCAAACATGTATTTAGCCATTATGGTAACTTCCACGGAAACCTTGATTTGATTGGATGTTGCATTGGTACAATTTTGATGGCAAAGTTACCATCAGTGGTAAGTTTTATGAAACAGGGTCTAGAGATGCTGCCATCACATGAAAATAACAAATTATTCTACCTTTAGATGCCCCCCTCCCCCTCCTCCTCCCCTGATCCTTTGCAAAAATTAATTATCAAGAAATGAATTCAACAATGGTGTTCATATTCATGCAGTAATATCAAATACAGGTGACACGACATTTGCTCCTGCGACAATTGCTCCGGGCTTTATTTCGTCTAAGATGTAGGGTTAGGGTTAGGGTTTCAATAGGGTTTTATGTTAGGTTTAGGGTTAGGTTTAGGGTAGGGTATAGTGTTGAATCCAGGGTTGAAGTTAGCCATTCGATTAGTGTATGAAATTTACAGCGGAGCAATTGTCGCCGGAGAAAATGTCATGGAATCCAAATACAACCACTTGAGCCAGATACACATACAACACATCACATTACCACACTACACATTCATAAATGACAGTCATTATAATAGCGCATGTTCTTTACCAGTGCTGGAAAATTCGTCCTAACTGTGGAAACTGGACCAGAAACAGAATTAATGTGTTTTCATTATAACATAAGTAGTCAAATTCAAGTTATTATCCTCAAACATACTACCGTGTGAGTAAAAAAAAAGTTTACACCTAGAAAATTGCTAATTATTTTAAAAATCGTCTATGAACAGTAAATTAATATACATCTTATGAAAGAGTGTTTTATCCCGAATCATTTGGTATCATTTTTGTGTGGTATATATTCACGCTTGGATGAACAGGAGGCATTGTTTACGAGAGTGCAAAAATCGACTTGCGCCAAAGTGATGCCTACAGTATGTATTATGTTGGGATTAGTGGAGTGAGATAATGAATTGAATGTTTCAAATGAAATGCACTGCATATGCTTTTTGCAGAAGCAAAGTCACACACACACTCACACGCGCTCACAAAATGTTCGTTGATATTCAATATTTGATAAGTGTGGCATGATTAATTTTGTTAGGGATGTTGTTTGGATCTGCAAAGACCGAATTAATACCCGAACCACAATTGTTTTATTCCAACATCACATAAGCAACTTTGGCGCAAGTCAAATTTTGCACCTACGCAAACAATGCCTCCTCTTCATCCAAGCCTGAATATATACCACACAAAAAAGATACCAAATGATTCTTTCATAAGATGTTTAATAATTTACTGTTAATAGATGATTTTTGAAATAATTAGCAATTTTCTAGGTGTAAACTTTTTTGTGACTCACACTGTATATCACACTGAACCAATATGGCAGACTGAAATCTACATGGTATAAACATGTACCGGTACTGCATATTAAAATCGAAAGATATTTTCACATGCTACTTACTTCATCAATTTATTTCATCAATATACTGATTGCCAGTTTGTTATTTATTCCTTTTAGAATCAGATCATAATTTTTTTTTTTCATATTGTTTGCTGAGAGCCAGAAGGGCAAGAATGCTGGAGCACCAACATATCATTTGCCATCGTTCCAGCTCTCAGCCAATGGTTTTATCTGTTAGAACAAACCAAAAGCTTTACACAGAATCTACATGTATATTATGACCTTAGATAGGTGTCAACAATGTTATCATATGACAAGTTCAGCTTGCCAACAAATGTAAAGTCATGTGCTGGGATAGTAGTTCATGGACTTTTCTGCTTTAAAGGAAGCATTCGTTTCCTTTGAAAAGGAAAACAGTAAAAATGAAATTGAATAATAACAATCTTTTTGAATAAAGAATATCAGTTCATTTCACAGCATACACAGGCACACCCAGAGGTACAGGGAAGGATTGAATAGGGCACAGCCACACAGAGCAAAGTACAAAGTATTCCTAAATTTCTAATCTTTATTGGTCTACTCTTTGGTAGTGTCACACGATGCATGGTAGGTAGCCTAGGCACTACACTGTATATGAATTCATTTATTAACAGGATTTCCCTTTATTGTGCAATTACTGCAGAACTTCCTGTCAGATGTAGTCAATTTCAATTTTTTTTTAATGAGCCTTACTGACATCCGAAATAAATCTCAAAACCCCTTTTATGAGAAATATTAGTTTAAGATAGAATGACTAAAATTGGCTGATCAAAGAAAATTCCAAAATTGCACCATACAATATACACGCATTGAAAAATAATAAATAAGTAAATCAATCAAATTGATTAATCAATAAAATAAAAAATTAAATGTTGTATAGATGTTATAAAGGAGAAATGCATTCAGTCCCTTTTATGCTGCACTCTTATATTCTATTCTCATCAACTTATTAGTACATCTGAAATTTGCAAAGCTTTGACTTATGCTTGATAAAAAAAGTTTAGAATTTAAAATGGTAAAAAATTGACAATTCCCTTCCAGCAAATACAAATAATAATAATGCAGTTTTGCTGACATTTCCTACTTTGGTTCTGCTGCCCTACAAATCGATACTCACATTTGCAAAGCTTTGAAAGGTTGAGCTACTTGCAGCATAGTCTTCTGGAAGAGCATGGCCTATGTAATAGAAGAGATAATAGATGCACCAGCCCACTATCACAGAGTAGTACCCACTGTACATCAGGAGATTTGGGATTGGGGGTGAAATGGAAGAAAGAGAAATGAGCAATGAATAAAACCATGGTACTATGACAAGGAATTGAAATACAGTGCATATGAAGACCACTAATTGAGACGAGAAATCCGATCTAATCTGATAGTACCTTTAAGATGACCTGAAAATAGATAAAGCCAGTTGCATGACTAACCTTTTTTTTTTAATAAACAGGTAATGGGGGAAGGGGGTGGGGGAGAGAGAGTTTCATATCAACTTCAAAGCAAAGTAATGTATGTACAAAATTTGATCGGAATTTACTTTCTTTTTCTCTTATTTTTTCTTCTTCTGCGTGAGTGTGCGTTTGTGGGTGGGGGGATGTATGTACCCCTGTGCATCCCGGAAGTACATGTACCTATTTCAAATTGCTTACAATTAGTCACAGCTTTTTTGTCTTTCCCAATTAGAATCATGAACAGACATTTTTGGTAGTTTTTCAGTCTCATCAGCGCCTTTGATTAGGCAACTACATGTAGATATTGGCGCTTTATAAATTCCTGGATTGGATTGGATTGGATTGGATTGGATTGGATTGGATATCTTGAGGCTTGCAATGTACATTATAAGTCAGTCGAATGTAATAAATTCTGACCTTATTCCTACGCTGATGACTCCGATCCAGCCTCCTGCCCAGGCACTTTTAGGCCCTGCTAACTCCTGAAATGAGGCTATGGTGGCCTTCTTGGTGTAGCGTCCTGTACCATACTCGATCAAGATTATTGGTATGGACCAGAAAAACAGGAACAATAACCAAACCAGCAGAAACTGCAGACAACCTGAGGGGAGGAAAAGAGAGAAAATGACTGGTTACTATTTGGTTTGGTTTGGTTTGGTTTGGTTTGGTTTGGTTTGTTTTTTTGTTTTTCTGTTTTGTTTGGGGGGAGGGGGATTATTATTTTTTTAATATTATTTCCATGCTATCAAATGCAGTTTAGTTTTGAAGATGATAGAAAGAACTTCTACATATACTTCAGGGATTGATCCTGTACCACACTCTCTAACTAATCGGTATTGAACATTTAATATCAAATGAAATATATTTTACAATCTATCTCATTCTTTTGGATCATCACAGCATGCAGAAATATCCAACTGCTATGCCACCTACCAGTAACCCTAGATTTACATGTGCATTGTATGTAGGTTAATATCTTTATTTACTCTTCCATTCTGGGTACAATCATCATTTAACAAGTGTGTCTGTGCTGGTGATAAGCCAGAGTACACAAACCAATTCTCTCCATTGTGTTCATGTGTACACAAATCTGTAGACTCAATAGCTTTTTTGAATGACTCCACTCATTGATGGCACATTCTTTATGTAGATACAAGGCCTGTTAACAGATAATGGATGACTTGCAATTTCTTCTCACTATGAACATGACGAACAAAGAAAGCGGACAAAATATACAGTTCCTCGGGTAGACAAAGGAACATCCTTTCACTGCTATTATGTAAAAAGGTGAATATGCATGTGACACCTGTTCTACACATTTTCACATAATAGCAGTGAAGGGATGTTCCTTTGTCTACCTGAGGAACTGTATATTTTGTCCGTTTTCTTTGTCAGTCATATTCATAGCGTCTACAAGTTGATGGTTTTAACTATTGAACGATCTTTGCTTGAAGTCTCCGATATATCACAGTACCATGACCATACATTTGTATAACCTTGTATTTGTTATTTGAACGCAGAAATAAAATCAATCAAACAAACAAATATACGTCCCTTAACGAAAAGGCAGGCCTGCTTCTAGCCTGCATCAAGCCTGCTTAGCTGCTAAAAAGCAGGCTAATTCCTTAGCAAGCACTGACCTGCAAAAACGCCGAAATATGCAAATTAGGCAGGCTTAATTTAGCCTGTACATTTTAAAAGCAGGCTTATTTTAGCCTGCAAAATCATTTTAACCTGCTCAATTAGCCTGCAAAATTGCCCTGCTTTTTTAGTATGCAAATTAACCTGCTTTGTTAGCCTGCAAAAACGCTGAAATATGTAAGTTATGCAGGTTAATTTTAGCATGCTAATCTAAAATGCAGGCTAACAAAAATGAAAATATTTGATTGCCATCACTATCAGTACAAGACTTCTATTGGTATATCGACTCGGTAGAGGAACGAGGGATAAATTGATACATCATAATCAATATTTGCAAGTGTCCACCAATAGGAATATTCTAATCTCAATTGCATTTAGACTAACTCCATCACAAAGATCATTTGAAGTTAATACAAGATTGACTTTTGTAAAAGTACAGGCTCACACACCTATATATAGAAAACATACATGCTATTTCTAATTGGTTAGTAATCGTATAATCAATATATCTATTGCTAAAACGTGAATGTAAGTGTGATCAGACAAATAATCTATTGGTCAATAATTTCCAAAGAAAAATACAATCACAAAGTTGATATGTACATTAATTGTCATAATTTACTTAACTAAAATGCAGTCATAATCATGATAAATGTATTTTTCTGTGAGACGTGTAAAGTAATAATGAATATTCATGAGATACGTATTGCAGGTTAATTTTAGCATGCTAATCGAAAAGGCAGGCTAACATAAATGAAGGTTTCTATTGGTTTCTATTGGTCCCATTGGGTTCAATTACTTTACAGTAATATGCAATCTGGATCAAACAAGTGTTTAAAGGAGCTACACAAAGATAAATTCACTACAACTGATAATTAGAACAAATTACATACGGATGGAAAGATTTTCTCTTGAAAAAAACGAATAATTTGCTGAGAAATCATATTGATATCATGGAAAGGCGTAAAATGCAATTTTTCAAGACCCTTCTTAGACCCCCGAACGCCCCTGAACGTAAGCCAAATAGTGACGTCACACACTGGACAAACAGCTCAGTACCGGCCGCCTACCGGAGTCGCGCATGTACTAGTCTGCAGCTAGCCAGCCGTGTCTCGTGTGTGACGTCACAAATATTGACGCTCTACAAAGGACCGCTGAAGGCAGAAAATCTGAATCTCGGAACTAACATTTTTGAGAGTTGATTACTGCGGGCCCCAAACATATTTTAAAGAGGAGAGTTGCTGTATTTGATCAGTAAGGCTTCCCCTTCGCAATGATATTTTTGCATCAATTCAAAACACTTTTGATTCTTCGTTTGTCTACTTTAAAGCAAAAAGAATTCAATATTACACAATCTTTAATTCCATAGTATTTTCAAGGACAAAAAAAAAAGAATAAACAGCGTCAGGCAAAGCAACACACTAAAAGCTCTTCATATTGAAATTATCAGTGTGCTAAAATGAATATGGCACATCTAAATATCACAAGAGAGATAATGTTCATGTATGTACATGTACACAAACTTTATACATATATCATATGGAGCTAGCCATATTTCAATGTCATAGCCATACGGTATGTCATAGCCAGGGCTCAAATTAATTTTTTGTCCAAGGGGGCTCTTTTAGTACTGACGGGGGCTCTTTTTTGTACAAATTTCCATTGAATTGGTACCTATGATACTCCTCAATTATTTGCTCTTTCATCATTATCATTTTTATCAGCATTTTCCATCTTACAAATTTACAAGCTACATAGCTGTTACTGACTTTCATCCCGTGATGACATTCTCTCGATCTCTTCCCGTTGTGCACATTATTTCCTCCTCATTATTCAGAGCAACCTTTACATTCTTTCTTAACTGTTTTGTGTACAGGCGCGGAGCCACAGGCCGAATCTAACGGCCCAGCCCCCCACTCCTAGCCTCCCAAACCGGTAAAAAATAGGATAATAACGTAAATTTAACCCTAACAAAAAAAAAATCCCCCCCCCCTCCCCTGACCTGCCAGTGACATAAATGCAGCATCAAAATATATGTGCTTCTCTAACCGTAATTAAATGCCTAAAACCCCTGAGCCTCCGGGGGCTCCACCCCCTGAACTCCCCACTCCAATTCACGCTCGCTACCCTCAACCTGATCGTAAATACTTTAGCCCCCCACTTTGATAAACGTTCCACGGGGCCTGTGTATATAATATATATACGCATACAACACTGATCTTTATGATGTAGTGCGGTATGGTATGTAATTCTGTATGATTTTTTTGCCAAAGTTGATTTGCTGTTTTGGCTTCAAAAGGGTCCCAATTGGCCAAAAACTATGGGGTTCATATTTTCAGACCCCTCCTTCATTTCCTGGGGGGTCCATATTGGGCGCCAAAATGGCTTATATAGAGCACAATAGAGAAATTTGGTGTATTCTGGAAAATTTTAACCCCATCAATTTCTGATAGCTTGGACCCCAATGAATCCAAAAATGCAAAAATGCAAACAAAATTTGCACAAAAGTCCTACGGGAGCTGTTTCAGTGACATACCGTACCACACTATGACATACATGTATCTTCTTCTCCCCTTGCAAACGAGAAAGAAAACAAGGTCATTAAAAGGGATTAAGCAACAAATAATGATTGTGATTCAAATTGATGCGAATATTTGTTTCAATAAGCACTGCTATTCACCAGAATCTTCTTTGTAAAAACAACTTTTACAAATCTCAGCCATGCTCACCGAGTTGAGACGTTCCATTCAATTTAAAATACTCATTAAAGAATACACTTCTCCTAGTGTGAAAGTGATCTTTCAACACAGTGGCAGAATTGCATGGCTGAGATTTTTTTAAAGTTGTTTTTACAAAGAAGATTCTTGTGAAAAGGATTGCTTATTCAAACAAATCCTTGCATCAATTTGAATCACAATGATCATTTTGTCCCATGATCCTTTTATTAAATAACCTTGTTTTCTTTTTTGTTTGCAGGGAGAGAAGAAGCTATGTCACGTTAAGAAATCACAAAGATCAGTTGTATTATGCGTATATACATTTGATAACAGAACAAAATGTTGATTATCAGAACGTCATTTTGGAATACCTCCATACAAATACCCGATCTTACTGTGCCGATACCACATTGTCTTTATCCCGTATCAGTATTAGTATGAGCCAATATAAAGTTATTATTCTTTATTCAGTTCAGTATAATGCTTTTCCTCAAAAATAGTTTCGCTATTTTTTTAGGGTTGAGACGCTAAGAAATGGCTTCAAACGTACATTACACAAACCCTGAACCATTGCATAATGATGGTGGTTCTCTCTCTCTCTCTCTCTCTCTCTCTCTATTTATTGTAATCATGCATTATCATCTACATATAAAGCAGCAACACAAAACTTAGGGTTATCTGGGATAGGTGAAAGTGAGAGTTGAAAAAAAAATTTAAAAAATTAGTGGTCCTCCTCTCCAGCATCTCCCGCTTTAATATTCACCAGCCGCCTGAGTCTGCGCAAAAATGTTAAACCCCCTAACCCCCCGCCTCCGCCCCCCCCCCCCCCCCTAGATCTGCCCAGTGCCCATGTTACCATATCATTCAACGACATCTTGGTCTTCCTCTCTTTCCTCTCTTCCCAATAGGGACTTTTAGATTTGCGTGGACGTGGATGTGTTACGTCCTTTTAAGGCACTGGCAGTCACAATCATGTGACGTCCTTTTAAGCACTGGCAGTGCCTAAAAGGACATCAAGGAGGTCACACGTACGTTGCAGTCCACGTTCTCGTCGTGCAAATTTAAAAGTCCCTAATATTGATTTACTAGTCAAGGTTCACTATTTGCTGGTCATTTGAAATCACCAGATTTCAGCATGTTTACGCTTTTCAAAACGAAAAATTTCTCCATGTCCATGTTTCTGCCATTGCGCATTTCTCCCATTATGAATTACATGATACATGAGCCAAATCAGAAGAATATCTTACAACTGACAAAGCTGAATCATAATGCTATTTAAGAAGTACAAGCACTAAAATCTGTAATTTTTGGAATTCGAAAAGTCACATTACCATTTGGCCACATTAGAATTTAACTTTTAGTCAAACAGCCTACCACTGTATAACTTTCTTCTTTCTTTTTATTTTGTCTTACAAATGTAAAATATAAAGATTTCTTTTTTAGGAAGTCTTGTTATACTCGCCTTCATCGCCGCTGTTGTTTGCTAGGATCCTCGGGAAGCGCCAAATATTGCCAGTTCCTACCATACACCCAATACATGTTAGCACGGTACCAAAGGTGGTTTTGAAGGTACCACCTGGATTAACCTTGTTCCGAGCTTCGTCACGACTCTGAAAAAATAAAATATATATAGGCAAAGATTTAAAAATTGACACAAAACAGGCAAGAAAGATAATCACTTTTAAATCATAACCATTTTCTGAACAATTGTTGAAGATTTAGTTGATTTTTGGTATGTTATAGTATTAGTAGTCACGGGTCCAATGTGTGGTCACACTGTGACACAGTTCTGAACTAGTGCCTTTTAGCCTCTAGGCTTTTATATGCTTTAATCAAAGTTTAAAGTCACCATAGGGCAATTCCACGGTAACGGAAGGACACTCAGACAAGATTTTTGAACTTCAGGTTCATACTAAAAGAAATGTTTTATTAGTATGTATTAAACTATGGGGAACAAAATGTGTTTCAGTCAAGTGGAAAGCTTCATCAACTTCACAAAGTTTGGATAAACACTAATTAACTGGAAAAACCATGTCCATTTTTATGTCCTTCCGTTACCGAGATAATTAATATGCACATTCTTAAACTACTTAACTATAATGACAATTTTTGGGTGGAGAATTAAAGGCACTTATATAGGTATTATATCTGTACTGTTTCACATCTTATACTAATAAAACAGTTCTTTTAGTATGAACCTGAAGTTCAAAAATCTTGTCTGAGTGTCCTTCCGTTACCGTGGAATTGCCCCATACATAAGATGCGGCTCAGTATTTCAAGCCAGGCCGGGCACGCAGAACTTTAGCTTACATTTTATGCATGTGTATTTCGTTAATCCCGTCCCAGCCTCATTTTCGTAAGTTGGCACACATAGTGTGGTACGGTATGTCACTGAAACAGCTCCTGTAGGAATTTTGTGCCAAAGTTGATTTTTTTTTTTTTTGCATTTTTGGATTCATTGGGGTCCAAGCTATCAGAAATTGATGGGGTTCAAATTTTCCAGAAGACACCAAATTTCCCTATTGCGCGTTATATAAGCCATTTTGGCGCCCAATATGGACCCCCCAGAAAATGAAGGAGGGGTCTGAAAATTTGAACCCCATCATTTTGGGCCAATTGGGACCCTTTTGAAGCCAAAACAGCAACAAAACAAAAAAAAATCAACTTTGGCAAAAAAATCCTACGGGATTAGATACCATACCGCACTACTAGCCTAGACATGGGCCCTTCAGATTGGCTATCGCTGGCTCCCATAGGCTCTATGTTATAAGATATTAGTGCGAAAAGATAGCTTGCAATATTTCAGTTGATCTGATACCAAAATCATGATATTCCAGTCAAATCTTCTATTTTGTACGATTTTTTCAGTGTCCTTCTCATTTTCGTCATATTTAAGGTACAAACTTGCAAGTTGTACTGAAATGTTCGTTAATTTTTCTATTTTATGTTTGTACCTATGCTGAGTGTGCGTCACCTGTTTAAAGCATGACATGTCGGTGCGTTATGTAATGTTACATATTGGCATTGCACGTGAACTTACGTAAATAGGGCGCCCTCTCTCACTTAAATTTGAACAGCTCATTGGCTGAGAGAAAGAGAGAAAGTGAGTGATCGTGATCTCAGTGCACCTAGCGCAAAGTTCTACGTGCCGGGGTTACCCGACCCAGTTTGTCTAATTGTATTTTTAGGCAAAGACGGAGAGCTGACCAAGTCTAAGTCTAAAGCAGGGCTCACACTTAGCCGAGTTGGAGCCTCGAGTTGTGGCGAGCTGGCGCGATCTTATGGCAAGCAGTTCTATCATTAAAACATATTTCTTGATATCAAGAATTCAATTCTTGATATCACGAAATCGAATTCCTGATAATGAAATAGAATTCTTGATATCAAGAATTACCATTGCTTTACAACATAAAATTATTTCTTGATAACAAGAATTGATTTATTGATATCAATTAATAATAAAACGGCTTGCCATAAGATCGCGCTAGCTCGCCACAACTCGAGGTTCCAACTCGGCTAAGTGGGAGCCCTGCTTATGTGAACGTGCTGCTAACATGACTAAGAGTAAGAGTAAGACTAAGTAAGTGCTAGACCAACTCTAGACCGAAAGCTTCAGTCTCTGATATCGACGGTCGTTCCGCTGAGATTGCATCTGGCTCCTCTGACTACCTCTATACATAGACTGAAGTATGGCCGTACTAGTGGAACAAATGGCTCGGTTCGGTTCGGTTCGGCAGGACCGCGATAAATGAGATATGCAACGAGATTTTCACTCTTTACATCCTCATAAATGCACTTTTGCTGCAATATTAAAATAGGCTTATAAAAATATAAAAAATAACAAACAAATATGGCTTTGACTTACGATAGCTTGCTCATTAAGATCCTAAATTAATGATTAATCTGAGAAAGTCTTGTAGTCGACATGATTCGTTGTCAACCATCTTGGTTTTAATTAAGGCTGCGACGGGTAGTCGAATGCTCGAGTACCCGCACAGTTGACAACTACTCGGGTACGATTTCTCGTACCCGAATATTCGGCCACAAAAAAAAAAAAAAATGTCCAGGCCGCTGGCATGGTACCGTCGGTCAAAATGTTTCCCAACTCAAGCACTGTCAAACTCACCACTCAGAAACTGGGACCAAATGTCCGGATTTCTATTTGGACTTGGAGGACAATGGATTATTCTGCCATCTTTGGTTTTCAAAACAGCATTGTTTACTGTTATTATTATTATTAAATCGGCGCCTTCAACTGCAACTCAAAGCAAAATTGCATGCATTTTTGGCGATACTAGGATACTGCACCAGTGGAATGGTGGTGGCAAAATAAGAAATAAAAGAAAAAAATCAAAAAATAATTTTTTTTTTTTTTTTTTTTTTTTAAATTTAAAAAAATTATTAAAAAACATGGCGTCCGAATATTTGAGTATTCGCTTGTAAGCCTAGGAGTGTACTCGGGTACCTCATTACACTGTTGTGCACAGCCTTAGTTTTAATTAATGAATATTCATTTTTTCTTTTAGAACGTCCAATAGCTACGTACGAGTCAACCCAGTGATATATGAATATTCATAAACCCAATACGAAACGAGTGCTCTGATTAGCCATTCGC
The DNA here is from genome assembly GCF_000002235.5 of Strongylocentrotus purpuratus. Taxonomy (NCBI): domain Eukaryota; kingdom Metazoa; phylum Echinodermata; class Echinoidea; order Camarodonta; family Strongylocentrotidae; genus Strongylocentrotus; species Strongylocentrotus purpuratus. The sequence goes on along the minus strand of NW_022145613.1, from coordinate 6,057,081 downwards.
TATGTTTTTGTAGCTTGACCCGGAAATATATCTGCCGGGTGATGTCATAGATTACTAGTTTGAATGGATGAACGGTACATTTAACGGTTCAGAGAAAAAAATTGGATAAATCATATAAGTAAGTCCATACAATTCGCATTTGTATTAATAGGTCAATTTTAAATATTCAGTGTAAATAGGAGAACAATACAATCCCATCTACCTAATTTAGATCTATATCTGATTTATAAATCAGAAAATTAGATCTAAATAGTGAAAATCGGGGGAGAAAGCTCTGTCACCGTAAGTGGTAGCAGGATTGGCCAGATTACCTCCTCGGTGCGAGACCTCTGTAGTACAGTCTGTATTTGGGGAATGTCAACAAATGTCAGTTTTATTAAAGAAATGACCCATATCAGACAGTTATTTCTGTATAGACCAACTCATATCTTCCCCGCTCACATCTGCACAACCGAATGACACATGCCGTTAAAACTAAAAGAACAACAACAACCATTTGACTTGTTTTGGAATGATACATGCCGTTAAAACTAAAAGAACAACAACAACCATTTGACTTGTTTTGGAATGATACATGCCGTTAAAACTAAAAGAACAACAACAACCATTTGACTTGATTCCCCTTCATCATAATCATATTAATAAAAGCAAATTACCTCAGAATGCAGTGGCGTGGTTTCACTAGCTCCATCCATCATCTTTACCATGGAAGCACGATAGTTAACATTACAACACAAGACTCATGTCATGACTGTCACAAGAGCAGAGTTTTTAGTCAAATGATCAGGCCAGGCCGGCCAGGCCTCGCAGTTAATTCAGGAGCTAGGTTATCATGTTTGTACACAGTGAATTCGCACTTTGCACTGATCACATGGGCTTGTACTGTGCACTGGTCCGGAGCGAATGTATCACCTGACATACCCATAACCGATCACAATAATTATCGATAAAATTAGACGTTATATTAGACGTTTAGCTACTTTCATATAACCTTTACATTATATTCCTGTTTAGTTACATAAAATGTAAATTTATATTATATAATTAATATATTTAATTTGATTTTTGATATTTTTAATTTCTTTTACAACTTTCTTGTATTTTAATTTTTAATGAAAACATGATATATCTTTTTTAAATGCTGATCACGTCTACGATTGTATGCTGCCAACGCGACGCATAAACAGTACACGACGTGTACGTACGAGTATTGTGAGGCGTTTGATTTATTTTAGGGAAGGGAAGAGTGACTGTCATTGACAACTTCCATATCACTTTCAGATTATTCTGCATAGCACTCTTGGGCAGGAGCTGGTTAACCATTCATTTCAAGAATTAAATAAAAATGGGTGAAAAGGTAGGTTGAACTTTGATAGTGAAGTTGAATGTACTAGACCCTAATTGTAAAATGTTGCCTGACGCGACGCTGAACTGCGCGCCGCGCTGGCCATGGTCAGCTTTGCTTTGCCTGTACTAGTAGGCCTAGCTGTGCAGTGTACATGAAATTAAGTAACGTCTGTTTTACTTTCAAATCTAATAATACTAGAAGTAGAAGTCTATAGGAAATGATTGACTGGTAATGTGGTAAATGAAATTTAACTGCAAATAATCAAAAACATAAAAATACATGGCTGGCGCTATGGATATACTTCATTACTTGTTTTTTGTGAAGACATGTCTAAATTTTTTGATACTCATAAATCTGTGAAATTGAAAGTGAAAGTGTGATGTGAGACTGAGAGTGAGACTGAGAGTAAATCAAACTTAACTTAAGCCAAGGTTCAAACTAGAGTAAGTTCAAGCCCTGGGCCTGACCAAAATATTTGTTCTTCTTTGATTGGCTTCTTCGACTGGGGTGTCTTGGTAAGTTTTGCAGACTTGTAATAGATCTAAATCCTTATGGCTTTTCATCTGTTTCAGTGTTTGTTAGCAAGTGCGGGCCACACTCATTCAGAGCTTCTTCTTTTTATTGCACCTTGACCTCGATCCTTTTTTCTTCCATTTCAGAGTTCATGATTCGTATGTTTGGTGAAGAAAAAAAAATGTTTTAACTTGCATTGACATTGGTCTGCATTTGATAAGTTTATGTAGACCTAAATCATATCCAGCAGTAATGTTCTCAGTGATTATTTTATAGATACTTCTGTTTCTACCTTTTACAGGATAAGGATGATGGAATCAGCATGAAGAGCGGTGGATTCAAATATCAGAACCGCAAGAAGCTGAGTCAACGGGAATTAAATGCAATGCATCCAACTCAAAGGAGCAAATATTTAGCAGTGAGTCTTTTAAAGAATGAAATATTTTATTGCACTTGTGTAATATTGAAAGCCAAAAGTAATATATTCCATTGATCTAATTTGAGAATTTTAATTTAGAATGCATTCTTTTTGGGGGTGAGTTCTATTTTTTTAAAGCAGATTTCCATACATGTCAATGTTAGTATTGTGCAATATGATGGTGATCATAGATGATAATAAACTCTTCCAAACATACTTTTACTTACTTTTTTATATCAATCCTGACCAAGTTCATAGGCCCATGCATAAGTGTTTTTTTTTAAATGCTCTTAATCTTATTCAGGTTATCCCAATATACATGTACTTTGTAACCATATGAGTGACAGTGTTCTGTACAAATGATCAACTTACATTGTTTTGAAATTGGTTATATTCAATTCGTCATTAAAATTTTTTATGATATATCCAATATGTAATATATGATGCAAAAAGATATGAATATATGTTTCTAGAATTATACAATTACAGTAAGTTAACAAATGATATTGTCAATCATTGATATACATGTAGGCCTAGATATATATATATATATATTTGTATTATTGATGTAATTTATTAATTTCATGTTTCTTTACTATCTAGTATGAAGATCCACCAAAAGAAGCGACAGAAGCCATAGCCAGCTCCAAGAAGAGGGTTCTAGATATAAGCAAGAAAGAGGTGGAAGAAACAAGAACAGAAAATCAAGTTGATATGGAGAAGGATAAACACAATCAGTTGATTGGGCAACTCAAGTGAGTAGTCTTCTCATCTTCTTCCTCTAACATGTATGCTAAATATCTCTTTGTTTCAGGTGTTTTGTGAGTTTCTTCCTCAAAATTTGTGTTCTGTTCATTTTTTATCTTTTCCCTTTCATCCTCTTTCTTGTACTTCTCCCACTTTCCTTTTCCATGCTTTTTTGTCAATAAATGTTCACCTGTTAATATATTCTTCCTCATATATTCTAGGCCTTTACATTTGTTTGCCTCTTTCTCTCCCCTTCTTACATTTCTCTTGGATGTATTGTATCTTTATATTTGTGTTCAGCCAAAGTTCTTTCTTCTTCCCCTTTCCTACCAAATCCTCTTCTATCTTTAGTTTCTGTCATGATGAAGTCCTGTATGTTTTCATAGTTTATATTTTGGTTCAAATTTTAGGCCTGGAAAAATAATATTCATTGTGCTCTGTTACTACATATTCACTAAATTTTTGAAAGTTACATGTTAGTTATTACCTCATATCTTTATTTCAGTGTACATGTTTTGGACATTCTTTTGCATCCAGCTTTTTTTTCTTCTTCATTTTCTAACAAATCTTTGTATTTTATATTTTTACTTTTGCATCACCTTCAAATCAAAATTCTGTATCTTTATATTCTGTATTCAGTAAACTGCTTGATTAAAATAATGTGACTGTAATATCTTCTATACGTATCTTCCCACAGAGCTGCTGAAGCTAGGAACAGATTACGGGTCATGAGACTAAGATACCAAGCCAACAGAGTAAGTTTTTAATTTTATTTTTTTTTACTACAATTGATGGGATGGTATGGTGGTAGCAGTGAATATATTTATTTTTTATGGCTAACAGTGTATTTTGCGGGCTTATGGTACTCCTGTTGAAATAATCACCATGACTCTACTCTAGTAATGTAATTATATATTTAAAGGTATTTATTTTGAAAATTTAAAGTGTATTTTACTGAAATTTTATGACTCTGGATTGTGCTATAAATGGGAAATATATCTACATGTACTTTAATTTTACATAAAGAGCCAGAAAGAAATGTCTATCAGTTGGGAATTGGGTGCAAAAAGCTTGGAAATGCATTTAATTTCTCACTTATACATTTCCTATTATTCATATCCAAATTTGAATTACTAAAATATTACAGAATTGCTGATTTCTGAATAAAGTTCACGGAAGAATGAGGTCATGTTTCAAGCAAGGCATCTGTGATTGACAGGTTGTAGATTACACAGGAAATACTTGTGGGTAATTTACACTAGCAGCTGTGAAATGTACACTGTAGGTATGTGTATAAAACAATAGTGAAATTTACAATCATAAATTACAGAAATCTACATGAAAGAAGTGAAGAGTGATTTCTTGGCTAAAATTTGTAAACAAGGAGGAATGCAATTAACATTAATCAGTAAGCATGAGCAGACAGGAGTGAACATTGCCTGCCATGCTGAAATTTCAAAAGGTCACTGAAATGAATATTTATTGAAAATTGTTGTTTCCTCAAATCATTTAGTAGACAAACTAAAATGATCAAGTAGTTCATAAACAAGTTTATACTGGTTTATGAACTACTTGATTATTTCAGTATGTCTACAGTGGATAGTCATTATATAGGCAAGGCAATTTTTTTTCAATATAAATGGAAGAGAAGAGGAACAGTTGTATTAGTAAATTGATTATGAAATTATAACGAAGATTGTGACTATGATTGCTTTTTCTGCAAATTATGTACTCTCTCTATCTCTTTCTCTCCTTTTTTTTCTTCCTCTCTCTCTCTCTTTCTTTCTCTTTTTTTCTTCCCTGACCTCTCTCTTTCTCTTGCTTTTTTTTCTTCCCCTCTCTCACTCTCTCTCTCTCTCTCTCTCTCTCTCTCTCTCTCTCTCTTGTCTGTCTGTCTGCTCCCATCGATCCATGAATCACATATTCATTTTTTTCTTCAAATCTCTGTCAATTGTTTTACCACCATGCAGGCTCAAGAAGTAAAACATCTAATATCTTGCCAACCATCTGCCATCAAAGCAGTCAGACTACAAGCCATGGTCCCACATGTACCAGACAAGAATAGTCCATCAGATACACTGGATAAGCTAGAGGTATATATCCACTCTATCTCATGTAACTAAACGTTCTGGGGCTTTGTAATTTATGCAGAGAAATGCAATCAACGATAATCCCAAACATCAATTGCAAGGCCTAGATGCATGATTCTGTTTGGTGGGAAATTGGTTGAAAACCAGTTGAATTTTATTTTGGGAGTAATGCTCATTAGCATCTTTCATAACTAATCATAAGTATGAAAATATGTAAATACAGTCAAACCTGTCTATAGCGACCACCCAAGGGAAACACAAAAAGTGGCCTTTGTATACAGGTGGTCTTTGTAGACAGGTTCCTTTAGTACATGAATCAATGAGAATCCATTTTCAAGGGAAACAACAAATGTAGCCTTTGTACAGGTGGTCTTTGTAGACAGGTGGTCACTAAAGCAGGTTTGACTCTATATCACGTACTGAGAGCCGATAGTGTTAACTCCTATACTTTAAGAAGAATTTAAAGCCCTCCTGGCTTTGAACAGACCATATGCAAGAGGTCCCTGTTAACCCAGTATTAGTTTTCCCATTGATTACTTTGTAATAGATTTCTAGGACATTTGCATTCTTGCACCCATATAATTGTAGTTGATATAAATCATGTAATTAATTTCATTTATGTGTTTATTTGTCTGTTGTTTTTGTTTTTTCCTTGCAGAGAACACGAGTGGAGACTCTTTTAGAAGATGAGAGAGGGCTGACTATCGACAGAGATCTGAGCTGATCAAAACAGATGTAATCCTCAATCTCCATATTGATACTGCATTTGAAGATGTTGAAACTAGACGTTATATACACTGTATGTATTGTAATAAAATGAAGAGAAGAAAGAAAACCTGATGGATAAAGCAAGTCTTGAGGTCTTTCTTTAGTCTTGTTTGGATCACAGATGAGAAAACTGTTAAGTCCCAGTTATTTGCAATGATGTTGGGAGGAGGTGGGACAGCATTGTCAGAAGGTTTAGTAAACCCAAATTAAATTTTGGAGATTGAATTTTGAATAATCTGATATACGATCACCATGCAAGACTTTTCAAGCAATTGAATCAAGGGCAATGTAGATGTTACATGTCCTTCGAATGATCATTACTAGCTCACCAGATGGCTTTTTTCTATACAATTTAAATTACAAACTCAGTAGCAAATTGGCATTGCCAGGATTATAATCAATTTCTCAGAAAATTGAATATTGCATACCGGTACTGATAGCTCTTTTTGATATTTTTACAGGATGTGGAAGGTTACTTTTGTGTAACATATGTCATTGAGACAAACAGCCATTACCAAAATCAAATCTTTGGAATACCAGTATCTCTGTAATCTTTTTCTGTATGAAATTGGTATTACGGTTGCTCCTTCATTACAAATTCACCAGATGGCTCCTTTCTATACAATTTCAAATTAAAAACAATGTCGCTAGCAAAATGACATTGCCAGGTTTATAATCAATTTTTCAGGAAATTGAACATTGCACTTTGAAAGCCCTTTTTGATATTTTTACAGGATATGAAAGGTTGTAATGCTTTTGTGTAACATATCATTGAGAGAATGATAGACAAATGATGCTTTTTTTTAAATTGATATATATATATATATATATGTATTTAATCTTTGTTATAAGACAGTAAACATTATGAATGATATGTTATTCATTTATCATCTGTCAGTGCCATTAATTGATGCAAAATTCATGTTATGATTACGTAAATTGATTTCAATCTTTTTTTAAAGTCTTTTTCTTTAAAAAATTTATGATAATTTTAAATCTGGTGCCCCCTCATTTGTGAGAATGCAATTATACTGAAGATAATGTAAGGAATAGATAAGGAAATTATGTATGCATTTATAAAAGTCATTGATAAAATATGGTACTTTTTGGTTTAGTATTATATGTCTTTTTAAATAAATATAAGTGTGTGAACCATATTTTCAAGCAATCATTTATGTTCAATTTGGATGTTTTCATATTTAAAATTATTTTCATGCCTTATGCCATTTGTGAAGATGAGGATTACAACTTAAAATACACTGTATGTTGACTTATTTTCTATCTGGTGCATGAAGTATACTCATGTGAAATCATTCCTTACAATAGTATTAATGCAAGGCAACTTAGTGTGTTCTTGTAATGTGATTTTTATGGAATAATGAATCAACTTAATTAAAACAAATTAAAGCTTACCGATATGTAAGGGCACAAAAGAAATCATCCAGAATGCAAACTTCATAATTATTGAAAATCATAATTCTCTCACACACAGAGTTAGAACCACATCGTTAGGATATTGACTTGCTAGTTGCACATATATACATGTACCATGTCAATGAGGCTTAATGTTAGCGTAACTTTCATTCAGATGTGTCCTCCCAAAAAGAATTCTTAATTTACATACGTCACATCACTAACTGTTATAGACTTTGCTTTCCAGGGCCCCATTTCACAAAACTTGTCATCAGTGACAAATGACAGTTTTTGTTATAAGCTACTGAAATCCTTGCTTCTGATTGGTCATCAGCATATTTATGACTGATTTTTCATTGAAAAAAGGCTTTGTGAAACGGGTCCCGGACTCGTCTTTTCGTGCCACTCCATTTCGCCAAGCTACCTTAAGACTTATGAAACCTAACCTCAGTCTTAGTAAAGAGTTCAAATACAAACTACTGTAGTATATGTTTACCAAAGTCTTTGAGGGAGGGGGCTGCTAAATACCTTAATGATAAATAATTAATTCGTTTCAAGTTCAGTTCAGCCTATAGTCTTCCAATAGCCCTAACAGAATCAGGTATGACTTGAAAGCATTAAAGAAGAATCAAAATCTTCAGGAAATGTGTTTTTGATCCTTCTCATTTTCCCATTTAATTCCAGTGTTATTTACCATCAATGAGTACCACATTTGATATGAAGGTCAATTTTGTATTTGCATTTGTATTCACCTTGTGTATGTCCATGTATGTGTGCATAATTATGCATAGATGTGTATGAAAATTCATTTAATAAAGTTTTTTTATCAAATTAACTTCTTTTTTGTGTTATGCATTTGAGAATTTGTTGATGGTGGTCCCATTTATTGTTTCTTACCTCAACTAGAATTAATTCAAACTGACAATTTGAGTAAAAAAAAAGGGGCATGTTTTCACAAAACATGACCACCCAACCCGACCCAATGATTCGAAGTAAGCCCATATGCATGTGCTAAGAGCCCAAAGAGCAATAACCCTGTTGTGAATGATAGGTTTGTGTATCTCTTGTTCTATGAATAGTTTCATATCAAATATCTATGACAATTACCATATACAGTTCACAACTAAATTATTCATTCCCTTACCAAGTTTTGTAAGTAAGTGATGGACAGTCTGCAGAAATTGTTGGATGAGAGAGGAGTGAAAGAACTGGGAGTGATGCTAATAGAGAAGGCTAGGAACCGAGGGTTGTTGTGGAACAGCATGATCGCCAAAGTCAATCGATATGGCACTTACAGAGAGAGAGAGAAGTACCGTAAGGGACAAATTGATTTGTCCAGACATACGTTTCTTGTGAATGTGACATAAAGCATACATCTAAAAGTATTCAACAAAGGCCATAATTCCCCAGTACACCTTTCATTCTTGAATTACAACAACAAAAAATTTACAAGGGATATGAATAATTTAGTTGTATATGTATTATTATGTTAGTTGTTCATTTAGTTTGCAGGATTACCATTGACTTCTTTTAAGTACCTTCTCTCGTACCTTCTCTCGTACCTTACTTCCTTCACAATTCACATCAGCAGGGGGAACAGATATCCTTGACATAATAACAAAACGCAATCCTGACCACATTAACACACAACGTGCAAGTGAACTTTAAAGTGTTTACTTTTATTTAGAAGCAAAAGTCAAAGAAAATACATAGGCTGGAGAAAAAGAATTGTTTTGATACATGTAACCATGAACGTTCATAGTAATACTCATGAACTATAGACAAAACAGAAAGGAAAATGCATTCCTTGGAGAACATCAATTACATAATACTTTTTAAACCACATGCATATCTACATACAAATTAATATACCAACAATCCCTAATAAACAGTACAACCGAAATTAGCTTTGTGACTCTTTTCTACAAATACATTCTTTATCAAAACTAGATCTTTAATTAAATTTCTTTTGTCTCATACTATCACCTGACCATGCCTGCATCTCCTCCAAGCCTTGTTCAGACGTGACTCAGTAAACCACTTAAAGAAAACGGCTGAAACAAAATAAAATCACTTAAAAGTGAAGCACATAAGAAACCTGCAAAACAGAGTACGGTATGCTTAAGGGCCTTTGTTTCACCCAGCCTCTAGTTTTTACCCAAATTTGCTATTCGAACACGATTCTTCTTTTTTGGAGTGGCAATTACTGCGGCAAATGGGAACAAGGCTCTGATTCACCAGTTGACAACTGAATCTCACTCCCATAAGCTTCATACAGGGACCACTTGGTTCCTGTAAGCAAGGGATTAATATCAATACAAATCTAACCAAAAGAAATATCTCAATCATTTTCTTTAATTCACTGATCAATGCATAAGTATCAATGTTAGGCATGCATAACTGATATCAACTCAAGAAACAGTTACCAGAGTTGCATTGATGAGGGGGAAAATACAACAGAAAAAAACAAGTTTACAGGAAACTTTGATTAAACCCGATTTCAATGTTAATGATTAACATACCAGTACCAGTATACGCTATATCAGCAAAAAACAAGATGTGTTGAAGAATGATAAAAATTCTGAAGAAAAGGTAAAAGACAAAATAAGAACTTTACATTACAATATGTGTATGAGACAGCATCAAAATCATTCACATGCAGCGGTTAAAATTGTTATGTGCAGTAGTTAGTAGTCATTTTGCATATTATCAACTCAACCTTAGCACTTGGTAAGTGCTAAATAATTCCTGACCTCTAAAAAAGCCTGTCTTGATAAACAAATCTAAGTCTGATGCAAAATTTAACTCTCTATATTAACACGATATGCATTCTATATGAATAAATTTGATTAATTTACTAGCTTCAATGAAAGCAACCTAGGCTTCATATGATTTTCAAATAAATACAATTTTCAATAAAACAAAATCTTAGTCTAGTCATTCTCCTACATTCGTTTTTCAATAATATTTGCAAACCATTTGCACACATGACCTGACCACGACTAAATTCATGGCTTCCCACAAGGGTCAATATTTGGTCCATTTATATTTTACATGAAATACATTGTAATTCTATTTCACTGTTCACTACATGTACAATGTACTAAGAACATGTAACTTAAATATCAGCACTATATTTGTAAACACAAAAGTAAGATCTTGGGCTGAACGAAACGAAACAAAATGAAAAGACTTACAATGATACCATCAAATGTATGGAGTTACCAGTCGGTCTAAACATTTGAAATCTATCTTTGGTAACTATATCATGTTCTTGACCAGGTGAGTGTCTGTGACAACATCCCTACATGACAAAGGAAAACTCCATTCCTTTAAAGTATTAGGACCCTTACAACTATCAGCTTAACTGTGGGAGCTTAGGTTTGGTAAAAATTCTGAACATTTTTTTAACAATTTACAGAGTAAACTGCTTAGCCCATCGATAAGATTGTGGTGAAGTGAATGCAACTATTCAAAGTCATATAATAAGGGTAGTCGAAGCCAAGGAGTTGTTACGTCTCAAAATTTAGCACACTTTGCAATCAGAAATAAATAACTGATGTTTCCACTGGGATTAGGACAACATTATGTATAATACATACCGGTATATCAAATTATGTCAGAAGTGGGTTCTTTTTTAACTATGTTCATACTTACTCATAAAATTAAAAAAATCCTCCACCTACGTAACTGGTCTTTCATTCCTATCTGATTATATTATTTTCACTTTTCTAAATCAAAAAAACATGGTAAAGATCATAATTATCCAGTTTTTAGTGGTATCTGCAATTCAACATATCAACCAGGCAAGAAAACTTGACAACAAATATTTAATAGTCTACTTAGTAGACTATAAGAGACTTCTTTAATGTACATGAATATGTGGAACTTTTATAGTGACTGCGTGGTTCACCGACATTAAATACCACAGGCAGAATATACAGTGGTTAGGTAGAGGAGTATGAAATCATTTTCTTTCTGTTTTTATCTATTTTTCTAGTTATGACAAGGGAATATTCAGTTATACAACTTACAAACTTAAGGTTCTCTGCAGAAATTATTCATGATTGATGAAATTGAATGAATTCCCAGTGCAGTACCCTATGGTAACAGTTTAGGAGGACTAAGCTTTCTTAAACAGTGAAGGTAGGCACTGAAATATCTATTGCTCTTGTAAACCCCAGACTGCGGGTATCTACCTTTCACATTTTACTTTCTTGAGTTGCACACATGTGGGAGTGTGTTATGTAATGGTGAGAACCTGTAAGTATGCATGAACGTAACTCTCTCTTTGACAATATATCAGAGTTTCAGTAATAATACAGGTGCACTACGTTTACAAACTCTACTCAAATTACATGTTACTGTAAATTAATGTAAGAGACTAAATTTTTATACAACATGCATATTTAATTATTCAAATTAATGTGAAGCATGCAAATGATGTCATATTTCCAATACGACCCATAATACTATAATGACAGAAAAAAGGAATGTCTACATCAGGCCTGGTCTACATCTATGATATATGAGTGTATTACATTAAATGCTGAAATATCTACATGCATATCATCTTTATACGCAAACTTGAAAACAAATTTTAGACATAACTTCAACACTGAAAAATACATGAAATCTATCTCCATCTTTTACTCTTGTTTTTGTAAATAAAAATAAATTCCATTTTGGCCAGATGTATCCCTCTATTTGCAATCTTTTTCTTGCCATAGATAACACTGACTATATGCATAAATAGGAGAAAAGAACGAAAATGTAAAACAAAATTTGAAATGATTAATTTGAAGAGAGGATGTAAATAAAATAATTTCTTATAACTTTTCAGTGGGAATATGGTTTCTGCACAATAAAAACAAAATCCCTAGAAAATAATGTTTGCTCTTTCAGCACTTCATCAAATAATAAAATCAACATTAATATGTTTAACTTTAACATTGCAAAACCAAACTTGAAATGGTTAAGTTAAATCAAGTATTTTTTTATAATTCTATTAAAAAAAAGCATTGAAAAACAAAATGAAATGTAATATCAGGTGGCCAAGGCCTCTTTTTGTGCTCAAAAGTCAGGAAGGATGAAAAAACGTAAATTGTAAATATTGAGAAATGAAGGAAATGTGATTAATTTAAAAACAACAAGCCTACTAAATGAAAGAGTTACAAAAAAGCTCTTTAAGTGCAGAGTTGAATGATAACACTATGGAAACTACTCGAAAGATAACTATATCAAGAACTAGAAGGATTTTGAGAATGATAAATGGAGAACACTTGAAAAGATGTGTTATAAGATGACGGTAAAAGACCAATGACAAAGAATGGAAAATGGTTAATTAAATCTTTCTTTTTCTCCCACTCCTCCCACACTTTTTTCTTGAACTGACGCTCACACGATTTGGAAGGCTGCATGAACATGAAGATGATAAGCAAGGCTGAATTGATGGAAACTGTTGCTAGGCAATCACCCAATGGGCTGAAGAAGAAGAGGACTTATTTCTTCTTAGGCTTGGTCCTTGCCCGGACACTTCCATTTTCTGAGTGGGGGGAGTCAGACGCAACAGGGGAAGCTGTGAGGGCATCAGGTTGCTCACCTCCTTCGATTGCTCGCACTGTAAAAGAAGGAAAGGGAAAGATGATTGACAAATTATGAGCACGTTAATTCAAATTTGAAAATGAAGCTATCATTACATCGAGGGGGGTATCCAATGACATGCACGTTGTCTATCAGTATACTTCCCCCTAGTTTTAATGTGGAGTTCCTGCATGCATATGTATAAATTTACTAAACCTTTAAGGAAAGCTATACATTTTGAAACTTTCAAATGGCCTGTAAGGATAATTGAAGAAGAAGGTGAAAGTTGGCTAATTATATCTAATAATATATTTACCCTGTTTTCAATCAAGAAAATGATCATTTCATCATTACAAAAGAATTTTGTGAATATGTACTATTTCATTCTCATACTCTGCAAACACACAAACAAACAAAAGTATCGAAACTTCAAATACAGTCACATAAAATCTGTTCTTACAGCTTCTTTTCCAACACAGAATGCAACAAAGAAGGAGAACAAAATAGTTGTTGCCAATTTTAAAGAGGAAGGCATTAAATGGGGAGGCTGATTTTTTAAGTCTTTTGGAAAAGAAAAAACAAACCTGTAATAGTCTGTAACATTCTATGCTGCACCCTCTTCTTTTTGTTTTGTTTATTGTTTAATTAATTTTAAGCTGTTTTGATCTGGAGTTAAAGCTTATCTGTACTAGTTTGCCAGGAGGGATTAGACCACCCAGCAAGGTCACGGGACAGGTGGTTATCTCATCAACTCAGCCCTCAATTAACATCAGAAAAAGGGGACCATGGGGGACCGCTTCGGCATTGTTTGCTATATAGAGGGCGCAAGTAGCTTTAAGTAGTGCAGTGGGGCTTTAAGACATATAGAGGATGGGCTCATAACTTACCCTCTTCTTTCTTCTTCTTCTCCTTTGTCTTAGTAGGAGCCATCTTGCGCTGGGGCTTTGCGGTGGCCAGCTGGGCTTCACGACGTCTGCGCAGCTGGAACATGAGGAAGTTGAAGATTAGCCACGCCTGGAAAAGGCACACTGCTGTCAAGATGGTCAGTCTAATTCAAGAAATTAAAGAAAAACAAATCAATCAAAGCTCTGAGATAACAGGCTAAATATCATATTGATGTTGTGTTGTATCGCAATAGTGTTTCTGCCAGGATTTCAAGCCTGAATACTCAATAAAAATGCCAAAAAACGAGCCTGGTAACTTCATAGGTAGTTGAGAGAGATGGTCTGGTCACTGGTAGTTGCTCCTGCTTTGTCAATAAATTCATTACACCAAAATCACCTTCATGTTTTCACCATTATCCTCATCATCTTTATCATCACCAACATCAGCCCAAATCACCAGCCCCTTCATCATCATCTTTCCTATCACCATGGTCCTCTGCATCATTATCATCACTGTAATCACCATCATCATCATCATCATCATCATCATCATCACCATCATCTCTGTCATCATCATCATCATCATCATCACCAACATCATCTTCGTCATTATCATTATCATGGAACCTCATCACCATCATCCTCATCCTCATCACCATCATTATCATTATCATTATCATCATCATCATCATCATCATCATCATCATCATCATCATCATCATCATCATTATCACCATCATCATCATCATCATCACCATCATCATCATCCTCATCCTCATCACCATCATTATCATTATCATTATCATCATCATCAACATCATCATCATCATCATCATCATCATCATCATCATCATCATCACCATCATCTGTCATCGTTACCATCGTCCCAATCACCAACATCATCTTTGTCATCATCATCATCGTCGTCCCCATTATCATCATCTTCATCATCATCATTATTATCTTCACCCTCATCCTCATCACCACCCTCATCCTCATCACCAGCCTTATCATCTTTGTTATCATCATCATCATTATCATCATTATCATAGAACCTCACCACCATCATCCTCATCCTCATCATCATCATCATCATCGGACATGCTCACAATGACTCACCTTGAAAAAGGAGAATTGAAGTTTCCATTAGAGATATCAAGGCCCTGGGTTTCTACCTTGCCTAATCCAAACCACACTGTGAGTGTCGTGAGTGAGATAGTCATGAGTCGAACCAGAAGGAACAGTATGGCCCATAATGTGAAGCTGTGAAAAGACAAGAGAATGGATCATTGAATCAGATGGCGGAGAAGCTGGAGATACAGTCAAACCTGCTTTAGTGACCACCTGTCTACAAAGACCACATTTTGGTTTCCCTTGAAAATGGTTACTAATTGAAACATGTACAAAAGAACCTTTCTACAAAGACTATCTGTCTACATATTTTTGTGTTTCCCTTGAGCAGTCCCTATAGACAAGTTTGACTGTACTATGCTGCAATTATACAGTATGTGCAGCTGAGATTTGTGTCACTGTACCACAGGGGGAGGGGGGAAAGGGGTGGGGGGCAGGAGGAAGGGAAATAAGTGACATCAGGAAATGCACAAAGGTGTGAATAAGAGATAGAAAGAGGAAATGAACGATGGACAGACAGGGGTAAATAAAGAGTGCATGGGGAAGACAATAATAGAACATGCTTAAAAGATACTTCCAGTCAAATCTCCCACTGTGTATGGAGCATCATACAAGCAAGCACAGAAACCTCACTTTCTAATCTTTCTTGGCAAGCACTTTGGCAGTGGGCATGGGTAAAGTCACTGCAGGGCCATAATTCATAGGGGTGATCTGTATCTTACTCATACATGCAAGTGATATACACTCATACCTGTTGTAGTGGCCAAAGCTGTGAGTGGTGAAGTGTGACGTCATCAAAAGTCTATTTTTAGAATTTCTCAATTTTCACTTCACTTTCCGAAATAGCATAAAAAATAATGTCCAAATGTTGAAAATCAATTTAATATATTGAGTATTGGCTGAGATATGACAATCTGAATAAATAGAGTTCCTATAGGAACTTAGTGTTATTTTGCTCTAGTTCATAACATTATGAACCAGAGCAAACATCAAATTTACAAGGGGTATGAATAATTAAGTTGTCAACTGTATATCAATAAACACTTACCAAGGTGCTGATAGTTCTGTTTTTTCACTGAAGTACAAAAGTCTGGCAACATGGAAAGTCAGCTCTGCTATGTAATGTATCACAATGCACATCATCCCAAGCCTCGTCAAACTAATGATGAAAAAACAAACATAAAAAGAACATATGGTACAAGAGAAGTGCCAGTTGGTGAGTGGTTGTGTGTGTGTAATTGGGTTTTGACCACACATAGCTGCATTTATACTATCCTGGCTGTGTATTACAAGCTGTGCTATTGATTCTCAACATTTTACACACTACTGTACCAAATTCAACTGATTTTACTCAAAATCAATACTTTAGTGACAATTAATGACACCTAAATAGCAGTAAAATACAATTTGTTTAACTTACCGATAATAGAAAGAATAATTTAAAAATTCAAATTGTAAGTCTACTGTCATACTTGCCGATCGGCAGGATGGTGTGCATTTGTGTATAATAAGTGTAATGACTATACATGTGTGCAAATGCTGCATATTAACACGTAGTGCAGTGCTAGAGGTCAATACGCATTAGCATTGACTCTCTATGCTTTGCTGGAGTGGGTTTTGACAGACGTGTATTTACGTCTGGAAGCCAATCTTTAACGCCACCATCTGAAAGAGTTTCGAACCTGTGTGCGACCTGAATCAGTTTGTAGGCAAAAAGAGGGAACTGACTGTACCACTAGACCAACTCAAATCTCCCTTGGGAAAAGACTGATTTGGATATGCCCTTTTTATACTCCCGCAATTACAGTGAAATCTTCCTTTCAAAATGAATCTCTGTCATGAAGCAGACAATTGTATTTCATATAGGGTTTCGAAAATGGAAAATTACTTTTTCTTTCACACTAAACAATTATTCTACTTGAATCTTGTTATCGCACAATTGCATAAGACTTCCTAAGGGGTTACTTTTTCTCTTGTGACTTTCTACAGTGCTTATTGGTTGATTTATGACTAATTCAAGTACAGGAAAAGAATCTGTAATACTTACTTTAGAAGGTAGGCAGAAACCACAAAGAATAAATAGAAGGCGGCGTATTGGATCCTGGGACCAATTTCTTCCTGTAATTACACAAACAGATATAGATTGATATTAGTTGTTCGTAGAGTACAAAATAAAATAGCCGAGGGATAAGTAAATCAACTGAGAAACTACATGTACTCTCAACTACAAGTGAGTATAGGATTTCCTAGCTCAAGCAAACACATACAGAGCTGCCAACTAGTACGGATTTTCCGTAATTGGTACGGAAATCAACGGCAATTACGGAAGCACGGAAACCCCTTCAAAAATTACGGATTCCCCGATTTCTGGACATGCCTATGTATTAACACATGCATTATGCATATGCGAGTGTTTTAGCGGTAATGATCGCGATACTTCCCGGGCCTCGGCCCGGTGGTTAACTTTTGAGCGCACGGAAATATCATCCGCGCCTCAGCCACGACCACTGCACACACATGTAGCTACCATCGAAAGATATGCACACCGCCCTGCCTATATGGGCTGCGTGTGCTAGCTTTCAGCATGCAATATATATCGGGGAGACGGCAAACTCGTCCCAAGTCCATTTAGCCACCTTGCAAACCAACCCGTACGGTACCATGTCCATGTGTAGTTTATAGCAGGTCTACAATTTTTTTCCCCTTAGTGATGGGTTCTCATTGTTATGATAATAAAAGTACGACTCGACTAATGATGAAGATGATGATGATGATGATGATGATGATGATGATGATAATTGTCATAAGGAAAATGAATGTACTTCCTTGATTAAACTTGAATTTATATTCAACAATTATTGTCATTGTGTTTTATTTCACATTATTTGTTGGATCATGTTTATTCATTTCATTTTATTCATATACCCCTTTTCATTGTTGATAACAAAATATGATACACGAATAAATTTTGAATGAGCTGACACACAAAGTTTTGACCGATACGAAAGCGCATGCATGGTGGATGTGCTGAAACAAGTGGCACGATATTTATCTGGGCGAAATATGCATTGGCCGAGTGTTACACTACCGCATGTGCAGCAGGTCGGCCGTGGTCGCGTCAAACTTCGAGTAACCGACGGAGAAAAATGACTTCAACTTCATCGAAGAAGCGTTCTAAAAAACTGCAAACCTTCTCAGGTGAAATGGTCATGCATTGTTCCGTCGAAAAGGAATACAAACAGTGCCTGTTGTACACATTGCTCATCCGATTTTGGAATTGGTCATGGCGGTTCGAACGATATCCAGGTACATCTGAAGTCGGTGAAGCACCGGACTGCAGCGGCGGAGGCAAGTTCCAATTCCCGCAGTCATGACATCGCCCAGTTTTTCGTCGCAAAGGACAATTCTGTCACGAACGCCGAAGTGAAGTTTACTCAATTTTTGATAGAGCACAACATCGCGTTTTCAGCAGCAGACCACCTTTCACAACTTGTCAAAAATGCCTTCCCTGACAGTAAAATTGCAATTGTAAAAACCTGAAGTGAATATACACACGTAAGTGAAACAGGGTAATGATACATCAATCCTCTAATAACCATTGTTTTTTTTATAGCACTTAAAATGATGTTATAAACAGAATGTTCTTGTTTTTACTTCAAGTCCTGTCATTCAGAGTGATGCTATTACCATGGTACTAGTAGTTTGTGTTGTGGTGTTGTGTGCAGCTCTACAATGTACGTGCAAATGCAGTCTTCTTGATGTTGAAAGCGCCGCGCTTGAAATTACTGATTTCCATCCAAAATTACTGATTTTTAGCTTTCAGATTACTGATTTTGGTTTCAGAGGTTGGCAGCTCTGCACATATGCACTAATAGTCAAGTTTGATTATCAAAAAACTGCCTATGAGACAGGAAACGTATGGTATCTGTATGAAGCCAATGAGAATTAGTGAATTTAGTAAACAGGGTTGTAATAACTCACCAAATTAATTGGCAATATAGTAAGGAATGTAACTAGGTTTTGATCTATCTATCTAATTTTAATTGTAAGTGTCTCTCCTGACAAGACCTAGACTTTATTTAGGCACTGATAACCCAAGGCAGTTTCATAGCTGTCTTCACGTGTGCATTTTTGCACATTTTACTTCTCCCAGATTTGGAAAGAGAGAACTACTGACATGTCGTCATCAAATTTAACATCTGAATAATGTCAACCAAATTTATTTTATCATCAAAATCATTTGACATTTTTATCACTTTACTATCCAATGCAAGAAGACCAAACTCACCTTTTTAACTTTCTGGAAATACAATTCTGGAAAAGCATGGATCCAGTAGGCAATCTGAAAGAGAATAGCAAGTCATAACAACTTTATTGATTATTTCAATGGAAATTAACCAATTCCCTTTTACATTCAAAGAATAAATAGTAAAACAGCCCTAAAATCTGTAGAGATTATGGACATGAAATTAGAAGAATTTTGTTTATCAATTTGACTTGGAAAGAACACTCATCCATTACAGTTTGAAGGACAATCAATGCTTGGTTATCGAAGAAAGAAAAATGGATCATCCTTTTCAATAATATATATATTCTTAAGCTGCTTATCAATCAACTCTTAAATCATTGATCCATATTATCTTTACCGATGAGTAATTAAAAAGAAATTATCTACAATTGTCATCGTTCACATAATACTGCTCCACATAATACTGCTTCACATAACCTCTTGGACTGAATCTTTATTCTATTTCCAAAAGGGACTTATTACCTCAACATCTTTAAACTAAAGTGGGACTGCACTACTTGTAGCTACGTGCACCCTCTATATAGCCAACAATGCCTAATCAGTGACCATTGGTCACCCATGATCCTCTTTTTCTTATGTTAATTGAGAGCTGATTTGATGAGATAACGACCTGTCCGATGCATGGAGGTCTAATCCCTCCTGGCCAGACTAGTGCAGAGGGGCTTTATAAGCTCCCTGACATTTTGTTCATGGTTTATCTGTAGTGCCCTTGGAACTGTAACCCTCTGATATACTAAAATCATACTTCATAGTAATGCCACAGGTACCATTATTCAAAAGATATTGAAGCATGGTTCTTTGTGTTTGAACAATGCCATGACAAGAATACAAACAAATGGATGTCCATTTAAATTAAATCTTTGATCTTTCAGTTAATAAGTCATAAAACTCTTTATTTCATCTCTCTACAATGAAGTAATCCATTACATGAGTATCGAGTTTGAACTTTGTGCCCTGAATGATCCATGAAGATGGGGGAAATTTGCAGGAGATGATATAAATTAACCTATAAAAAATAAGGAAGAATTACAATATAAGTCTCTAGGGATTTCGCATCAACATCTGATCTCCCATGGATTAAAAAAAAAGGGTAATTTTTGTTACACAGATTTACATATTTGACCTATTCGGCGAAAAATGATACACTTTGCTGTGCTCTACTAACCTGAATGATGAAGTAAAATTTGGATCTGAAAGAGAGTAGAACATGAGGGTAGCCTTCCCATAAGTTAGACAAGTTCTGAGTGAATCCTTCCTGTAATAAATCAATGAAAATGAACACAAACTGATGAAGAATTCTGTCTATGTAATTGCCACAAATTTGGTTTATGACTCTACAATGAATATGACAGTAAAGGTGACATACACCCCAATTTTATGTAATTGACTTTATGCAGTACGAGCAGAACCATACATCTCATTATCTCATTATGATAACAAACAGACAATAGGCTCCATAGAAAGTGTAGAACCTGACAATCATTTTGTACTCTTTGAACTTTGATACATATCATATCCTGTTAGCTTTACAAGTTTATAGCATACTGCTACATGAGAACAACAAACTCTGTGAGTGTGAAGGCCAAATATTTTGTTATCCCTATGAAACAAATACTAAAAATATGCCGTTTTTGTACAGTGGTAACAGTGCATTATGATATAACATCTCTATGCGCTTGCACTTTGAATATTATTACCTCTGCTTTAGCTTTGGCAACTGTAGTATTCAGTATATTTAAGGAATAAATCCTACCAAGTACTCACTCACTACAACCGGCAAATATAGATTAATGCTTTGCCAAGGACATCAGTGTTGCAGCAGGGATTTGAACCCTGTACCTTGTGGTTCACAGTCCTGATACTTATCCACTAGACCACAACACTGTTTTAAGCTCACCTTCATCATAATGTCCATGCCCCAAAAGATCGAGAACAGGTAAAAGGTCACCAGCTGACCTGACTCGTTGAACTTTGAATGCTTGACCTTTGACAGGTGCAGCTTGCGGTTCAGTTTCTGAAGAAAAAAAAAAAAAGTTATGAAAGTTTTTGTGGGTTAAAACACAACCTAGGTGACTAGTCAGCTTAATGGCACTTATATTTTCTACATTTTAAAAAAGTTGCTGAAATGTACATAAATAAACCAGTCACTTGAAATTTTCAGGTAAAAGGATAATCATAAATACACAAAAGGTTCTATAGAGTGTTGGTCAAGCCTCAATTTCACAGTAAATACATATATACAGTAAGATATATTGTTAGTATGAAGGTAACCATTGAAATTTTGAGTCATCATTCAACTACTTCTCAGCATCTAGCAAAAGAAAGAGCCACGTTGGCTTCTGCCAGTTCCCTCCCAGTGTACCGTATGTATCAGCCAGCATGTCACAGTTCAGTACATGGATAAAAAAGACATACATGTAAGTATAACGGTCTTCATTCTAATTTCCTTTATCTACAGAGACTAGCACAACCC
This sequence comes from Strongylocentrotus purpuratus, assembly GCF_000002235.5. Lineage (NCBI taxonomy): Eukaryota > Metazoa > Echinodermata > Echinoidea > Camarodonta > Strongylocentrotidae > Strongylocentrotus > Strongylocentrotus purpuratus. The sequence goes on along the minus strand of NW_022145613.1, from coordinate 6,035,404 downwards.
CCCACCCCCCTCCCATACTAAAGGTCAGCTTGATATTTAAAAATATAATTAACACTTTAAAATTAAATTCAAATGATCATCAAGAAATATCAAAAGAAAATATCAAGAATGTACATTTCATTGATTATGATTTTTCATGCCACACAGAACTGCACCTCATAAGTACATGTACATCATGCAGTCAGCCAGTCACCTACACTTATGTTTCATGTATGAAGTACACTGCCCTTTCATGTTACCACATACATACTTCCTAGCTTGTCTTAGGAATCATGCACTTTGCAATTCAAGGAAATCAATCCTTTTACATGTAAAAGCTGGGTAAGTCACATTAACCACTGTTGAGAAAAGATTGCGAAGTAGATTACAACTTTCCTTTACCATTATTACCATTTGTGGAATTGCAACTAATGTTGAATGGATTAAGAGCCCAATTGCATAATGTTCATATAATCTGACTTCAAGCCAGAATGAGTTTTTAACCCATTTAGTGATTGTACTGCTATGAAAGAAATATCAGTATTATAGATACGCCCCATCAGCCATCTCATTATGTATTGTTTATGAAATTTTTCATCTCATTTCTATTTTATGATTTATATAAACATAGAGTTAAAAGAAGCCATGGGAGAGAATTGAAGTAATATTAATTTATCAGATGGAATATGGATTGCCAACTCAGTCATTAGCATTATTAGCATTTAGCAAATGTCCTCTGGTTTTTGTAATTAGCCCTCAGGGTAACAACCGCAGTAATAACCAGGTAGCTCACCTGTACCAATCAGCTTGGAGTTACTATAAAAGAACCTAGTGACACCCACACATGTAGAGACAGTGGTCAATTAATGTTTATGCTCTTCTGGGAATCCATTAACATTTTCAAATAAAGATGAAAGCACACTATATATTATATAGCTTTTTTTTTGGAAAGATTTCAACAAAAATGTTTATTAGAGATACAATTTATTTCCCTCTAGTTTTTGTCTTCGATAACAGTAATAATAATAATAAGGACAAAAATAAAGTGTTTTTTGGTCCCCTGCCTGTCTCATTTTTTTTTTTACTATCTACTATTTTGAAGAAAAAAAGCAGCCCCCCCCCCCAAAAAAAAAAGAGACAAAAAGCCACCCCAAAAAAGCCTGTGATATACATTTTGTTTAAATACATGTAACTTCTAAAGTGATACAAGTCATTTTTGTTGTCATACATTGCATCAGTATACTCACACAGCACAATATCTGTGAATAAATAGGCTTAGCCGGCTATGATTAGCATGGCAGCCATCTTGGAAAAAATAGTGATTTAGTAATACCCTGCCTCCTCCTTTTTATAAAAAGTCCGGACGAGAAACACATTATTTTTGGCGTTTTGCCGCACACATACATCCTTAACATTTACATCAATCTAAATTATGTTTATTGTGTACAATATGCCCCACAATATTTGCACAAACTTTTTTTGTAGTTTCCTTTATTTCTTTAATGGTATAGGTGAAAATCTATATATTTAACACTTTCTTTAAAAAAAACTATTTATATGATAGAAAAAAAATCAATGAATTTAACCTTCAAAAGTGAACCTTGAATATTCCCTATATAAATCTCACATCATGTTGAATTTTCAAATGAGCTTGTTTAATTAGATGCTCCATTATCAAACTCCAGGCTAATTGTTTTTTCCTAGGGGTCCACATGAAGCAATATGGACCACATGCATTTTGCCCCTTCAAACAAACAGTTTGAGAGACCAAATTTAATTTGGCTGCCGATGAGCACTTGACCTATCTTAGCAAGTTAGCTTCAGGCTCTATCTATTAATTTCTATAATTTTGCGATGGGTTACCAACAACAGGTTGCCCTGCCATCCTTTAGCAATACACTGATGTCACTCTTAGTGTAAACAATGCACTTTCAGTCCTTGGACAACTGCACTGTATATTTCATACTAGCATGTTGAATTAAATTAAATATTGTTGAGTTGCCCATGGCAAATAGTAGCCCCCCCCCCCCCCCCTCCTCAAAATGGCTCCCAATACTTACATCTAGGATGTACTCCTGAACAACAGCATGAAGAACGATACTGATCAGGAAGTAGAATGCAATACAGAAGGAGTCCCTGGATCCATGCATGTAGCGAGTCTCTTCCTCGACTACAGTCTCTCCGGCTGAAAATGGAAAATAAAATGAACAGTTTCAGCTACACTGTACAGCACATGCTCTTGAGAAGGACAAGACTTTAACACCAAATTAAATATCAGGGTTAACATACTTTTTGTAGCAACTAAAGCAAATGATGATTATTTTCTTTCCTACTCAATTCTTTAATTTGAAAATAGATAATAACTTCTCTTCTTCGTTTGCAGATTAATATGTAATTTATAAAACACACACTCACACCCTGGACTGAATGTCTAAAGAATGAAATCTCATCAAATGTTTTTGATTGGATAGCTGTACCAATAAAGAAAGACACTTACAGTGAATGCTGAGATTAGGTCTTGAAGACTAAAACAAATTTAACTATTATTGTCATTAATATCAGTATCATTATCCATATTAAAGTGACTTGGTTGAAGGTTGATGAAAAAATTGCTTAGTTTTTGTATAAAATGTTACTTACTATATTCCTTCTACTGTACTAACCCTCTGACATGCAAAAAATCCTGAAAAAATTCTCAAACCACGAAGATATCTATGATTTTCTTTGAAGGAGTCGATGTATGACACCCTCTAACAGTGATTAACAGTAAATTCTCCCAACTATTTTTCAATTTTCCCAACTGATTTTCCATGAAAAAAAGACATAAAACAGGCTATAAAAATCTGTCAACACTTAAATGTCTGGAATGGAATGTAGAGCCATTTCATTGCTTTGTGACGATTTCCATTCACCTAAAATGTAATTAAATTGTAATAATATAGTTGGGAGAATAAGGAATCGATCAGATCAGTTTTTCTCAATTTTTACCATGAATAATGGTCCGTTTACACTCAAATTTTCAGATTATCTTTAATTGTACATCTAGCATTGAAGTCACTACCTTAGCCAACTATCTCTCATCTGAACAATGTTACAAAGTCCCTTTAAGTATCAAAATGTAATACATTATTCACCTTCTGTAGTAGTGTTGCTGGTGATGTTGTATTGCATAATCACAAACATGGAGGCCAGGGGGGTGGTCACCTATATATCAATAAAAGTGTGAGAAAAAACTGAGAATGAAATTCATACAAAAAAGAAATTAAAAGCAATTATTGTATTTACTTATCAATAAACCCAAATCAACACTACATACATAAACCTTCTTTATAAGGGAGTCAATTCAACTTCTAAGGATATTGTGAAAAATTTGAGACCCGTTGAAAGACATGCAGTGGGAGCCTTTCTTTTCCTTAGATCTTTTGTTATATATGTCATTGCCAGAAAAAAACATTTACCCCAATTTTAAGTGACATTTTCCCCTAATTCCCATGACCCTCGTGTAAATAATTTACAGATTTTTATCTTAAACGTTCTACTTTGACCAAATTCATGAGTGAAAAGTGACAGTTTTCACAAATAATCTGACAGCATGCAATATTTAAGAAAATTGTTTTAAACCTCTAAAATGAGAGTTTTTGTCAGTTTCTTAATATAGTGTATTATCCCAGTGTCTCATTATACCCATGCTGCATGCTGCAACTCTCCCAATAAAAGTTTGTTGACCCTTGACACAAATCATGGGCACATTAAAACTTTTTTTTTTAAACAGATTTAAACTTTTCAATGTGTTGTAAATTTCAGTATCTTGCATGTATTGCTTAATTCCATGTATAAAATTAAAATGTTATTGCTAGCTGTTTGATCTACTCTAAATAATGCAACAGGAATGAACAGTCATATCTTTATGAGTCGATGACAATGTGTATAATTTTTTGCTTTTCCTGCAAAGACACAGAAGTGCATTCATTTTTAGGTACTTTTTTGAGGACTCTTAAAAAAAAAAATACAATATTCAATAAATCAACGTGCAGCATAAAAAAAATAGATTAAACACGCACCCAAAATTATTGGCACAACTGACCAGAATCTTTGATTGGGTCAAAACATTGCAAAAACATGCAAAAATAGTATTGGTTCAAAACTATCAAATTCAAGAGAAAAGACATTTTCATTAACAATAACATTAACAGCTCTTCAAAGTTCTAATTAAATTTTTCAATGCAATATCAATATGCTGGCAATAGGCAATGCAATACTGACATGTTCTCAGCTCACTCAATCAAAGTCATTACCAAGCTAAGACTAAGAGTAAGAACAGGTAAATTAAAAGGTGACGTGATACTGACACAATTATAAAACAACACTGATCAACTATTTTATTTTCAAATAGCAGAAAATTGATGTCATGAGTAAATCACTCAACCAAAAAAAGTGTCAGAATCTTCGCAGTTCTGCCTTTCTGGGCTTGAAAATATCCAAATACAAGGTCATTATGAAGTCATGCCTTGAAGTATATGCAGAACTAAATTATCTATGTTACCAATAAAAACCTGGTGACAAAACTCAAAACTGTATATCATCTCAGGATTCTCAGCAATCATTCATAAAATGAAAAATCGAAACCATTGACTGTCTAGTCTTAGTAGTCATTACACTGTTAGCATATTGGCATTGCATTACATTGCATTGCAATAGGCCTACTGTGTTACAGTTAGTGAGCTTACAAGTTGCAGACAGCTGGTTATTTTTACGATCAGTTACCTGAAACATAAGGCCAACAAGAATGACCATTGCGAGACAGGAAACGATGTCGGCATGATTCTGGATGATGAACTCATGACTGAAGATAGGAGGATTCTTAGTGCTGCCGTTTCGTCGACGAATCGCCATGATTTTATCTGTAAAATCCGTTGTCGGAGTACGCCACGTCTACGTTCAGCAAGCTCGCGAGATGCAGGGTACACGTACAATATACACGTACGATCCCGAGCGCTAGCAAGCTAGCTAGCGGGGTCGGTCGGGCAGCTCTCAGCACCAAGCCGGGAAGTCCAGAGTTATTACACGTAGACTTATCGCGGCATACACACACTTTATCCATGTGTGTAAGAAAAGTAATTTCCGTCTCGGAGAGCTCTTGGGGTCTCGTGAAGCGCGAGAAAAATCATTTTTGTTACAGATTTTCGGGGAGGGGGGAGCTGAAAGACAGATCTTATAAAATGTTATAGATTCTATATCGTTTTCAAAATGGGTTGTTTATTACTCCACTGCTGCGAGAATCGTCATCATCATTGTCATCGTCATAATTCTCCGACAGGATTATAATAATAATAATAATAATAATAATGAATTTATATAGCGCAGCTTTTATTCAAAATATATTCAGCTGCACTCTAAGAAAAAAGGGTGCAAAAAAGGGTGCAAAATAAGAGTTTGCACCCTTTACATAAAAATGAACCCTATTGAAGGAAAAGGGGTTCAAAAAAGGGTGCAATATAAGATTTTGCACCCTTCCCACAAAAATGAACCCTAAAAACCCCAAAAGGTGCAAAATAAAAGTTTGCATATTGCATGCATATTCATGATTACTTTTCACGTGTTCACATAAAAATACATTTATCATATGATCTGTTAAGCAAATTATGACAATGCACATCAATTTTGTGATTTGTATTTTCCTTCGGCAATCATTAACCAATAGATTATTTTGTCTGATCATGTTACAATTACATTCACGTTTTAGCAATATACTAACCAAGAAACATCATGCATGTTTAATATGTATATGTGTACGAGCAAATGTCACGAGTATTCCTCGATGATGGGTGCAGGATTGCACCTTTTAAAGGGTGCAGGATTGAACCCCTTTAATAAGGTGCTGCTATTGCATCGGTTTGCACCCCTAAAGGAGCATAAAGGGTACTAACATGTCTCCTAAAAGGTGCATTCTGGCACCCTCCTAAAGGGTGCAGGATTTAACCCCTAAAGGTGCTGCTATTGTTGCATCGGTTTGCACCCCTAAAGGTGCAGGATTGAACCATAAAGGGTACTAACATTTCCCCCAAAAGGTTCAAGCTGGCACCCTTTTGAAGGGTGCAGGATTGCACCTTTTGAAAGGGTGCAGGATTTAACCCCTAAAGGTGCTGCTATTGTTGCATCGGTTTGAACCCCTAAAGGTGCATAGTTGCACCATTTTTTCTTAGTGTGTGCGCTGGAATTATTTGTCGCTATTTCTGGGTATATTTTTATGTTGGGAAATGGCCCCACTTTAAGATAATATTATTGGCCTTAGACAGGGTTTATTATTTAATTCAGAATAAAATAATTATCTCCGATACCCATGGACCTATGTTACAAATAATTGTAAATGCAAATATAATTTAAATTATTCTGCTTTTTCATCAAAAAATCATTTCCCTTTTTCCCCTACAATGACCCCGCTGCAGCTGCAAACCAAATTTAAGTACCCCTCGCCCCCCCCCCCAATTATATTGCAAGGTCGAATAATATAATCATGAACTTAACGAAAATAAAGTAGTAGCAGTGGATTGTCAGAACGAAACACTGATTTTTTTTATCCGAGTCCCGGGACCACATCAGCTCACTCACAATTCAAGCAAGCCCCACCCTCTCCTCTCTCTCTCTCTCTCTCTCTCTCTCTCTCTCTCTCTCTCTCTCATTCTCCCCCCCCCCCCCTCTCTCTCTCTCTCTCTCTACGTTTCCCTCTCCATCTTCCTCTCTATTTCAGAAAGAACTACAAGGGCTTTTAGAAGCACGCAGATTTTGTTTAATGTTCACAAACCCCACCAAGAAAAATGGTTACCATGCAGGTTTTATTAAAGCTTGTTTTGTTCATTCTTAATCAACTAAGGGCGAAGCTTTTTCCGCGTCATGATACTCTAGAATGCATATTTTCAGCATTTCAAAATTAAACATCTTTTGGTCCGCTCCCTCGGACAGTATAACAACCTGTAAAGACGTGCTTTATTGGTCTTGTAATTTAGATACAGGCTTGATTGTGTGGAATGCAAATTTCAAATAGCGACTTAGATCTATAGAGGGTCGGTGATTCCGAAAGCCAATGCAAGATATATCCTCCTAGAAAGTATCCTCCTACCCCCTATTAATGTATGCTATACATTGCCCAAAAGTATCCTGTTCGACTGAGCTGCGAGATGAAAAGTGTTCACATTCGACTTCCAAAGTGGGGGGGGGGGGGCTCCTAAAAAGAGGGCACTTTCTGGAAGAAAAAAAAAGGTATCCTGCAAAGGAAAATCTCAAGGCGAAAATATACATTTTTTTTAGACATTGGTACATATACCCCTATTTTGTACATTGTGATAACATTATCAGGGATGATTTCAATATTTGTAGTGAGCACATTTTTTTTTTTTTGATCCTCAAAAAAATTTCTATTTGCACCCCCCCCCCCTTGAGCGCCAGGGGGGGGGGGGGCCCAACCCCCAAAAAAGGTAAAAATCACGTGATTTTACATGATTTTTTTCTCAAGGGGGGGGGGCCCGGGCCCCCCGGGCCCCCCCCCCTGGATCCGCCACTGCTTCTTACACCTGAAAAGAAGCACTCACCAGGGATGAAAAAGGCACTTATGACATTGGAAAATGGGCATTTGTCGATAGAAAAGGGGCACCCATCAGATTTTTATAGGGGCATTTAGAGGTGAAAAGGAATAGGTCCGTTATGAGAGAGGAAAAGAGACGCGTATAATTGTTAGAAGGGAAATTATCAAAGGTGAAAGGGGGCACTGACCAAATATGAAAAGGCCACTTATGCGAATGGAAAAGGGGGCACTTATAAAAAGGAAATGTGCATTTGTTGAAAAAAGGGGCACCGATCAGATTTTAATAGGGGCGTTTATCGGAGGTGAAAGGGGGCTTTCATGAAAAGGGGAAGTGGCTCATATTAAGAAAAACGAGCATCTCTCATATTTGAAAAGGGGCAATTATCGGAGGTGAAGGGGGCACTTATCTGAAGTGAAAAGGAGTAACTTCTCGTAAACAAAAATGGTCATTTACCTAGAGATAAAAAGGGGCACTTAAATGAATGACAATTAAGGGGCATCTATTGCAAAGGAAAGTAGGAACTTGTCGAAGAAAAAAGGGCACGTGTCAAAATAAAAGGGGCACTTTTCAGAAGTGAAAAGGGGAAGGGGCACTTTTACAAAGTAATAGGGGAACTCTCCTATGTAAAAAAGGGGGCACTTTTCCTATGTAAAAATGGGATTCTTTGGGGGTAGTTTATAAAGTGGGAACACTGTGCCCCCCCCCCCTGAAAGCGCCGCACCTGGTTAAAAGTTCAAACTCAAATACGGAATGTAATAAATGTAATTTGTAAAAGGTTGATCAAAGTTTAATCTTCCCCATGTTACATGTAATAGTCAGTATTTTCCCTTGAATGTTGCGTTCCTGGGTCTTCCTCCTTTCCACAAAGGGACATTTGATTGATGAACATAATTATCACCAAATCATCGCATATTTTAGGGATTCTTTGATTGAATGTATTATCACAGAACTGGAAAATATGGATTTTTCCATTTTTGTGTGTACTGACCTCACATCGAAAACTCCAGCAGACGACTCTTTTTTTATAGTCGTCTCAAGATGGCGCTAAATTCAGCGGGGAAAAAATAAAGTTGACATCAAGGCAACATGTGTAAGTTCTGAATGCACACCTAGTTCTCGGCGACATTAGAGTGACCTGGTACGGGGCAGGACCGGCGGGACGATCGGCTGAATAAGGACTGATGAATCTTGTTGTGTTGTCTGAGAAACAAATTTATTGCCTTTAGACTTATGGCATTGCGGTTATCGGTAAGTATGTCTAACACTAAATTATATAGGCTATGTTATTGGTATTGGTATAGATCTAATGGTATTGAAAGCATAAAGTGTTAGTGAGAAACATTAGTGAGATTGAGAAAGTAAATGATTGATACTGTCTGAGTCAGTGAGTGATACTGATGATAGTGATACACTAGTCCGTCTGACTCTGAGTGCGAGTCGGACTGTAAAATAATTTTAAGTCACATTGCATTGTAAACTCGAAGCTACATTTATAGTTATTCTCCAACATTGACGGAGCTCCCATCCCAGTTGTTGTAGAAACCATAATTAACCATATGATAAACTTTAACTCCAGGGAGCCTGGCTCCAACGGAGCTTCTTTTGTAGATTTGCTTGTAGGTTTTCACAAAGTGTCACTGTCGGTGTTGAGTAAATTGGACGAGACCAGGCTATTTGTAGATGAAAGGGAAGTATTTCATAAAAATTACCTCTGCTATTTCTAATATCTTGAATAAAGGGCATGTTTTTTACACAAAAATTGACTAACGAGTCCCCAAACCTGACGAGATGACCAAATTATTTGAAGTAGACTCTAGATCTAAGCCACTAAAACTAGGAAGTACTAAACCACTGCTTTCCATCATCACATGTTCATTCAGAAGATAATGCTTGCTGTTTGTAACAAATTACTAAATGATAAATCTAATCCCAACTGCAAATTGTATAATAATATCAATAATATCACTATAGAGGTCTAGTCTATTCCCACTATAATAATTCCTTCGTCTTCTTCTTCTCCTCCTTCTTCCCTTCTTCTTTGTCAGTCAGGTTCTTATTCTTAGTTTCTTCATAGATTCTATATAAATTATTCATCCTGTTCATCCTCATCATCAATTTCATAGTCTTCTTTCTTTCTTGATCCCTTCCTTCCTTTTTTCCTTCTAAATTCTCCTTTTCCCTCCTCCCTCTTCCTTCTCTTCATATTCTTAACTTCTTGAAATGCCAATTCCTCTTCTTCATCTTCCTGCCCTACATGTAGACCCAGCGCGTATGCAGGGGTGGGAGGTTGGGGTTACCCCCCCCCCCTTATTATTTTGTATGTGTGTGTTTTGGAGAAGGAAACCCCTCCCCCCCCCCCCCCCTCTTCTTTTTAATTTTTTTTTTTAATTTTATTTTTAATTAAATTAAAAAAAATAAATACAAAAATGAATATGCTGAACAATGACCTAAAAATGTGACCTTACCCCCCCCCCCCACCCCTTAAAGAAAATTTTTTGGACCAAAAAAAAAAATGTGCTCTTACCCCCTGAGAGGTTGCAAAATTTTCGGCCCGATTTGAAAGTGTTAACCCCCCCCCCCCCCCCCCTCCACCCCTTAAAGAAAAATTATGCGTACGCGCTTGTGTAGACCCCAACATCTTTATTAGGTAAAATATGCATTTAAGTTTGAAAGGTTTTCATAGGCTAAATGATGAAGATTTTTCAAATATACAAATAAAAAAAAAGAACAAATACAATAAAGATTTTTTTTTTAAATTGTAATAATACTAAGTATTCTTGTTGATACAAATGTTTTTTTTTTAAATTTTATGTCAAGTATCATAATTAGGCATCAAGATGGATATTAGCAATCATTAATGATGAATATCAGTTATATATATTCTATTACATTTTTTAATGAAATAAAAGTTGCTTTCAAAGATATTGAGCAAAATCAGTCAAGTAAACAAATTACAAGTGTGTGTAGACTGTAGACCCTAGTCTAACATAAGAAAGTTTTTAAAGGTTAAATTTCTAAAGGTATATGTAGTTTTAGTTAAATGGCATACCTTTGGGGGAATTTTAAATGGAAGTGTGCTATTTGACTACTATTATATTGCACATATGATGTAGCATTTAAAGTAGTCTTTTTTAATTCATTCAACATAATGAAATTAGATATTCATAAGGATAGCAAGTTCTAAATAAAGTGAGAAAAAAAGAATTTGAAAAAATGGTGTACCGTATATCACTATGGATCAGTAGTCAGTACATGTTAAATGTAAATTGATGAATCAACTTAATCGTTGCCTGATAATTTGTAATGTACCAGCAAATAATTTATGCTAGTTGGAAGCGATTTTTCATGTAGCTCGGAGAAAAACTAACGGAGCCCTGGAAAATTCGAGAGAAAAAGCTATCCAAGTAAAAAATACTAAATCGCAAGTAAATAAAGAAAAAAATGTCCTTGTTCATATGAAAATACTTTTTATGTCAGCTACATGTTTTTATATATGTACATCATGTACATGTATGCCAGCAGACTATTCCATTCACTGATTGTATGAGCACTTATTCACCAGGCACATTTTGCACACTGCACTAAAATACCCAGGAAAACACTAGATCACCACATAAAAACTTATGCATGGGACTGTAGTGAATAACCCATATATATGCTAATGCAGTGACCTATGACCCGTGACTTCTGAGCATGTGCAGTAGTGCTTCCTAGTTTCCTGAGCATGTACATGTACAGGCATTGAGTATACATGTATGTATTATAGCCATATTGCTACTTCTTCTATTGAGGTAATAATCTGGGGACTGACAATGAATCACTGAGTTAGTAAAGTGGTATTTTATTGATATTTTGGTGTCTTGAAGTTCGAAGAGCTCTGAAGAACGCGTTGGTCCTGTAAGTCACCAAATTCTTCATAATATTATTTAATACATACTTTGTGCATGGAGATAAAATCTCCATGCTTTGTGTACATGGTATACCGGTAGTGTACATGTATATCGTACGTATGGTAACAATTTGTGGGATAACATTTATTTGAACTTTCAAGCAAATCTGAGAATTACATATCCGGTACATGTATAATGTTAGAAGAGTTTTTTATTTGTGCGTTTTACAAACAAATTTGCGCAAATTGCAAAACTAAATGATTTTGATCAATCATACTATATACATTTGACAATTTACAATGTAAGTCCTTATTTTGTAGCTCATCCTATGGTGGCCGGTGTGGCTCATTATATATTTACCAATTTAATTTTGTTGGATTAATTTAATTGAGTAATTGGTGATTTACTTTCAGTCCATGTACTTCTTTTCCATTCATACTAGTATAGTAAATTATCATGATTTGTTCTCGACGTCCATATTGGTACTCAACATATACATGTAGGTTTTTTTTCTACATGTACATTATTTGCTAATTTTAGAAGCTCAGCTCAGTCATTCAAGTGTTTATGTGATGTATTTTTTTGAAATGTTGAATAAGTAAAAGGAGTGTAGCCTGTCGAGACTACTTGTCTTTCCCATGCCCTGACTCGGGGGGCCAATCGCAAAATCGGGTATAATACGACTACGGAAGACACGACCGCAGCAATCATGTGCTTGCAACACAAACGCGTGAAACCAAGGCGTGAGGAGAATTTTGGTCTGTTTGGCAAATGCTGACCATGTTGAGATTAAGTCGCTGACTACCGTTAATCAAGTCCATTCGTTTACGTCTGGGTGTCCAAAATAAAAGGTAGATGGCATTAACCAGTATCTACCAAGCTACACTCCCTTTAGGTTTGGATTCAGAATGAATGCTTTATCAGTAAATTGACAGATGACTCTTATTTGATTTTTTTACCAGGTAATTTCATTTTCAATTTGCAGATGCATGCAGACTGAGGGATGACCTTGAAGTGTTCCCTTTGACCACTGTGTTGTAGATGGTTCTCTTCAGTCCTCTGCGGTCACCTGCATGTGAGGTGTAACGCCTGAAGCAGAAACTTAGCAAGGACAATGGAAAGTACTCCGGTCAAGATGGATTTTAGCAACGATGGTCACTTTCCTCTTGCGCTGCGACGGACGCATCGGGCGAATGCAGGGTTGGTATTTAATATTTTTTGAATTGTCTAAAGGTTTCTAACAACTTGACAGAACGGTACTGAGAGCATGGATCTTTGTAGTACATCCATGCTGCTACTCAAGTAGGTCCATGCCGAGTAATTTTCAAGTGAGGACGTTGATAAGTTTGTGTCTTGCAGTAGTCATAGCCTGAAGAAATGATAATGTGTACGATAGATTTTTTTTTTCATGAAAAACTTCTCCTTTATTTAAATTACTTGTTACAAAAATCATTTCTTTATTATGCAACTGCACAATTTTTTGTTTGTACTTGTACTACTGAAGTTGAACAGAAAGCTTTAAATCCAGCTTTTTTTAAAGATAAACCTTAAAAAAGGTATGTACATTGCATCTGATTGAAAGAGCATGGCACTAAAATACAACACCACCTATGTGCTGATATTGCACCCTTTTTCAAATAAACTTGATGCAATGTTGATATTAAGACTTCCATTTTTGTAACAGATGCACACAAAAAGTAATTATTTGTCTGTTTGTGCTCATACAGCCTTGATGACGATGATGGCTTCTTGTATAGCGCTGGTGTCCGCAAAATTTATATTGATTTAGATTTATTCACTTTGTATCTGTAACTTGCTGACATGGACACTGTGTAGTTTAAAAATGTTTTTAACTTTTATGATATTTAGTAACCTTGCCCCCTCCCCAAAGTAGAATAACATATCAATTTTACTTTTTTATAGAGCCAAGAGGAAGCAAGCGGAGGAAGAGTCAGTTAAAGCAAAAGGTAAGAAAGAACAATGAATCTTATTGAATTGATGTGCTGAGAAATCAAAGTTCTTGTTCAAGCTTTTTTTCCCCACAATCCATACTCAAGGGGGAAATTGGAAATGCATAATGTGTGGTCCCCATCTTTGACTATGAAGTAAAGCCTGGTGAAACTGTTGTGATCATCAAAAATAACTTTTCACTTGTGATTTAAAAAGATGTCTTTTATATGTTTCAGATACTGCTAACTATCTTACCATGTATTCTTTTTAGATAAAGAAAAAGAGATGAAAAAGAAGAAGAAGAAGAAGCTTCCTGCATCACCGAATGTTGCAGCAAACTCTCCACAGTCTGTAACAAAGATGGCAGCAGACTTTATCCGGTCATCAAAGACAAAGGTTCCTGTTCCAAAGAGCATCAAAAATTGGGTAAGTAGGGAGTTGTGCAACTTTAATACAGGAATATATTCTGAGGATAGTTCTCTCTGATTTGTGGCCATATGGATAATGGTCACCATGCTTGTCGTAGCACCTTTCCTCTCGACTTGTACATCCCCTAGTATGTTCTTTCAATCAATTCATATTTCATCTCCATCGTGAACGTTACGTTACTAATTGGCCACATTGAGAGGATTCTTTGAATAAATTCACATATTTCCTCTCTATCTTCAACATAAAAATAATGCCGTCTCTTCTTTAACCACTATTTCAGCATCCACACAATGACTTCTACTGCTGGGTGTGCCACAATCAGAGGCGCGACGGTAATTTCTTGTACTGTAACGTCTGTCCGAGGGTCTACCACGACACCTGTGCCAAGCTCCCCTGCCCCCAACCGGACTGGGTGTGTCTGGAATGTGAGGTAAGAAATCCACACTGAAGGTGAAGATATAGACCCCTTGGTGTCAAGGGCAAGTCCAAGATAATAAGCCAGTTCATGGTTGCAATCTGAGCATGAGCAGATAAAGGTCATTGCAGAACAAATTGTGAATACACAGAGACAAAATACTGGATACATGCTCATGAAAGTTATGTACCGGAGTGTTGGCTCAGTCAGTAGAGCGTCCGCCTGACAACTGGGAGGTCGTGGGTTCAAACCCCGGCCGCGTCATACCAAAAGACGTTAAAAGATGGGAGTTGTTGCTACCTTGTTTGGCGTTCAACAATAAGGGATAGAGCAATGTCGATCTGGCGCTGCTCAGTGGCTGCCAGGCTCAAGATCAATTGGGCAAAGAGAAATTCTGTTTCGGTTTAATAAAATTTGGAGTGGACTATTAGACTATTATTATAATCATTATTCATTTATGCACAAGCAGTGCACTCTATGATACACAGGTGGGAAGTATGCTTTGAAAAGGGGAAACAAAAGCCATTTATGTAGCACCTCCATCACTGTAGGAGTGATTATTTCAAAATGTAAAAAGTGGGACATCTTCATGTTTTGAAGATCTGTGGATATTCAGGGTCGTTTTGGACATGTGCTAACCATGAACTGGTCTATTGGTATTTGTTGTCCAATACGTTTAATACTGAGATAAACTTAACACCGCAAATGTCCTTTTTCTTCGTCTGATCCAAGCTGTAGTAGGGCTGTCAACTTGATAAACTCACTTGGTATGCTAAAGACTCCTATGAGGTCTGCTATGTGGGCAAAACTTTCTTGAACTTTCTCTCAAATATTGTATTTTCAGAATTATGCAACTCACATTACATGTACCTTTGCCTTTACGAACCGAACTTACTTCAACTCTTTCAAATTTATTAAAAGCGCAGTTTATCACTCTATTTTCCCTCACGGGCACTGTCTACAACGACATGCAATTGAGCTTACATGTAATCTACTGCAACTAGGCTTGGGTGTTTTATCAACCGCAACTCTAGTTATCAACAGTCGTAATTTATCATTGTGTAAGAACGTTTGTGGTCCCAGGTTTTGAGAGCTTTCAGCTTATGGAATATTTATGTAAACATTCTGTTATAATAGATAAACAATAATAATAATGGGTTCTTGAACAACTTTAAATTATTAAATCTTTGATGAATATGTTGCATGAGTTCTAATCAATTGACAGTGCTGCTTTCCAAATGTTTTACCATAATTATTATTTTTTTTAATAATTAAGAATACATTATATATTTTTTTTATGGTAAATTTTATCTCTGTTATCTTCATATTTGCTCCATCAGAAAATCACAGATGCAGAATGTACGGAAACACAGTCCAATGCCATGGCTTTGCTCTCTGTCGATAAATTGGCAAAGGTTCTACGTACATCTATAGAAAAGATGAAACGATACACAAATGTAAGCGATTTCAAGATTATACTTCTATTTATTATTGGAAGACTTGTCTTTTTTGTGTACGTGTGCTTGTCATTTCTGAGTCAAGTGAATGTCACTTTCTGAATAATATAGATATTGCATAGTACAGCCACCCACCAAGAAACAACAAAAGATGCATAAAACATTCATAAACCTGAAAATTCTCTTATAAAGGTTTTGCAGCTCATCCCATACTTCCCTAGATCTATTCATCTTTTGTCAAATATAGGAAAAATTAAGTAAGTATTTTAGTGCATGTTTTGTCAGAGTTTCCAGTTTGGGGATGAATTCTTGAAATTATTATAGCCTTTTTAGATGCACTGAATGATACTACAAAATGCCCTTTATTATGAATGTGCACTTTATTATTGGACATTATTGGAATATTATTATTATTCACCTTGAAATTGTCATTGTTTCTCCCTAGTCACTGCTGTTCACTCCTATTGATGACTTGAGGGAGTTTCGAGACTACAGACAGTTTGTATATCATCCCATGGATCTGTCTGTCATGGAAAAGGTATTCTATCTCTTTCAATACAAGTTTTCTAACTATCTTGTCTAGTTACATGTACATACGTGTACCTACATGTGCGTTTGGTAGACTGTATTTCAGTAGGACGTATATCATTTTATGCCATCTTTGCACAGATTTTCAGGTAAATTTTGAGTTTGTATATCATCCCGTGGATCTGTCTGACATTGAAAAGGTATTCTATCTCTTTCAATACAAGTTGTTTGACTGTCCCAATCATTAATGATATTTAACTCGTGTAAGGATACTTTCTGCATACATGTACATACGTGCAGTCCCACATGTGCGTTTGGGAAACTGTATTTCAGTAGGACCTATATCATTTTATGCCATCTTTGCGCAGATTTTCAGGTAGATCCTGAGTGTATTCATTGTTACCATGCATGCTTGAATAGTCAGTGCTTGGGACTTGTAACAACTGGTATTAAACGCCATAGAATCTGAATTTGTTTACCTTTTATTAAAATACAGGATGTACCTTTTTTCATGTGAGAATGATGTGTCACTGAAAACAAAGTACTACTTCTGGTGAGGGCCAGATAGGCATTAACTCATAAACTTTTACACAGACTTAACGTCCTTCTGGCTCTCAACAGACTACTAGATTGGAGAATAGCGTTGAAGAGAGTAAAACGCAAGAATGAAACAGAAAGCCGAAATCGATCAATATAAACGGAAACTAAAAGGAACAAGGCGCGAATATAACGAGCCATATCTCCAGTTTTGTAGTACCAATCATCTTTTCAGACTACTAGATGCATTTCATCTGTGAGATATGATATAACAAGTGTTCCATTCAGTAGAAGATGCAGCATCCATCCCACCTCACTCATATACATTAACTCACGTATATCTTTTCTTACGATCTCATCTTTAGAATGTCCAGAGTAGATCTTACGGCTCAACAGAGGCCTTCCTAGCAGATGCCAAATGGATTGTCCACAATGCCTTCGTCTATTTTGGAAGTAAGTGTGAGAGTAGTGATTAATGTACGTTCAAACCTGCTTTAGTGACCATCTGTCTACAACAAGCAAATTTGTTTTTCTCTCTTGAAAATGGTTTCTCATTGAAACATGTACTAAAGGAAGCTGTCTAGAAAGACCACCTATCTATAAAGACCGTTTTTTTGTTTCCCTTGGGTGGTCGCTGTAGACAGGTTTGACTGTACATGTAATAGTTATAACAATTGAAGAAGTTGATCATAATCATTGGTTTACGTAGACATGTAAGAACAGATACATGTATGATGTGAAGGAACCCACCTAAAGTGCTTTTAGACAACTTACATGTCTGCTAGAATAAGTACCAGCTTCTTGGAATGTCTCAGAGTCTCCTCTCTTCCTCTCTCACCCCCCCCCCCCCCCCAAAAAAAAAAATTCTCCTCATCCACCCATTTGTCTTCAAGTTCCTTTATGTGTTATTTAAACCACGCTCCATGTTCCTTTCAATTCTGCAGGTGGGAATAGGTATAGCAATGCTGCTAAAGCTCTACTAAAGGCTTGTGAAACAGAGGTAAGTTTGATATATATCTCAGCTAAATCATAAAAAGACTCCACTATATTGAAAATGTTACTGTATTTTCCTATGAACAAGAACATTCCTGCCCATTGTGTTCACTCTGTATAGAAAATTAAATGCAAGAATGTTTCAGAATTTCAAATCTTGCCCCTCCCCATTATACAAAAATTTGTATATTTTTGTGCAATTAAACTGAGTGTTAATACAAACTAAGGAAAATTTAGATTTCACACACATATTTGTGCCATTCCAAGGAGACTCTTAATATTTTACACCAATCCCGGATGATTTTGGAACATACTTGAAGAAGTATGCCCCAAATTTCTATATCACAGGCTCATGCTCCATAAAGCGTGTATATTGTTTGTTTAATCCTAGATGGCTGAGGTTGAGCTATGTCCAGACTGTTACCTGGGTGCTGTCTATAAGCGACCTCAATGGTTTTCAGAAGTCTGCGTAAGTACTCAGTAGATATTTTTTCTTCCCCTCAGCCCGATGTATACCAGTTCCTCTAGATTTGCACTTCCATTACCAGAACTCCAGACTAGCTTGATAACAACTAATGATATTCATCTCCCTTTCTGCAGAGCTTGTGTAAATTACTTAGTAAGCTGCCGAGGAGAACTTGCTTCATGACCATGACCCATGTTCATTTATGTTGTTCTGTTAAACATTTTGTATTTAGGAGAAACTAAAATTATATGTTTAGTACCATCTATGTGCTTGTCAGTTCAGAAGTAATATACCTTCACATTCTCTCTCAACATACTAGGCTAAACCTTCTTAACATTCAGAGTTAATTTTTTTTTCTTCTTTCTCTAAAAATATGTTTCAGTTTCAAGAAATCAAAAGTTGGGCATAAGCTATATATTATGTATTTGTCAACAGAGATTAATTCTCCTTTACACTTCCCTCAACATTCTTGAGTTTAAACTGTCTTAACCTAATGACCAAATGATTTTGTTTTTGTTTTTCAGACCAAACCTCATCCTCTAGTGTGGGCTAAGCTTCACGGTTTCCCTTTCTGGCCTGCTAAAGTGAGTATTATGTGTTAGTTGGAACATGTACATTCCCACCACCCCCACCCCCCCCCCCCCCAAAAAAAAAAATGTCTTTGAAATAATTGTTAAATTGTTTGACATCCTCCCAATTGTACCCTTGATTTTTGTAATGGTACATTGTATATCAACAATACAGAAAAGATAGTATAAACTGTGATGATTATAAATTTGAAAACCGATAATAAACAAGAAAAAATTCAAAATGAAGGATGTTTGGGTATTATGGTGATAGTGAAGGATTGTAATAATGTAAGTGTTTCCAAGATTATAAACAAAATCCTGTATTTAGCTCATGCTGCATCATAATTATAAACCTTTAGGTCAATCAGGAATACCATGACTTTTACAAGCCGATTGCCTGTCTGATTATCAAGATATTTATGATCGCAAATCAGAATTTCAAAAACCGTTCTCCCAACAGTTTTTATAACACTACAGTTTATTGGGGGAAATGAGTATGGTAAAACCAGTCACTCAAAGATTTTTACATTTTTGAGGCACTTCATGATCATTTTGAAGCGCAATCTTTTCAGGGCTTCAATATTACACCATATCACAGACACTGATAACACGTAGGGCCTTGCATCTCAGATTTAACATTGTTAAACGATGCCTTTAATAGCATTATTACATTATCTTTGTTCATGTGATCTTTCACTCAGGCAATGAAGGAAGAAGATGGTCTTCTTGAGGCTCGATTCTTTGGACAGCACGACAGAGCCATGATACCCGTTCACAACTGCTTCCAATACTCCACCAAGATCCCTTTCCCAGCCTCCAAGAAAAGACTGACGGGGCTCAACTCCTCCATCAAGGAGGCAGAGCTCCACATAAAAAAACTGGAAGAGAAGCGGGGAACCCCCTACAAGTACGCCCCTCACCTGACCCCGTATGACCCCAACAAGCGCTACACCACCAGCTCTCTGGCAGTCATGCCTGACGGGAAGGTCAAGAGCCTCACGGATGCAGGAAGGAATGCTCAAATGAGGGGGAAGATCGTCGTCATCGAGAACAGGGAGGAGGAGTCTAAGAAGAAGGAAGATATGAATGGTGGGGGAGATGACAACATGGATGATTCAGTCGCTTCAAGTATTGAGAATGATAAGGCAGCTGGGAAAGGGGACACAACAGCAGAGATGAAGACGGACCCCAAGGTCTCGAGTGAGGATGACAGTGAGGTAGATGTAACAGGAGATACATTACTCTCTCCTGAGAAGCTCGACCACAGCTATGCATGTAGGGATGCTCAGGAAAATGTGAAGCAAGAAGTAGAGAATGACATACAAGACAAACCGTGTGAGGATTCTAAAGAAAATGTGAGTCATTCACAGGAGAAGGGAAAAGATGACCAAACTGATGCACCAGACAAGAAATGCAGTGACCATGAGGACAAGGAATCATCCATTCGTAGGAAAAGAAAATTGTCTGAGTCACATTCACAACAGCCTGAGAAGGTGCCAAGGATGTCTTCAGTCAAGGAGGATAGCCAGGAAACTGACGAGCCAGATGATGTAGATTCTGATAAGCTACAAGCTTCGAGTCCTGTAGATACCCTGAGAGGGGTAGATACATGTAGCAAAGGGTCGCATGAGTCACCATCTGCAGCATCAAATACATCATTCGATTCTCCAAGCTCAAAGACACCTGTCGACAAAAACAAGGACGGCTTTAGTATCCTTCCCAGCCGCCTTCCTAGCCTTGATGATCTGGAGGCCAATGTGAATTCATCTGAATCAAGCTCAAGCATCGCTGAAAATGATGCGAAGTCTAATCAATCGACACCCAGAAAGGATACCTTTCTCTTGGACCTTGGCAAGACCATTGACACTTGTAAGGCATCCCTGGGTATTGAGGAGGAGATGGAGGACGAGAATGCAGATGATGAGGATGGAATGGAAGATGCTGATACGACAGGTGATGAATCGATGGAGAGTGAGGTTGATGAATATGAAGATGCAGAGAAAGAAGACACACAAGTTACAAACACCTCCAATGACACTGGTGCCATGGATGATGGGACTGAGGATAAAGAGCATGCAGGAGAAAATTCGATGGAAAACAAGGAAAATGGAAGGGTAAAGGAATCTAAAGACCTAGTTAAGCAGGTAATTGAAGGAGATGATGACTTCGAAAATATGGAAAATAATGAGATGGCTAAATCCAAAATATTGGAACAAAATGCACGCACTGAAGAAGAGAAGAAAAATGAGGAAGAGACAGTCAACGATAAAAAGATAGATGAAGACTTGGCAGAGAAAGGGTTAGATGCCTCTGCATCCATCACCAAGACATCTGAGATTGGAGGTGAATCCACAACGAAAGAACCATCTGGGTTAGAAATAAAGAATGAGCCCCAATCAGTTGGACCAAGCAAGTTGAAAGACGCACCATTTGAGACAGGTCCAGCTCAGGGCAGGGAAGGTCAAAATGATGACGATGATGATGATGATGATGATGATGATGATGTTGATGGAGGTGACGAGGACTTTGATGATGATGATTCATCTGATGGAGCGTTGCTCATTGATGAAGGAGAGGACTCTGGGATTCCAAACAAAAAACAAGATGGGACACCTACCAAAGTGAAGTCGGCAGATCAGGAAACCAAGACTGGTGGGGATTCAGAAGCTTCTCCTGCAGATACTGTCAACAAGAAGGAAACGATTCCTAAAGAAGCGCACCCTGAGCTCATACAGGACACTGTCCCTGGTAAATCAGCAGGGGCTGAAGCAAAGAAGGAAGAAGCAAAGGGCAAGGAAAGCAGTGACAAGGATGCCAGGAAGCTATCGGGAGCGGAAGGCAATAAAGTAGCAAACTTGTCCGAGACAGCCAAACAGTTGTTGCTGGGAACTCCAAAGCCAGTGATAGTAGACCCAGACTACAAAAAGTTAATTGCCAAGGTAAAACAATTTTATTCATTGCAATGTATACAACTAACACCTCAGTATTTATACAAGTTGCAGACATGTTTCAAAGAGAAATTGGTACTAAGGTAAGTTTGTCTGTACCATGCAATATTTACATCTGGTTTTTATGACACATTCTTCAGTGACAACCCCCTTGGGTCAAGTACGTAAACTATGCATATTTTGAACTCCAAATATGGACCAAGCTGTATACCTTACCCTAAACCTAACAAAAAGGCACATGGAACCCTAACCCTGCCCCTATATCCTTGACATAAAAAAGCCCTTGGCATTTGTAGCCTAGCAATGGTAAAACTTGTATTATAGATGACACCGTAACATCTCCAACATGCTTCTCTTCATTCTAGGTCGTTGACGATGCCATAAAGTCCTTCAAAGAGCTTGATTTGAGTCTTGCAGATGCCAGCGAAGACCTCAAGAAAATTGTACTCGATCTTAAAAGGGAGGTCATTTCACTCAAGGCTAAGCAGGAGCTCCAAGAGAACGAGTTGCTGCACTGCAACAGTAAGTTTAGATTCGTTCTGTTTGCAGAATCTGTTGCTGCCACCATCAAAGGGCTCTGCATTTGGCCTTAATTTCACTATTTGTAATTAAATGATAAAGAAATTAAATGAGCTTTGTACATTTATTGTACATTGTAATTTTTAGCATCTTTATGTAGATTTTACGCAGTGTAACCATCTACCCAGTCAAAGAAATTGCTTCCTATTAAAAAAAAGATGATTCCCTTGTTTACCATATGGATACAAACTGAGGAATCTCACGTGGTAATGCGCGAAGAACAAGACAAAGACAACTTGTGAAATGTCCCGAAGCTCATTAGCACACTTAAATCTGCACATAATATCAAGGTACTTGGAGTGGGTAGTTCCAAGTTGTGCATGTACAATGCAGTAACAATAAGTGCTGTCTTTTTCAGTATAATGTTTAAGGGCTTGTGTCAAAGAGTCTAGAATATGCATTATATATGAGATGGGCTGAATTAAAAAAAATTGATGATGTGCTGTAAAATAGAAACGGCAGTAACCGTCCTGATTTTTTTGGTTGATAATTAGAGCTTGCTGCAGCGGAGATCCGCCAAGTGATGGAATACAGTCGAGACTGCAAGCTGAACAAAGTCAAGAGAAGGTTCGACAAGCAGAGACGAGATGCCATCTTTGCCACCAAAGGAAAACAATGGGTGAGTGGAAAGGAAGAAAGTAACTAGAGAATGAATTTGTATGATATGTGAGAATAAAAGGCAGTTGAATTGTGTCCAGTGTAAAATGTACCTTCTCATCTTCAAGAGCTCTCTTGAGATATTGCTCAGAACTAGGAGTGACTATAATTATGTTCTCTTGTTTAAATCCACAGCACTGTTGAGATTTCCAGATCAATTTTGGAGCTTTCCATAGCTCAATTATATGTAGCTCTCAACTTGGAAGTTGTTGTGAATGAGAGTAGGCCTTGTCACATATGTATTTCATACCTTGGCAGTGCAGTGTACTTGTCCAATCCTTGTACAGTTACACTGGAAGGAAGTTCAGCTTTGATAAGATAATATTTTTTGGGGAGAAAATGTATATTGTGTTATTGTTTAATGATTTGAAGAGTGATGCCTTACACAAAAGAGTGACTCTCATCAACTTAGACTTGCATGAATTTCTGTCATGTTCTCCATAAAATGCTTTAAAACTGCAATTTTTGTTGGTACACTTATTAGTGATATAAATAAGAATTTCCTGTTGTTTTTGGTTTTGTTTGGTGTTGTTCTTTGATAATCTTGAAAAAGGTCAATATAAATCATATTTGAAATAACAAACATAACTATATACTTACAGTGTGTTAGCTGCTCCCAAGAGGCAAACTATTTCTGTTGCTGGAACACAAGCTACTGTAGCTACGATTGTCAGGAACGGCACTGGAGTAGGCATGAGAGAAAATGCCAGCAGAAATCTGGGAACTTCCCCTTCGTTCATCCTGGCTCGGTAAGTCTGGATCTTTGATGAAGTTGGACTGAATGTGGATGAAACAACGGGACATTGAATTGATTTAATTTGTATCCTGCTGATGGTTTTTGCTTGATTTGTATTACAAAATTTTATATATACAAAGAAGTAGGAAATTTAATACCCTTTTTTTAATAATGCCAAACATTTCCATACATAGAAAATATTGTCAAAAGAAAAGAAATAAGCAATGTTATTAAAAGGGGAGATTTATTTTTAAAAACATATCGAACACAATCTGCATTTTTTATATAAATTTTAGTGGTACCATTTCATGTTTCTTATATATTAATAACAATAATAATATTCAGCTTTTATATAGAGTTTAATACATCTCGGACGTCTCTAGGCACTTTACACATATACTTTTACCCCGGTTATTGGATTCAGTGCTTGCCCTCACACTGTGTGCACAATCTCCACTCCCTGGGGAGCATTCCAGCCAGGCGTTACTTGACGCTCAAAAACTGTTTGACCAACAATGACGGCCGCATCCTACTGGGTACCCATTTTAATACCTGGGTGGAGATTAACAGGTGTAGGCTAATATCTTGCCATAGGATATTAGTGCCGTATTGTGATTCGGACCCTCGACCTTCGCATCACTCGACCACAACACTCCCACTATATTTAGAATGCTTCCCTTGCTCCATACTCTAAGTAGTGATATGAAGTGACAACCATATACAAACTTTAGGATTATGCAATGTGTGATTGGAAATGAGCATGTTTGTCCCACATAGTTTGCTACTTTCCAAATGAGAACAAGTCAGATTTGACACAAAATGAGGGAGCTTTCAAAAAACCAGGCCTGGGCTATTTACAAGGGGCTCTTTGTACGATATTACCAACGATTAGCATCTCCTTGTTTTCTATCCTTATGTCTCTTTCTTATCAGGGCTTTGATCCTTACCGCAAGAAGAAGAAGAAAAAGAAGAAGAAGAGAGAGGAAGAGCAAGCCTGGCTGCGAGAGTATGGTTTTGACGAGGAAAGCGACGATGGAGACCCAACTTGGGAACCAACCCCAGAGGTATGAATCATTTGAACTTCACAAATAGTTAAAGCCCCACTGCACTACTTGTAGCTACTTGCTCCCTCTATATAGAAAACAATGCCTAAGCGGTGCCTGTTGGTCCCCATGATCCTCTTTTTCTTAAGTTAATTGAGAGCCGAGTTGATGAGATAACCACCTGTCAGTGACGACGCTGGATGGTCATATCCCTCTTTGCCAAACTAGTACAGACTGGCTTTAAAAGCCAGGGGTGAGCCTTCCTCTCCCTCCCCAGCCCCGCCCTATCACAGTCATTCTAAAAAGTGGACCTCTTTTATCCATAGCCTGCTTTGCCTTAAATTACTGCTCATGATAGGAAAGGACAGGCTGGCAAGAAAATTAGCCCTGTAAAACATAATTGAGATGTGTGTTTGACAATTTACAAATGGTTTATTCAGAAGGTGGTTCCAAGGAAACTGGCCTGTTATTGTAAATGACCTCATATTTGAATGATCAATCAATTAAGAGATATAGCAGAATGACTTCTTCAAATCAAAGCTAGTGTTGAGCCTTGTGTAAGGGACAGTCGATTATATGGTTCTTGTCATACAGTCCATATAATTACTGAAAGAAACATGTAAAATAAAGTTTTGTGCAAGAGCTTGAGAAGATTGGAGGGAACCTGATTCGATGGACCATCTGCCGTACTGTGTACATATGAAGAATTTCTATTCGTTGAGTGATAACTTCAGTCCCAGTTACATGCACTATTTCATTCTATGATAACAACTTCCAATATCACTTGTATGCTCCCTTGTTGTAGGGAATGCTTACAATTTCAAAACCAAAGCTGAAGATTCCCTTTCACAAATCTTTCCAACAAAATTATATTCTTTGCAGGAACTTCCTACCATGGTTCATCCAAAGAAAGGTTATACACCGCTTCCTGGAAGCTCATCTAATAATAACCCCAAGGTCTTGAACCAGCAGTGGTCTGCTAGCCAACACAAGCCCAATCGCACCTTGACCCAGCCCTCAGGAAGTCTTACAGCTCGTCCAAAATTCAACTACTCTGCGGCGTGGATGCCCAAAGGAATCAATCAACAGCTGGTTAATACTGCACCCAAGATGAACACACAGACTTCCTCCAAAATGGTGACTTTTGTCTTTATTTTCCCCATTTCTAGTTTTAGATTTTAGATGCAAGTTCACTTGCCTGTGAGCTTATGACACACTTACATTGCAGTGAACATGTTCTCTGAAAAAGATTATTCATGACAGAAATTTTCACATATTTTATTACAAAGAGAGTGTTCCTGTCACTACTTAGCAATAATTATGCATGATCCAACTGTTTGTTTTTAATAATCGACTACATTCAGGAAATTTAATTTTGTAATGCGTTTGTCATTATTGTTCCCGTAGGATGAATAAAGAAAATTGAAAAGCTTCTCCTGTGTTTGAGTTGTTTACTAATCTATGAATACATGCTGGGAAAAAAGTGGAAGTTTGATCATAATAATTATTCAGGGGTATGTCCTTATCAACTTTTTCTGGTGTAAATTAATTTCCCTTTGATACAGACCAAAACATTATTTCCATAATTACATGTGCCTCCGGAATGCCACTTTTCGTGCTATTCACTGATTCAGGCCATTTTACCTCTCTGTTTCAGGCTGTCTATTTTACGTTGTATATTGTGCTGATATCAAACATGTGTGGGTCTTGTGGGGGAAGGGGAAGTTATACTTTTGATGATTCTCTTACTCTTTGTTTCTTTTTGGGGATACCTCGCTGTCCACGACACTTAATGTCGGCTTAATATACATGTGTCATAGAAAAACATGTTGCATTCATGTAGTGTCTTTCGTTGATGAGACATGGAACTTATGTTTTGTCTTTCATTGCTTTGCAGGTGTACATTCCAAGACCACCAGTACAACAGAATAATATGCCTGTCATGAGTCAGAATCTACCTGGAGGACAATCGGTGATCATCAACCAGGGTCAGAAGCCTCTGAGGTTTGTGACGTGTCCCAAGAATGAGATGGCCACGCCAGCCAATGTGGTTTATGTGGGAGCTAACCAGCCAGGGATAAAGGGGCGGGTACCTACCAACCTGACCATGCAGGCTCCTACCGGTGGCACCGGTGGGATACAGAATCAGGGCTCTCCTACCATGTTACAGATGGGACCAAACAAGATCGGTATGTCCTCATTGGTCCAGGCGATTGGACAGCAGCCCCTACAGCAGGGTGGCAAGTTCGTCATTCAGCTGACACCTGCACAGCAGGGAGGCAACATGGTCAAGGTTACGCAGATAACACAACCTAATCAGACCGCCGGCAATGTGCCAGTCATGATTGGCAGTTTACCCTCTCAGGGTCAACTTACCCCTGCTACGATCCCGACCGGCAATCTGGTACAGAACCTTCAACCTGTCGGTAAGAAGCAGATCATGATTCCAAGACTGGCACCTGGTTCAGCACCAAGCCCGAAGCAGATAGTTATGAGTTTGCCCGATTTTACAAATACTGCTGTAAGCTCTATTAGCGTTCCTCGTGTTGCCCCTGTAGTTGTTTCAAAAACCGGTGTAGGCGGTGTTGGAGGAAATATTGCTCCTGGGGTTCATATACAAGTGGCTTCTAATGCAACTCCAAAGGGCACAACGTAACTGGAGAAGCAATTTTGATTACTAAGTATCTTTCCAAAGCCGTAAATTGGCAATAATCAAGTTCAAACGTCATGAATAATAATAATACTAATAATTAATTCATAACTATGACTAAGAAAGTGCTTTTCAAAGATTATTACGTAAAAATACCTTAGGAGCGCACACATGGGTCTGAAGAAGCTTGCTGGTGTACAGCAAAAAAATGCTTCTTTAAACAAACTTCTTTGTTGACAGGTTGTAATGAAATGTTTTCTGTACCTGTGAAAGTAGTGTAATGCTTAAGGTTTCAACCCTAGTCCGTCATTTTTTGTGTTAAAATGTGGTGTGAACATATTTTTGGGGGTGCAATTATGTTAATTAAATGTTAGTCAACAACACTCATGTTTTTGTCACAAAATGGCAACAAACATCCTACAGTGCCCATGCTGTTGTGTGTATAAGTTGATGTTGAGTGTTTATGGTACAATTTTACGTGAGAAGCTATTCTCATCGGTTCACTATGTATGAAATGTGAGTGGTTGTGTATTTGAGCTTTGGGAACTATTGAAATCATATTAAAAAGATTAAGTCTTAATGAATACATGTAGCTAAGCCCTCAGATATTGGCATACAGGACTATGCCTACCCAAACATACGATCAGTAATACTGTTGCGCTTGATACAAGCATGCACAGGGGATAAATCATTTCTACTGACTTATATATGACACATGCAAACATTTAAAAAAAGATTAAAGAAGGAGGTGCAATGGCTCAGTGGTAGAGCATTGGTCTTGTAACCGGGAGGTCCAGGTTTGAAACCAAGTCAATAGGCTCGTGCCATTTAGTTAGGCATTAATCCTCATTACCATGTCCCTCGGAGAGGACTTGAAGCCATCTTTCCCCTGGTTGCCTACTTACAAAGCATACACATGCTTTCTTAGCGGTCATGTCAAACAATTATCAAACATTTTACATGTACAATGTTACTAGACTTCTACCACAGGGTAATGATTTTAAAAAAGATGAGGTAACTGACAAATCATTTTGTAGCTGTGTAGATGGAATTTTGTCCTGTTATTATTTTGTGTGTGATGCTGCCCTCACTGTTCCAACTTATGCATGGCTTTCCTTGTGCATACGTTTCTTTTCACAATAACTCTCTGAGTAGATGCATTTCATGTTTGGTATAGAAGTGTATCATTGCAAAATGGAGATGCCTATCTTTGGTTTTGGTGTTGCTGCCCCCAGTGTCATAAATCATATAGGTTAAAAAGTGTGTTTTGCACTTCCACATTTATTTTTCAAAGATGATTTCTTTACAGCACTACGTTTTCAATCAATCTGCTGAAGCTTCTCACAATATTAACCATCAATTGATTACATTTTTCAAGAGGTTCATGTCATAGTTTATAGTATTCAAAATCAGTTTGAGTGGCATGTAAATTTTTTTTTTTTCTTTTTTTTTCTTTTTTCTTATTTTTTTCTTCATAGTGTTAAAGATCCCCCCCCCCCAAAAAAAAAAAAAATCAAATATTATATTTTGAAAAAATAAATTTCAAACCAGATTGTTATATCAGGTATGTTCTTGACTTGTTTTTAGTAAATGAGCTTTCAATTTAATATCTAGAATTATAATGGTATGATGCAAAACTATTCCACAAAATTATGAACAGCTAAGTAAAAGAAAACTGTGTACTTTGTTATGATTATGAAAGTGTCTAAATTTTCATCATAAGTTGAGGAAGCACACAAAGAATTTAAATGGTCACCATCTGTAAAAGAAATGGTTCTTCTAAGCAGTAAATGATGATAATTTGTGAACTACTGTTGAGTACTGTAGCAGATAAAGGGGATTACATACCTTAATTTTTGTATATTTTTGACTTTCATCTTGCATATAATCCAGTAGACAAGTAATTGAGATAATTGGCTCAAAAGAAGAATAATGATTGTAATTTAAGAGGAAAATTATATAATCCCAATGGGAAAATTTAATTCATCTTGTCAGCTGAAATACTGAGGTGGGAGATTATGTGTTACTGTTGATTTATATTCAATTCTTTCAAAACATTCATTCTTTGGAAAAATTTGTGTTCTGCATTCCTCCTTGTTATAATTTTGTTTTATATAGGTCATTACAAACATATTGACAGATTGACAGTGAAATAAGGGATTACCTAAACATGAATTACAATCAATTTGTGTATATATTTTGGAAATTGTGTTTTGTTTGTTTACAAAGACAAGAATCTTGTACATTTTTGTTACAATTTGGATTGATATAAAGGCCTTTTTTAAAACTGAATGTTCTTCTGATATGGCGTAAACATTGTTTTTTGTACTCACAGAAGTTTAAAGTGGTAAAGAGATGGGAAAGCAGAATATATTGAGAGAGGATAGGGAAAGAGAGGCAAAAGTAAGAATGAAAGGCGAGTGAGGAGCTATAGTTTGGTTTGGTTTGGTTCTATTTACATTATGAAAAACGTGTGTACATACATAATTTTTATAACCCTAAAAAATAATGATTCATGAAGTTACTTAAAAATGATACAGATGGATTGCTCTATTCAGAACCATTAATTTAATGGTTCTGTTCTTCCTAGAGGTCCAGTTTAGTAAGAAAGAAAACTAATACATGTACTTCAAAAGGTGAAAGAAAAAAATGAAAGACAGTGATGATGCAAGATTTCCACATCAAACAAACGGTAAAAAGTTTTTTTAAATAATGAAAATGAGAGAGAGAGGGAGAGTTTGTAAAAGGAGATGTTTAGTAAGAAAGAAAATATATTATTGAAATAGGAAAAGAGAATCAAAGAGAAAATGAGAGACAGAGAGTATGCAAGATTCCTAAACAAACAAAGCTTTGGGGGAAAATAAAGAAGAGAGAGATAGAGGAGGGAGAAAGAGAGAGAGAGAGAGTGGGAGTCGAAACCAAAGAATTGTACTGATAAACAAAGGTGCTGAGATGGTGATGTATGTGGTTGATCCTAATGCTTAAATGGTGTGGTGGAATAGAGGCAGTGAGAAAGAAAGGGACCGAGAAATATAAAGAAGCCCGAATGTATATTATACTCTCACGCTGCATTGGAACTGTACTCTCCCATTAACGCATATTACGTAAGGGACAAGCCAATTTCTGTAAATTGAGCCTATTTGCATCCCAGTGGGGTAGCGACAAACTGGCTATGATATAGCGCTTGATCGAGCGCCACGCGCCGCCTCGCTGTGTCGCCTTTGTCTTCAGGGGAAGACGAGTCGATTAATGCTCCGCCAAAGAACATTTGGAGGGGATGATTTTGTTTAATAGGAGGTACAGCTATTATCTCCTTCATCTCGCGTAATCTCATCCCTTCTTTCAATTTTGTGGCCTTCTTGTCCTTTTTCCTTCTTTTTCGTAGTGCCATTCAAGTGGCAATTTAGTCCTCCCTTTCAGCCAATATTGGAATTTCACTTCTCGTCTCAGCTTTTGTTATCCCTTCCATTCTCTCCCTCTCTTTCCATCTCCCCCTCTCCCCACCCCACCCCCGCGTATTCTTTCTTTTCACTCTATATCTCCCCGTCTCTGTATTTTGATATATATCTCCGTAGTTTCCTCCCTCCCCCTTGCCTTGTGTACCGTTTATTGAGGGATAAGATTTATTGTAAACCATTTGAACAGTTCATGTGTATTTTCGGCACTTTTAATAGCCTACATATTTTAGTTTCAAATTCAATTTTCTTTAAAGATAAGAATATGGTGCATTTGGAGTCAATTCAATTTATCTGACATATTAAAGGAGAAAGCAGAGTTTTAAAAAAACTTTTATGAATGTCACTTTGTTACTTTTGACAGTCCCCTGATGTTACGCTTCTTTTCTATTCCGCCTCCTCCCCCCCCCCCCCAAAGCCCAAAAGAAGAAGATGTCTCCCATCCTTTCATCTCTCCAACAAAGGATTCCTAAATCGATATCATCAAGTTTTTAGGATCCGACCATTTTAAGTCCATCTTAAGTAGCTTCGACTGGCGCGTGGCAAATTAGTAAAGAGCTCGGTCATTATAAAGAAAGGAGAAAACCAGCGAAGGAACTTGTTTTGTATAACAAAAGCGCAGCGACAACGGAAGACGGGATTATTCAAAGTAGGCACGCGTCTCCACTAATCTGGTTAAAAAGAATTGTTACAGAATAATGTAGATATATCGTCTTAGAGCTTGTTGGTTGCGTATATAACAAGATTTGTCCATCATGTCAAGGGGTAAAACCATGGTGAAACAGGTGTATAAACTGTTTTGAATTTATGAACAATGCGCCGAGAGACTGAGTGTAAAAGGGTGACTCAGTGCTAAAATTGCCTTACTCTACTTGTGTAGACCTATACATTTCACTATTAGAGGTCTATACTTTGGGTCTCAAATTGAACTTAAAATAATTTTGATTACATTTATATCTTGATAAATTCATACAGCAATTTAGATATGCTGGTGAATAGTGCGTATCGAAACTGCGGTAATAAACGTCTCAAGTTTAGTATTTTTCAATCTTCAAAATAGCCCTTCAAAATACTTTCTTCACTTAACAAGTGGTCAGCAATGGCATGAATTATAGTCTACTTACACTATTTTAAACAACAACAAAATATATACATGTAAATGTAAATTTCACAATATATTAAAAACAAAAGATGACGAATTGAAGAAGATGAAAGCACAAAGATAAGATACGTCAATAAAAGTATTATGAAGATGGCTATGATATTACAAACATTTGGGGTTTTCCTTACATTGAAGACAAAAATACTGGTTACGCCCCTCCTTGTTTGGAGATCATCAGACTCTTCATGATATCGTGCCCTTGGAAACTCAATATACCCAAGTAATTAGCCCCCAAAATATTGAGCGCGGTAGATGATGATCATCATCATTATGCCACGCTGGTCTTCCTTATCAACGACCATCGCCAGGCGAACGAAATGAGAAGGAGAGAGAGAATGATGCGAGAGTGAGACAAGGGGCGTCGCTGATGGTGGTGTGAGGGTTGTAGCCCCAAGCAATTTCAAACTTTCCATTGAACACGATATTGAAATTGTCCTGTTGATTTCTTTAAAGTCTTTGCGATCGCGGTGTTATTGGCGAATAGTTTACCAATTATGGCAAATTTGTACAATTTGAATAAAAGATTTCCACCCATTTATGCCGGCTAATCAATAAAGAATACCCCTTATTTTAGAGAGAGAGAGAGAGAGAGAGAGAGAGAGAGAGAGAGAGGGGGGTGGCCGGAGGCC
Source organism: Strongylocentrotus purpuratus (assembly GCF_000002235.5). Taxonomy (NCBI): domain Eukaryota; kingdom Metazoa; phylum Echinodermata; class Echinoidea; order Camarodonta; family Strongylocentrotidae; genus Strongylocentrotus; species Strongylocentrotus purpuratus. The sequence goes on along the minus strand of NW_022145613.1, from coordinate 6,002,752 downwards.
GGGGGGGGGGAGGGGGAAGTATTTTCAAGAATAAAAGTTGAAACCTCTTCCGGCAATTCAAGATGACATGATTCATTATTCTTTTCACCTGTCGACAAAATATCGAATATGATGATATACTTATTTCCACTACCCTTATCGTTTACTTGCTTGGTGGAAAAAAAAATGATTTCGTCTCATCAGAAAATGTTGAATAACACACCCTCCCCCTTTTAAATTATTCTAGCGACACCCCTGATTTAGGGGGATGCGAGGCGGTGACCAGTAGCCAGGGAGCTGAATCGTTACGCAAGGCCGCGACAGATCCGGCTATATGCGACTGCAAACATTAACTCTTCCTTCGCGCTCATACTCTCTCCCTCTCCCGTATCACTTGCAGCCCTCTTCACATTGAAAACTTGAATCGGAAGAGATGTTGTGACATTGATAAAGATGAAGAAAAAAAATAGTATTAACAATATGTAACATAATTATGGTTAAAAAGCCCAAATAAAACAAATTACAACTACTTGTATCTTCGTATGTATCCATCATAAAGTTTCCCTTACGTTTGGACGAAGTATTGATCGATCATCATTTTCATTTTCATCGTCCTCATCATAATCATCATCAACATTATCATCATAAATCACCCTCATCATCATCATCATCAATAAATCATCATCATCATTCCCATCATCATCATCGTCGTCGTCGTCATCATTACAATCAACATCATCATGATCATCATTAATCAATCAATCATCATTATCGTCATTATTATCTTCATCATCACCGCCATGATCAATTTCATAGTAGACGTCAAATTGTTTCAAATTACATTTGCGCTATTTTCATAATCACGTTTGAATGAGTTAATATATCATTTTTTCAAAATATAGAGTGTTTTCGGTGATTTCGTGGCCTATTTCGTGATCTCTAAAATATTGCGATTAGAAAAGATATCATAATTCTAATATACTAATCGAATCACAAATCTAAATTTCAACAATCAACATAATTATCATGTGTGATCATTAGAGCCATCACATAATAGGCCTGCGTCGGTGGACCGACACCACCCCTCACTTCCTCCCCCAAACGAAATGACTTTGTTACACAAATTCTCATTTGCGAAAGATATATAAAGTGATTACTACAATGAACAATATAATTATGCGAGAACGTTGTATAAAACACCAGGTAGTATTGTTAAACTGCAATGATTTATCTTAGTGTCTGATGATCGTTAAGATTCTATGTTTTTCATGTGAACTGGGGCAGAAAGCACTTTCCAATAATTGGATGTGCGTGCACTTACTCGGAGCCTCTAATTATCTTTGTACGAAGGGCATATATAATATATATGTATTTCACAAAGCGACTCGGCAAACAAAATTCGCCTCGTTACGTAATACTTTAATTGCATACGCTATCCACTCTCTCGCATCGCACCATATCACCTTCGCAGTATATTGCAACTTTCGCTTTTTTTGTTTGTTTTATTATCCCGACCTAGTTAGGTTTTGCCGCTGATGAGTCGTTAAGATTGGTGGAAAATAAAGGATGACAAGAAGGGGGTGAAATATAGCCTCACCAAGTGGGAAATTGATCAGTATGGTGGAAAGGGAGTATGGGTGAGAGAGAGGACGGATGATGAGATAAAGTGAGAGGGGGAATAGACTAAGGATGGAGAGATCAGGAGAAGGAGACTACATGCATAGTGAAAGAGAAAAAAGAGGAAAGAAGAAATACACAAATGAATATATATATATTTATGAGAGAGAGTAAGAGAGAGAGAGAGAGAGAGAGAAAGGAGTATGGAAGAAAAAAAGAGATCATTTCATATAGAGAAAAAAGAAAGAGAGAGAAAGGGAGAGGGGCAGTGTTACAATGTGAGAAAACTTAATTGCGGACGAGAGAAGTGCACAGAAAGAAAAAAAGGTCAAGAGTTTTACAAGAACGAGAGACCAAAGATGAAAAGTCAGCACTGAGAAAGAAAAAGAAAAAAAGTATTTTGTCCGTCTTCCCTAGAGCCTTCATCAGACCGACCACCATTTGATGTTGATTATCGAGATTAGTTTTTGTTTTCCGTTTTAAATCAAAATAATGGAGGCCTCAGTTAGCTCAGAAAAATTAAAGGAAACGAAAATCGAAGGTCTCCAAGAAAATAAAGAGGGAGGAAAAATGCAGCAACTTTTCGGAGATGATATTTAATGGAGATGATAGTGATGAACGTATAGTCTGGTAGAATCTGAATTAGAATAATGACCAGTTACTTGTTACTTGTACATGGTTCATAAATGGGAAAAAACCAAAAACATTAATCTAACCATTATGTAATGTGTCACAAAAAAATTTACAATGTAATTCTTGTTGCCTAATTGCCCTCATAATTTATTATATATACAGATGCGAGCTATGAAAACATCTAATTGCATAAAAAGCCCAAATGTTGTGGAACACATCTCGTGTAAAGACATAATCTTTAAATAAGGCCAGCTTATAATACAAAAATTGGTCAATGAAAACAATGTAATATGTAAATTAGCACAACAGATGATGAGGAAAATAAACGGAGGAAAAGGAGGTGAAAAAGAAAGGTGTTAATAAAGGAAATGAAAAGAAATAAATCATATGAGTAGACTTCCGGAAAGTGGGCAGCTGAAGTAAAACTGTGCGATGAGAATTTATATTTTAACATGACATCCACAGTACTGTTATCGAAAAGCTACAATACAATATATGAAATTTTCTTAATGCCTTTTTTCTTCCGAGAGGAAAAAAAATCCCATATTACACATTGAAATGAGAGGGGGAGAGAGAGAGGGGGGGGGCTTCTAAATAAACATCAGCTCTTCACAACGGCAGCACATCCAATCACATTCACGTCGAGGGCCCTGTTTCACAAAACTTGTAATCAATAGCAAGATACAATAGTTGTTATAAGCTAGTGTAATCCTTGCATTTGATTGGCTATGAGTACGTTTGTCATAGATGTGTGGCATTCGTCATTGATAACAAGTTTTATGAAAGAGGGCCCACAGCTCTTTCTCACAAGGCGAACTGATCTTTCATCCGGCCGAGTGAACATCATTCGCCTTTGCTCGAGGAACTGACCAATGAACGAGCGGTCAGCGGCTGCTTATCCGCCACTCCTCTCACCCCTTTCTCTCTTTCACATGTTATACATGAAAGCAACTGTCCCCTCATGTTTGACCGATCGGCCGGAGAAACAGATGCCCAATATCGACCACTACCCATCCACTGAGCCGAACAGCCTCACATCATTTTTGAGGCACATCGGCATTGAGAGGACATCTCCTCTTTTACTTCGTCAACAACAAAATTGCGAAGTTATTTTCTTTAATTTTAAAAAGAAACACTATTAAAGCTGCAAGTGCTTCAAGTTCAACTTCCTAAATCATAAGATTGTTTATTCACACTGATAAATGATAGCATTTTTCGTCAGCGAACTTTGATTTATAGCATTAACATCATCCTTTGCCAGAATAAGTGCGGTTATTATATTCCTTATTATCGTTTTTTTAGGTTTCACAAAAGTGAAATACTTGAACACTTTTTATTCCTCAATCGTCGACCGGTATTTGCATAGAATTCATCATTCGACTGCTTGTATCTCATTTTAGTCAACGTTTACGACATTTCACCTTTAATTCGACAGGACATGAACCATCGCTAAAAAGGGGTAAAAGGTGAGTGAATTTTTGTTTTATTTTGTTTTGTTTTGTTTTGTTTTGTTTTGTTTAAACAAAATTTCATTATTGAAGTAGCCATTTTTTAATTTACTATGAACAATATGAAATTTGCTGCAGTATTTTTAACGTTTATCATTTTATAAAAGTCTTAATCAAATTTGTCTATTATGTACATCAGGAATACATTCATAAGAAATGACTGATGAAACTCTAATTTCCATAATTTCTTTTTTGCATTCGTGCGCATTATTATTTATTGTAATCAAACTTGTTCAAAACATGTCATTATTGTGCGTAGTTCTTTTATTTTGCAATCGTTATTTCCAATATTTATGATAATAGTGTGCACATGACACAACGGTCACAGCAGGCGAAGTGTACTTATTTAAAAGTAAACCTTGAATATACTCTAATAAGAAATACGACAGGTACATGAACAATGACAATTTCATTTATTCAGATGTAAATCAAAGAAACTGCCCACTTTTCCTTTATTCATTTCGATGATTTAGAACAAAAGTGACCTCAATATTTATCTGCAAGTTACATTTTCTTCTCGGAATTTTTACTTTCGCTTGTGGCATCTCAGACAAGCCGAAATCTACCTTTATAAAAACTTCCGTTATGTTCTATTTGGAAAATTTGCTTTGAAAACACTATTTTACAAACAAAGACTTTGAAAGATAGCAGGAGTGTAATCCTATCTTAGCGATAGCCCTGGAAGAAAAGGAAGCCCCATCTTCTAGACCGTGCATGGCCACCACCTGCTTTAGGGTGAGCGGGCTGGAGGAGGGAGAAGGAGATTGTTCTCTTTGCTGTTTGTTGACGAGATCTTTGGATGGGCACAGCATGAGGCTGATAGCCGAGCTTTTGTTGTCCAAATTGCCTCCGTTGTAGTCAGGTTGTTTTGAAAGGTCTTTAGCCTGGTATTCATTCATGACAAAAAAGTTTTATCTATCAGAATTTCAGCTGGCTGAAGTCTTCTCCTAGTTGCTCGGATGAGGTCGTGTTGAGAGGCATTTTAGCACTCATTCATTACATTGGATCATCTATCAGACTTTCTGTTGCATGTTGCCTGTCAGAATTCCTCGGTTTAAGTCTGGTTTTCTCCAACGGAATCGACGGTATGCCATTCTTTCAAGCTCATGTCACAGTATCTATCAGAATATCAGTTGGCCGAAGTCGTGTCCTAGTTGCACGGTTAAGGACATTTTAGAGGCATTTAGGCATTCATTCATCATCGCAGTGCCTATCAGAAATTCTGGTTCCATGAGTTTTCTCCGAATTGGTTTATAGGTTAGGTGTAAGACATGTTTTCTAGGGGGTCTTTTGTTATTCTTTCACCCTCATATAATATCCATCGGGCTTTTCGTTACAAAAGTATTGGTAGAACTATTCCGTATTCGGTTTAAGTCATGATTTCTAAAGAATAATTCAAAGCATAGTATATTGAATTCTTTTGACTGAAGTGTCGTCCACATTGCTCAATCTAAGCCAAGATATCTAAAGACTCTTTCGACATTCTCTCAACTTCATATAAAAAATTATCTGTCAGAACTTTTGTTGATTGAAATGTAGTCTCAATTGCTATTTTTCCAAAAAAGTCTTTGTCAGATTTGTTTTCGTCTGAAAATCATACGCAGCGTTCATCTGTTGCAAATTGACTTTTTAAAGTTGTTCATTCGAAGATATTTGATAATACAAAAAGACATACTTGAGATTTAACATTGCTTTGTATGCATTACCTGTCTTTTCGTTGAAATGTTTTTATCATTACCATGTCTTTTTCTTCTTTTTAAATTTGGTTCATAGCAGGGCTCCCTTGTAAAACAAGCCCTCCGTGGCTTTGAATGGGACTACATTGCCTTTAAAAGAAACATGATTATAAATACATAATTATATAAATAAATAACATTGACTTCATTCATTTTTCAAATAATGATTATAAGCGATATTAAAGACCAACTAATATGTTTATTCTCATCGGCTTTAGACACTTTAATTTACACCATGCAGTATTGCCCCTCCCCGTTTTTATGCACGTTGATTTTTTTCTCAACGGCTTTAGACACTTTAATTTCTCACCAGTATTGCCCCTCCCCATTCCTATGCACATTTAATTTTTTTCAGTATCCATCTGTTATTTCAGTCATTTTGTTTCCACCAGAACTTCAATTGACTTGAGCTGTATTTATTTGAAACTGTCCTGACATACTTGTGTATTTATCCCCCTAACTGTCTGAGATATCATGAGTAAAATATTCACATGTTATAATTTTGCAATATTGTATTTCTATCATTTCTATCATTCAAACGTCAAACTTTTTAAAGACTATAAAGGCACAATTATATTTCACTTAAAATGACAAAGCGATTAAAAAAAAATATATAACCATGCTTTAATAACCGTTTTATTTCAATTCTCACCTTCCGTGAAATAAAAAACTCAGAATCCAATTATGTTCTATGGATACGCATCCAATATTATCACTAGGTATGGAGAAAACTTAAGTTAACGTCTCTTCCATAAGATATGCATCAAAAGCATTCGATCATTCCAATTTTGGAAATGTCAATTTACTTTCATATTACATTATTTGCCAATAAGTGTCAGGTACAATTGCCTCTCAAGATTGCAAAAAGAAAAACAATGTACTTTTTATGTTTACCCTAGCGACATTATGTTTACAATGGCAACAAACTAATGTTATATATATATATATACAACAGTAATTTAAATAGATCCTACGTATAAAGTTACCATATGATAGCCCCAGAAAGAAACAAACACTAGAGGTTTCTGTGAAAATTCACCAGTCGTTCTTAAGAAAGTTAATATGTTGATATCTGTTGTTCTCATGTTTTGGTGTTTGCCAATTCACTCGTTTTGAGAATGGAAATGATTGCTTTATTTTTTTTTCTTTATAAGCAACGGCTATACCAATTTTCCTAATGGTATTTTATTCTTATGTTCTCCAGAGATATTATATAAATATACCATATTGGCATACGAGAGAGGCTTTTGACATTATAAGACGCAGCTAAGTTAAAAAAAAATAGAAAGTCTTTTAATTGCTTGCCCACTGGTGATAAGCCGCTACCGGTTTAAGATTCTCTATTCTTTTGATACACAGGGATCTTCAGATTGTTTACCAAACACTACACCCGTTTCCTCCCTTCCTAACAATCGAACGTTTTGTTCTCTGCAGAAGTGTTTTCATATATCCATAAGAAAAGCTTTCAATCTCCTTGGAATGTCGATGTTTTGCTTGATGATACGCTACAAACCAGCTTCACTCCTCTTTCCAATTTTAAAATGTCAATACTCGAAAATGCAAAACTGATCCGTTCCGACAACTTCTTCAAACACTCCGACCTACACATCATGCATATAAGTCTAAAAGTTGTATTCTGGAGAAGTTTGTCGATGAAGGGACTATTGTTGCGTTTTGTTTGAACGCCACAAAATCTCGACACTTTTCTTTAGACTGAGTGGCCTTTGCTCAGCCGATCAAGCTATTTGATGGGCGCTCACGATTGCGTTTGTCCCCGGACCCTCCGCGGTGCCAACCCTTTCTCTTTCGCTACTATTGGATGGGAGTAAACTGTGAAGAAGTGGGCTTAAGTATAAGTCTGCGATTCACGAAAACAACGTATTCTCTTAAAAGTAAAATAACAGTAGAGATAAAAGAATGGCAATCTCTCAACCTGTCCTTTATTTCAAAAGCTTCTTCAGATTCTTTTTTGGAAAAGTCAAATTTGCTAATCCTTTGCCTTTGTTTGTTGAGAAAGGCTTTTACTTTCACTGTGCAACAAAAACACTTTGTAAATACGGCTCTGCGTTTGTTTAAACAAGAAACTTTTCAAGTAGCTTCCTTTATCAATGTCTGTGCAATCGACGTGATCAAACATATTTTCTGGTATTAGCAACATGGCGTGAATAATTGTAAAAGGAACAACATCTAGACCTATCAAGACAAGACGAGACGAGACGAGACAATTTGATTCGACATGCTATTTCATTTTACCTGTTAAGTAGGCCTACCAACAACGAAGAAAAAATCGGTCAATCCTACTTTCCAAAACGTGATTAAAGAACAAAATTATCCTCAAGAAGAAGACAAAGTATTTGGGCAATTAGATCTATCCATCAGTATCTTTATTTTAATATTTTACATTTCTTTCTTTCCGGGCGCCTAATTCCTGGGCGAAAAAGACATTAAAAACGGCTGGTATTATAGAGCAAGAGCACCCAAATATAAACTATTTTAAAATATCACAAAAAAGGACAAACTTTATATCCTGGTTACTTTTTTATAAAAATCTTTTTTGATTTTCCTTTAAAAAAAGATACAACCCACATAATAGTTTCATTCATGCCTGGTTAATATCTGTTAATTTTTTTTATTTATCTATTTGTTTGCATTAATTTAATATTATTGTTGGATTTCATAATAGTCAAAATTAAGATACATGTATGTTTACACAGTTTCAATGTCGGACAAACATCTGATAAGCTTAATCGATATTAAAACCAATGTGGAAGATGTGTTCATACTGCGTAAAACTCCATTTTTGAACTGGTAAATTGATAATAATCAACATAAACCAGATATAACAATGTATGAGCATAATTATTTTAGTATTGTTTACTCTGAATTCGATGTCTGTTCTTCTTCAACCAAATTTGATGTGGATAAAGTTATACCTTGATTAAAATGCAAAGATTATGACATAAGATTTATCACAACCCTTCCGAAACATCGAATTATCTATCACATAAGCATTGATCTGATATTTTGTTTGACAACTTACGTCGGCATAACCATTAACAAACTTCACTGTGTGATAAATATATTACCTAAAATCATGTAGGCTATGCCGATAATAATTTCAAAGAAGTTTTCTATAATTTGTTTTTGCAGATTTTTATGGGAAATGACTGCCATTCAATTCACTTAGATCTGTTCTTAATTATGATTAAGATTAATATTTAAAAATATATTATCATTTCAGAACATTTCTACCACTGACCTGGCGTCCGAGTCAATTCACTCCTCGCAATTCCTCCGCCGTTGGGCTTCGGCGCCACGAAGCGGCAACAACATCCAGAACGCCGTAGAAAACTAGCAATTAAATCACCTAAACTAAACGCCAAGCTAGCGAGAATTCGTCGCCAAGGTACCGGGAAGTCTGCCGTTCACTCGCAACCATGCCTCGTGCCTTTCTCATCAAACACAAGCGAGCTCGAGTGGATAACATTGCAGATGAGTTGCTAGCTCGTCATGAAATGGGTCATGGAGGTAAGCAGTTCACCCAATAATTTTTTACTTTTTTATATATCTTTTGTTAGTTTGTTGGTGCTGTTATTTGTCTTTCTTCTTTTTTGACTTTTTATTTCTTCTATTTTCATTTGACTCTCCTCTGATGTATTCCTGCATTGTTCTTTTAACATACACTGTTGCTCATAACGGTGGAATATTTTTTTTTATCCCAATTTATGGAATTATTTTAAAAATAATTTTAAAATACTAGATCTAGATAATAGTATACAGTCTCAGATTTTATTGAATAATAATTTGCCAATATGTGTTTTGCGTGACTGCTAAAGCATGTATATTATGCTACTATGTTTATCAACTAGGGGACCTATGCCCTTAAGTCATAAAGGACAGTAATGAGGATTAATGCCTCACAAAAGGGCTCTGATATAGCACATCGACACGGTGTTGATCCTGGGGCCTCACAGTTACGAGGCCATTGCTTTGTCACTGAACCATGACTGTACGCAGCGGGGGCTATGGTAGGGGGCAGTTTCCATAAATTTAAAAAAACACAGAAAATGCAATAAATGTTCAATAATTTATTGCATTCTACCCCGGTCCCCAACATAAAAAAATCCTCTGGACGGCCATGCATTATGGCTCAAGGCATGGGCACACAAAAGATTTTTTATGTTGGGGACCGGGGTAGAATGCAATAAATTATTGAAAATTTATTGCATTTTCTGTTTTTTTTTTAAATTTATGGAAACTGCCCCCTACCATAGCCCCCGCTGCGTACAGTCATGGTTCGGTGACAAAGCAATGGCCTCGTAACTGTGAGGCCCCAGGATCAACACCGTGTCGATGTGCTATATTAGTGCCTTTTTGTGAGGCATTAATCCTCATTACTGTCCTTTATGACTTAAGGGCATAGGTCCCCTAGTTGATAAACATAGTAGCATAATATACATGCTTTAGCAGTCACGCAAAACACATATTGGCAAATTATTATTCAATAAAATCTGAGACTGTATACTATTATCTAGATCTAGTATTTTTAAATTATTTTTAAAATAATTCCATAAATTGGGATAAAAAAAAATATTCCACCGTTATGAGCAACAGTGTATTTCATATGTGAGAACAGTTACTGTTACGTATTTCGTTTCTAATTGGTCTGGTTATATTATTACTTGATTTCTTTTATATATTGCAGTTGTTTCTTTATTCACTCCAGTCAAGCGAGAGAGATAATGTAAAATGATCAGCAAAATGAGAGATAAATAAATGAAATGTTCAAAATCAAAAGGCCTATACTAGAATGGCCTTTTCCGCTTAGAATTAAGTCATCTAGTTGAGGAAGGAAACAAAAGCAATACACCAAAATTAGTACAACTAAATAATTGTAAAATATATTATTTCCTTCATTAAGTTTCTTCCTTTTTTTTTTAAATATTTGATAATTCGATGATGATTTACATCATCATGTTAATACGGTTGCCTCATACAAAGCAAATAAAAAGTCATGCAATTTTATGCAAAACTAAATTCATTATCCTTTGACATCCAACTGTTTCATTTACGATTAATGAGTTATCAATACGTTACGTAACTGACACATTGATTAGAGGATGAGTCAGAATATCCGCTCTGAACTGATTGTTAATGACTTTCAGATAACGCCATTTTTAATTTTCCACTTATTGTTAAAATTACTTTCAATGCTATTACTCTTCTTCTTCACAATAATATCATCAATATTATTACCATTATTATCACCATTATTATTATCATCGTTATTATTATATTTTATCTATCATATAATTACTAATTTTCCATTCATTCATGTTGTGATTATCGGTTATCCTATAGGTCGTAATAAAACGGTAAATTTTTATACTAGTTATTGACCGCTGTTTTCTAAACGTTATTGTTGTTGCAGATGGTGAGGACATACGTATGAGAGGTTCGGAGCGAGGACTTTCTCCGTCACGGTTTGGTCAACACATCTGCACAAAAGGTCTTTCAAAGCGCGAACTCAATGCTGTTGAGATGGACATGGAAGCACGAGGCTTGATGAATTTTCACCCCGCTTACACACTGGCTCCTGGTATGTACCCTCCTCCTCCTCCACTCCTCCGCATGTCCACTGGTTCAGCTTTTGAGAAGGTTCATCCTGGTGCCCCCATGCCAGAAAACCTCGGAGTTGGGTTTGGCCCTCTAGCTGGAAGCGTAGACCCACAGCGGTTGGTCCTTAACCCATGGCTGGCTGGATACCCCGAACTCGCGGGCCATAATATCCTCCGCGATCGCCTCTTGAACCATCCCGCTTCAGCGTACCTCATTGCAGATCCCAAACGCGGATTGTACCAAATGCCACATGGAGCTTTTCTGTCAAAGCCTTTAGATGAACCTCTGGATTTGAAGGTTCGTGGACCATCTCGAGAAGGGCATGAAGATGAGAAGCGGGAGTTAACCAGAATGTCTAAGGACTATCATCCAGAAGACGTTCTATCCTTTAAGAAACGCTCTCTAGGAGGGCCAGTTAGACTACCTGTCGGGACAGAACCCGATGACTATCCACGATATCCTCCGATGTCATCAGCTATTCACCCATCGTCCTACCCGTTCTTCGGTATTCCATATGGTCATCTCTTGGCTCAAAAGTACCCTGGTGGCTTTGGCCTAAGACCAGTTGAGCGTAATCAATATTTGGGTCAGCGGGGACCAAAAAGGATGGAAATGTCGCCACCAATGGCATCCCATGCATCACCACAGCCTGACTTGGACCAACCGCCAATATGCAGTGTGAAGCCCATCTTTAATGAACAAGACGAAAGCAGCAACTCCCCATCACCACTCTCGAATGCATACCTAAGTCCGACTATCCTAAATCAGCCACGTTACGCCCTCTCTCAGGAGAGCATTGATGATGACGACAGTGACAATCAGTCACCCTCACCGGTCGGTGGGAAGCGTCTCACAAGGCAACCCATTCTGGGCGTGGAGTACATCCAAAATGGCATTGACAACGAACTTCGGCATGACTTGGACAGCTCCCAGGAAGCAGAACAACAACACCTATCACAAGACCCCGAAGAACAGTATCTTCTGCAGGATGAACCAAACCCAATCCCGGAGACGGATGCAAAGACTGGATGCCAGCCCAACGTGGATGAGAAAATTAACCTTCCCATGATTCCAAAGTTCAAGGGAGAGACCAAGGGTCGAAGGTCAAACAGTGCAAAGACACCACAACCCCGGAAGTACATGTGTGACGTTTGTGGCAAGGGATTCAGCAGAAGCAATACATTAGTCACACACAAGGTAAAGCAATATATTTTTGTACAATTTTGAGATTTAGATTGCGTTCTTGAGAAAATGTATGAATAATATTTTCTATTTCAAATAAGACATGTAATATATCTGGAATTCATACAATTTTTTTGTAATACGGGTAATATTTGTTGCAAAAAAAATTTGTTGATCTTGCAGGAAATTATAAAAATATGAAAATAGTCAGTTTATAAAATATATCACTTAATTCTGTGTTTTTGTATATTAAGCGCTTTACATTTTAATTAGTTATCATTCTTGTACTAGTAAGTCTACGAGTAAGCCTAAGAGTCATTCCTGTTTTGTGTCCGCCATATTGCGCTTTTGGAATTAATCGAAATAACAAGATTTGGATAAGCTTTATTGCGTCCCACTGAGAGTGACATTATATTCCGCTTTAACGTTTTAAGATACTCTCAGTTCTTTCTCATCCTATATTCTCCCTTGCATTCATTCAGCCATTCATGTTGTGATGTTCACAGCGGCAGCTGGGCACAGAACTATAATCTACAGACAAAGCAGGCTTAACTGGCTGATCTCTGTCCGAAATACTTATTACCACTTTCCCTGGTTCTATCTTATTTAACTTGTCTCACACAAAGAAGTGAAACAAATAACGGTTCCAATATCTTCTTTTCAGGGGAAGGGGTTTCTGTTTGCTATATGCCAGGTGGGGGTTGTGTTTAAATTTCACTCTCTTTTTGTCCAGCTTTATCTGACCCAAGTGGCACAAAAGGGTGGCAGCTTGGGATTATTACGTAAGAATGAAACGCCGGGTATTTTGTTTGGCGGATCAATAGGGTATATGCTTATCCCTCCAAACCCCTGCATCCACGCGCCAAATATCGATTCGACTGGGTGATAATGCTGGGGAATAAAAGAGGGGCACGCGAACGAACTAAAACGATGTTCAATGCCCCTCAGGATATCATGCACAAAGGATAAAATTTATTGTGGAAGGTTTCTTCAATGTTCATTATGTCACTTTGTGGCTTCCCAGTACAATAGTTTCATACATTGTGCAATTCGCTCATTTGTAGACAAGACAGTGTCATTCAACTCAAAATAGTCAATGTGTGTATATCGATAATGGTGAGCAAAGATGGAAAAATGCAGACTTTTGAGAATCAGGGAATCCTAATCAGGGTGAACAAAATAAAAAGACCTAAAATTGAATAAAAATGTCTTTATGAAAAATTAAGCGTATGTTTTGATTTTGGTGGCTTTGCATGGGGAGGATGGAATCTCAAATTTTTTAATAGCCTCATCGCTGATTTTTTTTTTTTTTAAGGGTTTATTATCAATTACCAAAACATATAACGTGTTAAACAATAATTTTTGCTTTCATAGCCAGACCATGTCAGTCCAATTTAAAGTTAACCATACCAACTCAACATAATTTATAACATATTCCGACAAGAAAGATTCCAAGAACCAAATCTTCTTCTTATAAAAAGAGAAAGAAAAAATTACATGTAATACATGCAACTTTACTGAAGCGACAGCTGAATTAATGAATATTACGCTTGTAATTTAAACTGTTTTCTTGATGAAATCGATGCAATGTCAGGCCTATTAGTAAGCTGCTGATATAGAAGAAGAAAATCACCACAATTATCCTTGCCATTCACGTCGGTCATTCACTAGTTGATAAACCCTGGGGTTACGGCGCAAAATGAACCGGAGGCTAGCTTCGGCTCGTATCGATTTCTTACCTAGACCAATAGAGCAATAGCGCAATTAAAAAGACACTGTCGTATTATCACCCTCACTTCCAAAGACTAGCCCTTGTCCTTTTTGTCTTCCATATTTCCAAAGGATGATGTTTCTAGGGGATCCACAGCTATAGGCTGTAGTAAGAAGGGTTTAATTAAAAGGATACAGAGGCCCCCTTTTCTCTTCTTCTTGGAATGGAACGTTACGTAACATTTCGTTTACCAATTTAATACATGAATTGCTGAATGGAGGAGGGGAAGGATGTGTTGTGTAACTGCGTATTTTCGGAAGCCAGTGTCTTTAGTTCATTCTTTTCAATCGTTAATTATAAACCATTTTCAAAATAATACTTTAAGTGTTTGTTTACTTGTATAGTACACTTGTATGTTACCTAAGGAGGTATAGTGTCCAAATACAATATATATAATATGCAATACCGTTTGCCGTCTTCTGAAAATTTAAATCTCATTTTTTAATCACCGTATTTAAATAAATACACAAACAAACATACAAAAATAATGCATATATTTTTATGTTTCTTTTCTTGTAATTTTCATGCGATATTTTGTTTCATATGTGTTATTTTACTTATGTTTTGTAAATCAAAATATTCATGTACCATGTTAATGAAATTTACTAACGAAACACATACACGATGATGATTCAAAGAATTTAACATAATAAGCTATTTCATTATAATTATGATTAAATTTGGTGAATAGATTTGAAAAAAGAGACACTGTATGGTAGGCATGATATGTTGCTTATCCAGAAATTTAATAGTCTAAACCTATGGGATTATTAAAGTGGAGGGGGTGTGGTGACATGTTTCCTTGCTTTGCAAGATATTTGATATGCGAAAACTGATCAAAAGAATGATGCAAAGTAGGATAACTATTCTCTCTTTCTCCAAATTCATTAAGGCCCCTCATTCCATTCATTAATTCTATCTCTACTTTCTTCTTCAAATCATGTAGCGTATCCATACGGGAGACAAGCCGTTTTCCTGTGAGCTGTGCGGGAGAGCATTCCGTCAGCCCGGGAACCTCACCCGTCATCGACTCACTCACACCACGGTCAAGCCCTACGTATGCTCGCAGTGTGGAAAGGTAAAACATAGAAAATGCAATATTTTATTTCAAAGCAGCATAAATATTGTCACCTCATAACACATTTAAACAATGACTGTTCAACCATGGCGCAAATTATAGGGAAGGGAGGATGGGGAACACAATATCAAATGTCAGTGTCGATTTTTTTTTTCATTGTCTAAAAAGAATAATCAAAATGTTTTGTTTCTATGTACACACTTATATTTATTTCATTGGGAAATAGGGATTTTTTTTCTTTATGTAGGCCTGGGTGTAGGCAATTACCATTTCATATATGTTTTCTTTCTTTGTTAATTGCTTCGTAATGTTTTCAATTTTAAAATGATTTATCAACGATACATGTAAAGTGTCTTTTGAAAGGTATAATTATTCAATTAATTTATATTATGATATGACTACTGTACATGTATATTGAATTTTGTTAAAAATATATATACATGTACCTAGTTACATAATGTATTAAATTGCAAAAAATAAAATCAAACTAACAAAACAAATGTGAAGTATTGTAAAAATTTGGGTAGCAATGCTACTGATTCCTAACAACTAACAAAATTACAACACATTTCAACTAAAAATTGCAAACTGTGAAGGAAAGTAAAGATTTATTACCTTTCAACAATATTTTTTTATCCATTCCACATTTCCTTCATAAATATTACATTATAAAAATGTGAATAAGTAACACTTGGCAAAAATATTCAAAGGCTTCAACTGCAAAGTTATGAAAGAGCGCCATCACACCATCATCAAAACAAAACAAATTGCAGCCCGAACAAGTGATGCGACAAAAGAGGAAAAGTGCAATATGTTTTAAATACTTAATATTTGAATAAATGATTGCAAACCGTCGAACTTATCTTGATTTCTCCTTCTCTGTGATCCTGCAGGCCTTCAACCGAGCATCGAACCTTCACACTCACATGAGGACCCATACCAACTACAAACCATTCGTTTGTCAGTACTGCGGCAAGGGATTCCATCAGAAGATTGATATGAAGATACACTCCTATACACACACCGGTAAGAATTCTCATATATTTCATGAAATGAATATGGATCCCCCCCCCCCCCCACTTATAAAAATCGTATCAAATACACATCGATAAACTATCACAATATTCTTTTGGTCAACTTTATTTTTTCTTGGCAGGTGAAAAACTGCAGAAGTGAAAAGAAAACAAAATTAGCAGACAATTTTAATATTAAGAATATGAACCCCATCCACAAAAATGTAAGCCCCTCTTGGTTAAAGTCATCAAAAGCATTAATCTGATGGAGAAAAAAAATTGTACAATCTTGAGGCTTTTGAGGAGCCTATAACGCGATCGCAAAGACATTCAATGGAAGTAACCCAAAGTAATTTCAATAGCCTTATCTACCACCTTTTGAAATGCGCAAACAATTTTGGGAATGGGCCCACATTTTGTGTTAAAAGATCTGCTTCTTTTTTTGTTCTTTTTTTTGGGGGGGGGGAGGGGGTGGGGTGGTATTCACCTTTAAAGGTAGTGATATGCCTTTCAACATCCTAACCTAAAGAGTGAAAAGGGGGTTTACCTGGAGAAGGCTACCATCAATATACAATTTAAATAAAACCTTTATTCCATTTTATCTTTTTTTTTTGGAGTTGTGACAACTAGTGTTTGATTTTATCATTATGAAATATTACAATTTCAATTCTGTGACGACAATTTTCATACTGGTTTTACAGCATTGTTGAATATAAAACAAGAATGTGTTTAAGTATTGCTTTTGGTGAGAGGGAACACCAAATCAGATTTAAATAGATGCTATGTCACATCTGCGGCTCTGCCCTCGGAACCTTCATCCTTTTCCACTTAGAGCCCTCAACACTTCATTTGTATTACCCGTGTATATATCACTATTCGGAACCCAAATCACAACCCTGAACAACTCCAATTGAATATTATCATCGAAGGCCTCAGAGGAGTTTTTAAGTTTTGAGCGTTTGTTTTTCGAGATTCGACTTCTGCCAGTATCAAATTCAAATCAGTTTGTTGATTAACGTGATCCGAGTGACTAATGATGAGTGTTTACGTGTGTTGTTGGTGTTATTAGAATATCTATTTGCGAAATAGATATTCTAATGCAGTGGATTTAATCCACCGTACTGAGACACATCCGTTGCATCTATTTTTAAAAAAAAGAGAGAGTCACACCCCTTCCCACAGCGCTTGAAAAAAGAAATCATTCTAAAAGACCAATGGATACGTCGAATAACAATTTGTTATTGTTTGGTTATGCAAATATAATAACTATTGGCTGAAAGTTAATCGTCAAATTGAAAAACTTAAAGCCTTAACAAAACCAGAGCAAAATATGGAAATATACTCTGAAAGCAAAACTGTAAAATATACATCGATAAATCTCAATATTCTTTTGGTCACCTTTTATCTTTTCTTGGCAGGTGAAAAACCGCACAAGTGCAAGAAATGTGGGCGTGGCTTCAAGCAACTGACCCACTTGACCTACCATATGCGCACGCATTCGGAGGTCAAGATGTATACATGCGCCTACTGTGGGAAGGGGTTCAACCAGAAAGGCAATCTACAGGCACACATCTACCGTCATACCGGTAATTTTAACTCCTTACACAAATTTATAGGAAACAAATCGGTTTCAGTATACTGGATGTCATAACTTAGGAAGGGAGGTTTGCACTCCAATAGGGCAAAACAACTATGTTGCGTTGATCAAAACCTGTTAAAGAGGATTGACATTAATTTTAGGTCATAGTCCGATTTCAGGCCTTTTCCTTTTCAGGCTTCATATTGTACAGCACAAAAAGACAAAAAGGGAGTCTAACATGTCAGAGTCTCTTAAGTGTAGATTCATTGGTTGGAATTAACCGGTATTCCTGTTGATTAATGAAATGGACAATAACAGTGAGTACTACTGCCAACCGCGTCTTAACCTCTTCTTACCACTTTTATCTTTCTCACAGGCGAACGTCCCTACCGCTGCGAAGTTTGCGACAAGGGTTTCACGCTGGCGAGTACGCTGAATACTCACCGACGCACACACGCAGAGAAGAAACCGTTCGCCTGCCAGTACTGCGGTAAAGATTTCTACCAACGCAACGCCTTGAAAAGTCACCTACTAGCATCTCATCCGTACTCAGGGGGAGAAAGTCTGTTATAAACACACTCCAATGGAATACAAACGATTTATAGATGGATTAAGATATAATAAATTTGTAAACATGTAAATCATAGGTTTGTCAGACTGCCAGGATGAATTGCCAGTCGGGCTTAAACTGCTTTCCTAAGTTTCAATTTTTTCTTCTTCAATTTTTAACTCATTTTTTTCCTTCAATTTTCAATTAATTTTGTTGTCAATTGTCAGACGCAGACTATAGGGATATTTAAAACTCTCTTTTAAAGAATAAGAAAAGATTGTAAATGTCTATCTTTCCAGGTAGTCAGAAGTTTTATATATTTTTTAAGCAAATAGAACATAGGAGCAAAACATGTTTCAACGAATTATCTACTTGATTTTGAATAATTGCATGAACATCAAATAACAAGAAATTACAAAAACTGTACATTCAATAATCATGAATTGCAATCAATATTGCACTTATCAAGGGCAATGCTTCGAAAGCAAAGATAAGAAAACATACCGTACATCAGGTAAACATATATTTCATTCATTTTTATTCAAAGTAACATATTAGGAATAAGCTATTTCAGTTCATAACTGGAGAAAACATAAATATCAAAACTTATTCAATGTCAACAGTACTAACGATTGTTCTGTTCATCAATTTTGTCAGTTATTGAAATATTTTCAAATCCTATTGGGTATTTTCATATCCTATTGGGTATTACGAGTTATTAGATCAATTACCTTTTAGTGGAATATTACATTCTTACTTTTATTACTTGGGATGATTATTTATTTATACTTTACATTTTGATTTTAAATTGGCATGCTTATCTTCTGTTTCATATCGTTACGTACTTTAACTCGTACATTTACTTGTGCCATTTAACCAAAATAACTCGCGTATTAATGTCGATTATATATTTTTCTGTTAGTGTAACGAACCGTGTTTGAAGTCTTATGTAAATGTGCAATATATTTGTTGTCATATCAGTATTTAACAAAGTCATTTTTTAAGCTAACCTTGAGTTAACGATATCATATAGCTAACATGTAAATATTTATATTAAATGCACAACTAGAAATGTTACATTGAATTCATATGAACTATTGAAAACAAAGACAATAAAAAAAAATCATATTGAAGAGCTATATCTCAGCCGTTGTCCGATGTCTAACAGGAAATAGGACTATGTCCGGCAAAAAAAAGATTTTGTGGATTTTGTAGGTCTGGAAGGGCACCGGTGGTTTATTAAGTACCTCGTTCAGCGACGGAAAACTTAATTGTGCATGTGGTATACGTTAGGAAAACATATTTGAAAAGGAATCGTATTTGAAGCTGTAGAAATCAAATAGTTCATACTCACAATGTACAATATGGAGAGCTTAAAAGACTATAATATTGTATAACAGGTAATTCACATCTCGAGATATCTCCAGTGCGTTTAAATACAGCTCTTTGGCAAATTCTATCAATAAATCATGCTTTCTGTCACACATTAAATATGACATGTACACACAAACAAAATAATCATAATTTGTTGTCGTTGTTCCTCGTGACTGTAAGGGTGTGTAAGTGAGTGTGTGCGTGACTTAAACAATTATGATAGTAATAATAACGATAATGCTGCTGCTGCTAATAATAATAATAATAATTATGAAAGATATCATCTCCCCTTTACCTTGAAATACTGATATCTAAGCTTTGAAGATAGGAATATATTAAGTAGCTTTTATAAAAGACTAAAGATATCTTCTGCATTATATTTTGATTTAAAGTTTTAAAAAAATAAGAGGAACAGGTCAGTGAAATTTTGAGTAAAAAGCGATTAAAAATAAGAAAGTTATGAGTTTTTGAGGGTGCGATCAATCAAACACAAACTGGCAACTCTATGACGTATCTTGTGAGGTCCCCTCCCATTTATCCTGTAATAAAAAACTTGTACTATTGTATTATTGCAAATATAATTTGTATACAACCTCTGTTTTAAACAAGTTTATTTCGTCATCAATAACATTAAAAAATGAAAGTTTATGACATTATCTATACAGAGCAAACATGAGAGAGAGAGAGAGAGAGAGAGAGAGAGAGAGAGAGAGAGAGAGAGAGAAAAGAGAGTAAAGTATTGTCATTTGGGGGGCCGGGTAAAAACAAAGTGCATAAATCTTCTCAAAGTTTTTAAAAAATTGTTTTTAATTGATAAACAACAGGTGGCGCTCTTTTATTTCTTGTATTACTAACTGCTTTTGTGTCACGATTCTCTCTCCAAACTCACTATAATTACTTCCACAATGGTAAAAATTGAGCAAAAGACAATCTTATATTGACCGAAACAGTGCTCATACAAAACTCATTAGCTCGATGCCTGGTGGACAAGCTAATTTAAATGACGCTATTATAGCTGACTAAATCATATTCCAATAACAAAATGGGAGAATACTGTTACCCTTACGGTGAAGCTTTCTCTCTCTCTCTCCTCCCCCCCCCCCCCGGTTTTGTATGTCAATTTTAAGGCATTAAATAATCTGTAGTAAATGTTCCGAAAGTATACATTTTATCATCATCATACCGTCCTCTCAATAACCGGAAACAACTGGAATATTCAAATAAAATTCAGTAACATGCTCCCATGTCAACCTAACGATAAAATGTGAAACGCTTGTCTGCAGTCCAAATATAATATAACCCCTATTTATCCATTTCTGGATACACCACTGTATGAGTATTTTGGTTTTAAAAAAAGGGGTTTCAAATCGCATAAAAGACCACTACAGGGGAGCTGCTATATGCTGTAGAATACTATACGTTTACAATTACGTGTATTTATATTTGAACAATAAATATTCACGCATTTGTCCATGTTAACTGAAACCACCATTGACCTACATGACATAGACAGTCAACATAATTATACAAGTTAAGTAAATTTCACTTGAATTATTTACATAAGCAATAATCATATGTTTGTAGACAAAATTTCGTGAGAGGAGGGGGATGCAGTAGCCCCCGCGCCATCCTTTCGTCATATTCGTATATGTAGAAGCTCTATATCTTGCAATAAAGTCAAATTGAATGCTCATCATCATTGTTCATATGTTATTCTCGTTGCTCAAGGCCTGAGAGAGTCGAGTAGAGCGTTTTCTGCAGCGAGAGCAGTGGATGGAGCAACACGTAGAGCATACACCAACACAGCAGAATATGAAAGCAATGTATGCCGTCAGAGCTTCCAAGCAAGCAAACACGATCAAACAGATCCCAATAGCCAGCAGTTGCGACTATAATGAATAATGAATAATGAATAATGAATAATGAATAATGAATAATAAATAATGAATACTGAATACTGAATACTGAATACTGAATATTGAATACTGAATAATGAAAAATTAATAATTAATAATTAATAATAAACAATGAATAATGAACAGTGAATAGTGAATAACGAATAATGATTATCGAATAATGAATAATGAATAATGAATAATGAACAATGAATAATAAATAATGAATACTGAATACTGAATACTGAATACTGAATAATGTAAAATGAATAATTAATAATTAATAATAAACAATGAATAATGAACAGTGAATAACGAATAATGAATATCGAATAATGAAAAATGAATAATGCATAATGAATAACGAATAATGGATAATGAATAAGGAAAAGTGAATAATAAAAAAGGAATAATAATTCCCCACCACATCCACCCCATGCTCCCTAGCATTTCATTGCCTGGTGTACCAGCAATGCACGCACAACGACTGGATCATCGTTACACTAACACTTATACAAATTGATTATAATCTTTTATAATAATGATAATAATTGGGTCTCATTAAAGAAGGGTAGCCACGCCATTGACAGTATGAACATGATTAGTACTGCACTTCCTGCGGGCCCTGCAGTTATCATTATCCAACAATTGCGAAGTGCCCATTTACACCCGGGTGAAGATAGGCAAACGTGGATTAATGTCTTGCCAAAGGACCTTAGTGCTGGGCTGGGATTCGAACCCTCAACCTTTGGACCCAGAGTTAAGTGAACGAATCACCATACCACGACACCTCCGCATTCTATTTCTTCTTACTTATAACCTGCATGATTCCCCTACTCACCTCGTCGATCTCACTGGGATCGCATGGGTAATAAATGTAGACTATCCCTCGACAGGAATTGGTCCAATTGATCAGTTGGGCCACATAAGCGCCCAAGGTAATTGTATAGGCCATCGTGCAAAATGATAGAAGTGATAGGATCATGTATGAACCAATCTGCAAGAGAGTTATACAAACGAAATGATCTCATCATGCCTGAAGGTAAAATAAGTTACAAGTAAATGGTTTATGAAATAATTTACAGCTAACAATTTAAGTTATCCAAGTTTGTAATTTTTCAAGGATGTGAAAATGAATTTGTCCCGATTTGTGTTTCTTGAGAAAGTGACATATTACAGCTTACATCTAAAAGTATTCAACAAAGCCCTAGTTCAGCAACTCTACCTTTCATCAATGAGTTATTAAGAAAACATAACATTTACAAGGGATATGATTAATTTAGTTGTTAATTGTATAAAAAGGAGATGATGGAGAAACTTTACTCAGAAGGTTCTTCTAAATTAAAAAATTGCCATTAAGGGATAATAAATGCACCCTTTGGATTCTTTTGATAGGACTACAGAAATAAACCTGTATATAGTACACATGTATATAGTCTATACCACGACTTTATCATTTTCTTCTGCAATTAAATCCTCATGAAAAAACTGTGGTACCAGTCATGGCAAAAATAAAAATTGAGCTGATGTTTTAAAAACGCTTCTTACTATGATTTTGCTCATGTCGAAGGATAGAATGCCAATGGTGCCACATGTAAATACCTGAGGGAAAAGAGAGACAGGCGGATAAACCATTAATAAAGAACCATTATAGTTCAGGTGTATTGTCAAATGAAAAAGTCTTTTGGCTAGCTAGTGGACATCTAGGGAGAACAGAGCCATTATATTAATGGTCCCGAATAGAACCATCCAGCCGTATACTTTTCAAATAATTATCATTATTTGTTATGTTCATACATGCTTTGTTTTACTGAAAAGAAAACCAAACCAAACCGAGGATAAATCACCGGACACATAATCACTGGTAAAGGTTCTGTGTCCCTGCGAATTCATAAACCCCCTTTGACAAAAGAAAATAGTCAAAGCCAGATCTAGAGTCTTGCAATAGACCATTTTCTTAATGTTTGTTAAGTGACATGTTGAACTTAATGGTAACGAGGCACTTAAAGATTTGTGCATTAAAGTTGATTGCATTACGAAAATGACCTATTACATAGGTATCCATTTATTGTTCCGCTTCCCATTGGTTGGATAACCCTGATGAATAACCCTAACCTCAAGCCAAGTGAGACACACTATACATGGCTCCTGCCCTTTACCGGGGCCGAACTAATTCGGCGCTATAGGGCGGACAGGGCATCTGGCCGTGATTAGGTTGTAGTACAAGCTATACAACGGGCTTGTAGGAAGCCTTAGATTTTATGTTTTATAAAAATTCCATCACTTTAAATTATCAGCATTGCATCTTATTGTTTTAACACCTTCCTTTCAAATCATTTTTAAATGACAGTGCCAATTTAATTTTGAGATCGGTTAAGCCGCTATAATTCTGAGTTTACCCTGGCCTGCCCTTTATAATTATAATCTTGTAATCTAAAATAAAGGGGAAATCTACCCTGCTATCAAATTGCTTTAAATATAAACCAGAAAAATGCGAAAAAGACAAATAAGTGAAAGTTTGGGCATTATCCGATTAAAAAATATATAAGAGTTACTAATTTGTGTTTGATTGATCGCACCTTCCAAAATGCATAACTTTCTTATTTTTATTCGTTTTTTGCTCAAACTTTCACTGACCTATTTTTTTCATTGTTCTGCTTCAATCTATTACCCAATTCGATATCAGGGTGAACTTCGCCTTCAATTGGCCACAGGAACCTAGGGCCAATGGACTCAACATAACATTAATTTTAACGTCCAACTGATCCAAAAGCAAAGCCTAACTCCGCATATCAATTGAACGTACTACACTGTGCAAAGGACTGGACAATATTTTTCCAACACTTTGCCTAACGTTGTACCAACCATCTGTTGGGCAATATTTTGCCCAATGGTGTTGGTAAACGTAAGTACCCTACTTCACACGTACATAATAGTTTGTCCAAAATGTGGGCAAAGATATGACCCTTCAACTGCCCGACTACGGTAGCCCACTTGTTGGGAAAATCTTGACCAGCTGTTGGGCAAAATACGAAACACAATTATGCACGCATTTACGTTTACCAATACCACCGGGCAAAAAAAATAAATAGATGTTTGGGTTGACTATTGGCACAACGTTGGGCAAAGTGTTTGAAAATATTGCCCAACCTTTTCACAGTGTAGGGCTACAATTAAGAATCGACGCACTGTCTCATGGTCCCTACCAGAACACCAATTGACATATTCACGCAGAATGCTTCTATGGCGCCGTGCAGGATTAACATAACGCAACTCAATGTGATGATGCCCATGCTCCACATGAGCTGCAGAGAGCCGGTCAACCGTCCTGACATCCTACTGTAGTCCAGGAACACCCGGGGGCAGGGACAGCATTTGTTCTTAGATGGCTTGTTCAAGTTGTAGATGACGAACTTGGATGTGTCGTTGGTGATGATGGTCACCCCTCCGTCACTGCCGTAGAGTGAGACCTCATCGGCAGAAACGGGAATGTTCCGGTCGGTCAGCATCTGTACGAGTACGTCGAGAATAAAAGAGACACAATCCGATCCGAAAATTAAATTCGGGTTAAGAGGACTTTGCACTGACTTCTCTTTGCCATGCCTGTGCCACGTTTTTATTTATCATGGAATAAATATACCAAATGGTTATTTAACTGTTTCCAGTGCAAGAGTAATATATACTGATGTTAAAAGTTTGTCATGTAGCTAAGCAAAACCGGAAATAGGCAATTTTGCAAGGCTATTGTTTTAGCTTCCCTCTGATCTATTGGTACCATAGAGATATATACTTAATATCTCTATGATTGGTACTTATCGTTTTGTACCGAATTGCAAGTGTGGCAAACGTACAACCGTGCACACTGGCACTAATGGCAAACTAAAGGTTAAGGCCAGTGCAAAGTGATATAATTCTTGTTTTTCTAACCATTTTCACACGTTAAAATCCTTGTGGGAATATCGGAATACCTTGAAGATAATTACGAACAACTATCAACAATTTCATATTCCTATAGCTTCATTGGATTGGAATAACCGATATATATTGCTCAGTCTTTCTCTCCTTAAAAATTAAGATTCATGGAAAACGACACTTCCTTTGATCATGCGAAATACAGGTACTTGATAGCTATGAGTGTAAAATGATCAACTCCCTTCTCATTTTAGAGTATATCCTGAAAGATATTACATAAGTATGTGCACTATTACAGGCACCCATCATTTAAACACTTTGATTTCTTTATTTACTTCCTCAATATAATTCAACCTACTTCAGCCCGCCATTTCTGTCAAGAAAAAAAAGAAGAAAATATACATGGATGTCATAAGAAAAGTATATGTGATGTTCATAATTAATGTATGCAATATGATAAAGTGTAATTACCTTAACTATCCTCCTCAGATACTCCTGACGACGGTCTGCAGTGCTATGTTGTTACCAAATTAGATGTATTTCTCACTATACCATTGCTCTGCATAACCTGTTCTCATGCAGTGAAGCATATTTAAAAGCCTCAAAACGCAACAGGTGGTGGTGTGTTGATGTAGAATCATGACGTCATAATAGTCAGATGAATATTGATAGAGTAAATCAATATTTCTTCCCAACCCGAGGTTGAGATTTGTTAAGTAGGCTTTTGTAGGATCAACAGAGGATGTCTGAGTATGTATGTTCTGTATAATGTCTGTATGTAATGTGATGATGAACATACTTTTTACTATCAGATTTTCTTTTGGTCGAGTTGAATATTCACAAATTGAAGGGGTCATAGAAGAAAAAAAAGACAATAAAAATAAATCACCTTGCTCGGAAAAAAATGGTTTATGATTTGACAATCTTATTCCATCGATGTTGATATTATTGCTATTATAAAGTCGAGCAAAACATTCAAACACGTTCAGTGTACATTCAATGTACATAGTTTTATTATACTTTACCGTGTTGCAACCAATCGTAAAATCAAAATCGTATACATAATCATTTTCATGATTACATCATAGTTACATCAATCAATTTCACTTTCTTCTGATATATATCTTAGAAACAAGGGAAGACAGAACAATTGGATCAGAAATAAGAAACGATTCTTTCATTAAATATTAAGCGACGAAGTGAGAAGAAAGTTGTTTGTTCTGGAACAAAAGGAACAAACATAACCTTTGGTATAAGCTTATCTAAAATAAATACATACCATTAAATAAATATTGAATATCCTTGTAAAGAATGATTATACGAGTTATAGTAATATAACTTTTCACATTACATGAAGTTGAGACATCCAGTGCATGTGTCATGCTCAGTGGCACAGGGTAATCGACGCTGGACATGGTACGTCATGTAAGGCCAGTATCTTACTTGCCTCAATATCAGGAATAATGAGAGAAATTCATCACGAAGATGCTACTGATGCTACTAATTGATTTTCGACGAAAGACGACATGGAAGAGAATGAATTACATTGATGTCTTTCTTGTTCTTGGAGTGCGTGTAAATAAAATTAGCCAGATTATACTTCTTCTTTTTTCTTTCAAAATTTATATTTCATAATTGTCCTTGTATTTTTTCCTTTTCCATTTGTGTTATTATTCCTTCTAAACGACAGCCTGGTTCCTCATGCACGCTGATAAATTTGCCGTAATAGATCCACAAAATGATATCGAATAAAAAGAAACATTATTGTTGTTTGTTTGTTTCATTTATCTTATTTTGCGTCCTGAATTATAATTATATTCGGTTTTTGAAAAACACATAATGCATTTCATCTATATTCGAGACAAAAGTGAAAGTTCCTACTTAATCTTTTTACTTTATAACCAACAATGAGGATATATTTCGAGAAAGGCCACACATTGTTCAAAAGTAATATTTACCGTCACAGTAATAATGATAGTAACAATAAAAGTAATGGTAATATAAATGGTAATATGAATAGTAATCGTATCGGTAAGAGTAATGGTAATATAAATGGTAATATGAATAGGAATCGTATCGGTAAGGGTAATGGTAATATAAATGGTAATATGAATAGTAATAATATCGGTAAGAGTAATGATAATAGAAATGGTAATATGAATAGTAATAGTATCGGTAAGAGTAATGGTAATATAAATGGTAATATGAATAGTAATAGTATCGGTAAAAGTAATGATAATAGAAATGGTAATATGAATAGTAATCGTATCGGTAAGAGAAATGATAATAGAAATGGTAATATGAATAGTAATAGTATCGGTAAAAGTACTGGTACTGGTAAAGGTAGCCTATTATTAAGAATAATACATGTACAAATGAAAAAAGAGACTAAAACATTGCTATTTAGTATTCTAAAGGTTTAAACCTAACACTCTTCCCTGCATGTTCTTACTGCTCGCCTTAATGCGACTTTTAACATTGGATCATTATCATGCTTGTATGTCTCCAGCACACTCTCCCACTTGGGGTAGTCATACTTGTATTCGAGACCAAGCTAGACAGGTGCTAATAGCTAAAATTCCAGTGGCCAAAATACAAACGGTCATTTCCAACATAGCATAATCTGATAATGTCCAGAGAGAAAAGAAAGAAACGATGCTAAGTAAAAGTCCAAAGGATTGTCTATATCTTGCACACTGCTGGATAGTACAGTATTTTATTTCGGCATTACATTTCGCGGATAAACCAGCCAACTTCATTAGGTGATAGGACAGCAGCAAAGCAGTTTGTTGAAGCAGCGATGCCCCAAGGCTCAAACTCTGGAGCCGCGGAGTCATTCGGCAGGTAAGTATCCACAATGCGATCACCATTCTCCCCATACACCTCGAGGAAAGCCCTTTTGGTACCCTGGATGTCCTGATGAGATATCATCCACATGTAGCCTTCTTGGTCGCAGGATACTTTATCAGTCTCTCGGATAGGTATCTTCCGATACATACCGCCTTCATCGGAGCAGGCAATTAGGAATCCATCGTTCTGCACTATGACGATCTTTCCTCTCGTTGTCGATCTCATCCTCAACACCACGTTGAATTCGACGCAGTTGATGGGGATGACATCCATAGGTTCCCCTCCATCTGAAGAAAACCTCACGACCCTTGCGACCCCTGAGTACAGCAGCAATACATTGTCGTGGATATCTGTAGCGATAGATCTGCGAATTCGTCGTCTTCCCTCGTCACAAACTCGACCTGTTGGCTTTCACCTCCTTTCCCGTAGATCTTCACCGTGTTTCTTTTCGTCAAAGTGACGAACCGGCCATTGGACATTGCAGCCATGTCTCTGGCCGAGATTGAAGGGCCACGGATTCTGCCGCAACTACCGTCTGGACTCATGACCTCCATGTGGCCATCTCGATAACGAACCAAGATGCTGCCATTCGTGTAAGGTGTCATCAGCTTTATTCTGCCGCATACCTGGACACGTAGCGTGAGAAGAAGTCTTTGCGTTGGGCGTTGCAGAAGTGCCATTTCTTTATCTATAGAAGAAAGCGAGAGAAAGAGAGAGAGAGAGAGATATGTGAGTATTGAACGTCACGGTTGAATGCAGAAAGTCCATTTGTTGAATATAAAAGTATATAAATACATTTCCTCTCCGGAGTGTGATATTCGTAAAAAAGATGGATGTTTGTCCCGTTTTATATAACAAAAGGCCAATTAATATTTATTCTATCGACTTATGTATGCAATAGAGAACTGGTCTTTATCTGGTCAAAAAGTTTATTCCCTGAAACCCCTGAATCCACCCCCCCCCCAAAAAAAAAGAAGAAAAGAGCGATAAATTTGACGAGCGAACCTACGCGTAGGTACGCTGCATATAAACTGAAAATATTTATATTTCTCCTATACTCTTTCTCAATGTTCGTACGAATTAAATATTTCAAGTAGAACATATGCTAGTAAATCGTGTTATTTTTCGATTCGCCTTAATATTGTAGCAGTTGTGAAATAAGCTAAGGGTAGAAATAATCTTTAATACTAAACAATAAGGAATACGATAGCATTAAAAAGGGTGTAGATTTCTTTGTTTGAGGGGACGGATCGGTGAGGGGAGGGAGCTATTCTATCTCCTCTTGACTCTACCCACATATATATGGATTGATATGCTTTATAGTTCGCACATGCCTACACATTTCCCTAGTTCCTTTCAGAATTTGGTTGATAAAAATCATATATAATAGTTTATTGACCTTGGTCTTTTCTTTCTGGAACCTGCTCCCCAAGGACGCCTAGCTGGGGCACATCAAGAATATGTGCATTGCTTTCGAAGAACTTCAGAGACCCAACCATGGAACATTGACGCCTTGCATCCATATCAGAAGGAATTTGTTGGTCAATCCCACGAAGGAGGCGCTTTGCCCAATCCCTGTATTTAAGAACCACTTCCTTCGGGTCACTACTGTCCAAGAGTTCTTCAGCACATTCGATTTCATCAGAGACATTTGAAATTGCTTCCTCCACAGGCAGTAAGATGTTGTCTACGGCCTCGATGAGATCACTTCGATTGGATTCGACCCTTGTCATGAGATTCTCCTTCTTACGATTGATCATATCAGTAAGAAGTTTTAAGCAAGTACTGGAAGATATTTGAATTGCTTCCGAGATGTCGTCTAGTCGCTTATTCCCTTCCACTTTTTTCTTCGTATAGTCCATAAAGAATTCTTGATGAGACGCCATCCACATCGTTGCTTTACTCATCAATTTGACCATTCCATCCACCTTGGCTTTCGAAGCATCTTCCACATTTTTAATCAAAAACGTATGCTTGCCGTGGGTACAAAGAGCGCATTCACTGCAAATTAGTACAGCGCATTTCTCACAGAAGAATTTCTTTTCTGCACCGTGCTCCTTACAAAGTTCTTTTGTCGATTCAGAATCCTCATGGCGTTTTAGTTCTTCGATAATCTTGTTGGCCAGCAGATTTGGTCTCAGGGTTTTGGCTCTACATTTTGTTTCTTCACGGCATACCGGGCATCGGACATGATTTTCTATAAAGTCATCATCTGAGTCTGAGTCTGAGCCTACAGCTGTGTCTATGACGCCGTTAATGCAGCTCTCACAAAAGGTATGCAAGCATTTGAGGCATTTCGCATTTTCGAATCTACGGTAGCAGATCGCACATTCCAGGTGAGCCGATATGGCTCCTACAATACTCTCAGCCATGGTTATGTTTTGGCAAACGAAATTCCGGTTTCTAAAGTGTCACATGTATAGCTCTTATTGAATCTTGATAATCGTGAAACCAGTCATGTCTTGTTGGTAACTCCAAACACGACAAATAGTTGTCATACGTGTACAGTACTTCCAAAATTGTCACAGCTACTAGCCACACCTACTTTATACTATTGGCAATAATAGAGACGCGGGAATTCCCCACCGACATCACTGAACGTATATATACGTATTGTCAGAGTTCAGTGAACGATATCACATATTGGATGCGGCAACGCCCTCTACGTTTTATGCGAGTTATAGCAATGAGGGAATTCCAAGATTCATTTTCTTCTATTCTGTCTCGACACCTCATACATAACATAGAATTGACATGTCTTTTCAATAAAATTTTCCCTTCCTATTTACACCAGACCAAAGTACGTCGTTCGTACTGTCGAATCAGCCGAAACTGTAGTCCAGATCATTACCCAAACTAATATTAGGCACACTCCCGTTTGGAAAGATATTGCGAAACCCAATCGAATGATGTTAGAAGATGAACATGTGTTTCAACTTCCAAGTATAGACAAGAGCTAACCCTTGCATAGTAATTCACAGAGATTTTGATATAGAATGAAGATACAATACGATAGGGTAAGGAGTATTCTGAAATACATGAATAACCTAAATATTACATTCCACTGCCGAGAAGCTAGGATTGTTTGAGTATGGGGGAGGAGGAAGGGGAAGGGCGTGGATGGCGCTAAATACCTCTATATTTAAAACAAATCGATTGAGATTTATGTGTAGCTGTAAACTTGAGAACGACAACAACAATAACAAATTAATGTTTTAAAAAAACAATTGCTCCCATTCCAAAGAAAAAAAGACTAAGCGTCCTCCAAAATGTACCTTGGGATACATGAATGTGAAAAGTCTTTAAAAGGCTGAGGATAAGATCAGCTACGTAGATGTGAATGTTTAATCATGGTTGTCATCATGGTAGGGTTTGTGGTCAAATGCATAAAACAACGCCCCTATTACTTTAATTATAAAACGATCTATATCATGTATGTGGTGAAATGATTAAATCTATGATGAGACGTTTGCTATTATTAAAGGATGCATGCCTCCTAAATTTTGAGGCAGTTTATCCCCTCAATGATAATGTACACATAGTTGGGACACCACATGTCCCTTTCACGGATGTGAAGTACCTAATAACTATCTAATGAAAATTCGATACTTAAAAACCCAAGCAAAACGAACTAACAAACATAAATTCAATTCATTCAATTCATTTTAAATTAAAGGAACGGTTTGGTAGACAATATGTTTTGCAGTGATGAACTTAATTGAGCATGTATATGAAAAATAAAAAATAATATTTAAATTCAGATTACATTGTAAAAAGTTGTGATCTGTTCAGTAGACTTTTGTAGGATCAACAGAGGGCAGCTTAGTATGTGAGTATGTTATGTATAAGGTTTGTATTAACGTGAATATGAGAATAATTTTTACTATCAGCTTTTCTTTTGGTCGTGTTGAACATTCACAAATGGAAGGGGTCATCAAAAAATAAAGAAGACAATTATAAGGAAAATACCTTGCTCGGAAAAAACTGGTCTATGATTTGGCAAGCTCATTCCATCGACGCTTATATTATTGGTAATTAAATATAAAGAAGTCGAGCAAAACATTCAAACAAGTTCAGTGTACATTCAATGTACATTATTTTATTATATTTTACCGTGTTGCAACCAATCATAAAGTCATAATCATATACAAAAATAATGTTCATAATTACATCAAAGTTACAACATTCAATTTCACTTTCTTCTTATATAAACTTAGATAAGGAAAGACAGAACGATTGGATCAGGAGTAAAAAAAAAACGAGTCTTTCATTATAATTATTAAGCATCGAAGTGAGAAAAAAAATCGTTTGTTTTGGAATAAAAGAAATATACATAACCTTTGGCATAAGCTTATCTGAAAGAAATTCATACCATCAATATTGAATATCCTTGTAAAGAATGATTATACAAATTGACTTTTCACATTCCATGTACTTGAGACATTAGGTGCATGGGTCATGCTCGGTGGCACAGGGTAATCGATGCTGGACATGGTACCTAATGTAAGGCCAGTATCCCCGAATAGCAGGAATAATGAGAGAAATTCATCACGGAGATGCTGCTGATTAGACTGATTTTAACTCATTAAAGAAAATATGGAAGAGGATGCGTTACATCGAGGTCTTTCTTGGAGTGTTTGTAAACACAATTAGCTAGATTATGCTTCTTCTTTTTTCTTTCAAAATATAAATTTTATAATCGTCCTTGTCTTTCTCCATTAAAACAAAAGCCTGGATTCCTTATGTATGCTGATAAATTGGCCGTTATTGATCCACAAAATATATCGTATAAAAAGAAACATATTTTCGCTTGTTCGTTTTATTTAGGTTATTTTGCATCCTGAATAATAGTGATATTTGTTTTTTGGAAAACAATTTTGCCTATATACGATTCGAAAATGAAAGTTCCTACCCTAGCTTTTGTCTTCATAACGAACGTTTCAGATGTATATCAAGAAGGGCCACTAATTGTTCAAAAGTAATATTTACCGTTACAGCAATAATGATTGCTAACAGTAAAAGTAATAATAGTAGTAATAGGTATAGTAATAGTAACAGTAAAAGTAGCCTACTATATATTAGGTGTAATAGTATAAAAGAAGAAAGAGATTAAAACAATGCTATTTAGTATTCTAAAGGTGTAAACGTTATACTCTTCCCTGCATATCAGTACTGCTTGCCTTAGTGTGACTTTTTACATTAGATCATGATTATGCTTGTATGTTTCCAGCACATTCTTTCACTAGGGACAGTCATACTTTTAATTGAGACCAAGTTAGACAGGTGCGAATAGTTGAAATTCCAGTGGCCAAAATACAAATGGTTATTTCCTCCATAGCATAATCTGATAATTTCCAGGGAGAAAAAGAATACAAATAAGCTAAGTGAAAATCCACAGGATTATCTATAGTTACACTGCTGGATATTACAGTATTTTGTCATGGTATTACATTTCGCGGATGAACCAGCCAACTTCGTTAGGTGATAGGACAGCAGCAAAGCAGTTTGTTGATGCAGCAATACCCCAAGGCTCAAACTCTGGAGCCGCGGAGTCATTCGGCAGGTAAGTATCCACAATGCGATCACCATTCTCCCCATACACCTCGAGGAAAGCCCTTTTGGTACCCTGGATGTCCTGATGAGATATCATCCACATGTTGCCTTCTTGATCGCAGGATACTTTATCAGTCTCTCGGATAGGTATCTTCCGATACATACCGCCTTCATCGGAGCAGGCTATCAGGAATCCATCGTTCTGCACTATGACGATCTTTCCTCTCGTTGTCGATCTCATCCTCAACACCACGTTGAATTCGACGCAGTTGATGGGGATGACATCCATAGGTTCCCCTCCATCTGAAGAAAACCTCACGACCCTTGCGACTCCTGAGTACAGCAGCAAGACATTGTCGTGGATATCCGTAGCGATAGCATCTGCGGATTCGTCGTCGTCTTCCCTCGTCGCAAACTCGACCTGTTGGCTTTCACCTCCTTTCCCGTAGATCTTCACCGTGTTCCTTTTGGTCAAAGTGACGAACCGGCCATCGGACAGTGCAGCCATGTCTCTGGCCGAGATGTTGGTTGAACGGCCACGGATTCTGAAGCAACTACCGTCTGGACTCAGGACCTCCATGTGACCATCTCGATAACGAACCAAGATGCTGCCATTCGTGTAGGGTGTCATCAGCTTTATTCTGCCGCATACCTGGACACGTAGCGTGAGAAGAAGTCTTTGCGTTGGGCGTTGCAGAAGGGGCATTTCTGTATCTACAGAAGAGAGAGAGAGAGAAAGAGAGAGAGAGAGAGAGATGTATCAGTATTGAACGTCACGGTTGAATGCAGGAAATCGATTTATTGAATATAAAAGTATATATATATATTTCCTTTCCGGAGTATGGTATTCGTGAAAAAGATGTATGTTTTAACAAAAGGCCAATTAATATTTATTCATATCGACTTATGTAAGCGATTGAGATCTGGTCAAAATCTGGTCAAAAAATGTATTCCATGAAACCCCTGAATCCCCCCCCCCCCAAAAAAAAGAGAAGAGATGAGCGATAAATTTGACGAGCGAACCTACGCGTAGGTACGCTGCATATAAACTGAAAATAGTTATATTTCTCCTACACTCTTTCTCAATGTTCGTACGAATTATATATTTCAAGTAGAGCATTATGCTAGTGAATCGTGAAATGTGTTATTTTTCGATTCGCCTAAATATTGTAGCAGGTGTGAAATAAGCTAAGGGTAAAAATAATTTTTAACAAAAAAGGAATGCGATATGCATTAAAAAGGGTGTAGATAGCAACAAAAATCTTTTGGTGTCTGAGGGGACGGATCGGGGAAGGGGAGGGGAGGAGGGGGGGGGGGGCTATTCTATCTCCGCTTGACTCTACCCACAAATATATGGATTGATTTGCTTTATAGTTCGCACATGCCTACACATTTCCCTAGTCACTTTCAGGATTTGATTGATGAAAATGATATACTGACCTTGGTCTTTTCTTTCTGGAACCTGTCCCCAAAGGACGCCTAACTGGGGCACATCAAGAACAGGTGCCTTGCTTTCAAAGAACTTCAGAGACCCAACCCTGGTACACTGACGCCTTGCATCCATATCAGAAGGAATCTGTTGGTCAATCCCACGAAGGAGGCGCTTTGCCCAATCCCTGTATTGAAGAACCACTTCCTTCGGGTCACTACTGTCTAAGAGTTCTTCAGCACATTCGATTTCATCAGAGACCTCTGAAATTGCTTCCACCACAGGCCCCAAGATGTTATCTACGGCCTCGTTGAGATCACTTCGATTGGATTCGACCTTTGTCATGAGATTTTCCTTCTTACGATTGATCATATCAGTAAGAAGTTTTAAGCACTTACTGGAAGATGTTTGAATTGCTTCTGAGATGTCGTCTAGTCGCTTATTCCCTTCCACTTTTTTCTTCGTATAGTCCATAAAGAATTCTTGATGAGACGCCATCCACATCGTTGCTTTACTCATCAATTTGACCATTCCATCTACCTTTGCTTTCGAAGCATCTTCCACATTTTTAATCAAAAACGTATGCTTGCCGTGGGTGCAAAGAGCGCATTCACTGCAAATTAGTACACCACATTTCTCACAGAAGAATTTCTTTTCTGCACCGTGCTCCTTACAAAGTTCTTTTGTTGATTCAGAATCCTCATGGCGTTTAAGTTCTTCGATAAGCTTGTTGGCCAGCAGATTTGGTCTCAGGGTTTCGGCTTTACCTTGATCATAGTTTGTTTCTTCACGGCATACCGGGCATCGGACATGATTTTCTATAAAGTCATCATCTGAGTCTGAGTCTGAGCCTACAGCTGTGTCTATGACGCTGTTAATGCAGCTCTCACAAAAGGTATGCAAGCAATTGAGGCATTTCGCATTTTCGAATCTACGGTAGCAGATCGCACAATCCAGATGACCCGATATGGCTCCTACAATACTCTCGGCCATGGTTATATTTTGGCAAACGAAATTCTGGTCTGTAAAGTGTCACATGTATAGCTCTTGAATCTTAATATTCGTATTCAAACCAGTCATGTCTTGTTGGTAACTCCAAACACGACAAATAGTTGTTATGAGTGTACGGTACCTCCAAAATATCACAGCTACCAATCAGGCCTACTGTATACCTTGCTATTGGCAATACTAGAGACATGGGAATTCCCCCATCGACATCCATGATTGGATGCAGCAATGCGAGCTATAGCAATGAAGACATTTCCAGACTCATTGTCTTCTAAGACACCTCATGCACAACATAGAATAGACATGTCTCTTCCTACTTACACCGGGCTGAAGTCGTTCGTACTGTCAAATCAGCCGAAAATGTAGTTCAGATTCTTACCAAAAACAACATTAGGCACACTTCCGTTTTGAAGGATATTGCGAAACCCAATTGAATGAGGTTACAAGGTGACCATGTATTGCAAGTTCCAACTATATACAGACACTAGCTAACCCTTGCATAATATATTACAGAGACTTTGATTTAGAATGAGGATAAAATAGGATAGGACAAGGAGTATCCTGAAATACATGAATAACCTAAATATCGCATTCCGCTGCCGAGAAGCTAGGATTGTTTGTGTATGGGGGAGGGAGAGGAGGGAGCAGTTGGCGCTACTATATATTTAAAACAAATTGATTGGGATTGATGTGTAGCTGTAAACTAGAGAACAACAACAACAACAACAAATTAATGATTAAAAAAAAACATTGCTCCCGTTCCAAAGCAAAAAGACTAAGCGTCCTCCAAAATGCACCTTGGCAAACATGAAACAATGATGAATGTGATTAGTCTTCAAAGTGCTGAGGATAAGATAAGCTACGTAGATGTGAATGTTTAATCCTGTTTGTCATCATGGTAAGGTTTGTGGTCAAATGCATAAAACCACGCCCCTATTAATTTTATTAATAAACGATCTTTATCATGTATGTAATGAAATGATTAAATCTATGATAAGACGTTTACCATTAAGGATGCATGCCTTCTAAATTTGGGGTCAATGTATCCCCTCAATGATATAGGTGGGGCACATGTCATGTCCCTATCACAGTTGTGAAGTACTAATACGATCTATTGAAAATTCGATACTTTATCAGGGACCTGTATACCTGTGATAAACCCGAGCAAAACGAATTAACAAACATAAATTCAATTAAAGGAACGGTTTAATAGACGATATATTTTGAAACAATGAGCTAAATTGCACATGTATATACAAGCTTTAAAATATGATTAAAATTCAGATTACCGACACCGAGGTAGACATATAATATTTTGTTCAGTAGACCTATGAAGGATCGACAGAAGGCGTCTTAGTAGGCGTTATGTATAATGTCTGTATGTAATGTGATGGTGCGAATACATTTTGCCATCAACTTTTCTTTTCGTCGAGTTGAATATTCACAAATTAAAGGGGTCGTGGAAGAAAAAAAAAGACAATTAAAAGAAAAAAACCTTGCTCATAAAACTGGTCTATGATTTGACAAGCTTATTCCATCGATGTTGATATTATTGCTTGTTAAATATAAAGAAGTCGAGCAAAACATTCAAACAGGTTCAGTGTACATTCAACGTACATAGTTTTATTATATTTTACCGTGTTGCAACCAATCATAAAATCATAATAATGTTCATAATTACATCAAAGTTACAACAATCAATTTCACTTTCTTCTGATATAAGTCTTAGATACAAGGGAAAACAAAACAATAGGATTATGGGTAAGAAAACGATTGTTATGGTAAATTATTAAGCATCGAAGTGAGAATTCTCTCTTTTTTTTAAATGAGCAAAAGAAATAACCATAACCTTTGCTATAAGCTTATCTGAAAGAAAACATACCATTAATATTGAACATCCTTGTTAAGAATGATTATACAACTTATAGTAATATGACTTTTCACATTACATGAAGTTGAGACATTCAGTGCATGGGTCAGGCTCGGTGGCACAGGGTAATCGATGCTGGACATGGTACTTCATGTAAAGCCAGTATCCACTTGCCCGAATATCAGGAATAATGAGAACATTCATGACAAAGATGCTACTGAAGATTCTACTCATTAAAGATGACATGGAAGAGAATGAATTACATCAATGTCTTTCTTGGGGTGCTTGTTAACAAAATCAGCCTGATTACGCTTCACATTTTTTCTTTTAAAATATAAATTGCATAATTGTCCTTGTATTTTCTCATTTTCCATATTTGTTATATTCCTTTTCAACAACAGCCTGGTTCATCATGCACGCTGATAAAGTTGCCGTAATTGATCCACTAATATCGTATAAAAAGAAACATATTGTTGTTTGTTCTTTTTATTTAGGTTATTTTGCGTCCTGAATGATAGTGATATTCGGTTTTTGGAAGACAGATAATGCATTCTGCCTATATACGATCCCAAAATGAAAATTCCTACCCTAACTTTTGACTTCATAACCAACATTCCGGATTCATATCGAGAAAGGCCACAAATTATTAAAAAGTAATATTTACCGTTACAGCAATAATGGTAGTCATCGTAAAGGTATAGTAATACAAATAGTAATAGTAATTGTAATAGTAATAGTAATGGTAATGGTATAATTATGAGTATTAGTATAAAATAAGCCGAGATTGAAACATTGCTCTTTAGTATTCTAAAGGTTTAAACCTTTTACTCTTCCCTGCATGTTCTTACTGCTCGCCTTAATGCGACTTTTCATATAAGATCATAATTATGCTTGTATGTCTCCAGCACATTCTTTCTCTAGGGGAATTCATACTTCTAATTGAGACCAAGTTAGACAGGTGCTAATATCTGAAATTCCAGTGGCCAAAATACAAATGGTCTTTTCCACCATTTAATCATCTCATAATGTCCAGGGAGAATAAGAATAAAAATAAGCTGAGTAATCTAAGTTACACTGCTGGATATAACAGTATTTTATTATGGTATTACATTTGGCGGATGAACCAGCCAACTTCGTTAGGTGATAGGACAGCAGCAAAGCAGTTTGTTGATGCAGCAATGCCCCAAGGCTCAAACCCTGGAGCCGCGGAGTCATTCGGCAGGTAAGTATCCACAATGCGATCACCATTCTCCCCATACACCTCGAGGAAAGCCCTATTGGTTCCCTGGATGTCCTGATGAGATATCATCCACATGTTGCCTTCTTGGTCGCAGGATACTTTATCAGTCTCTGGGATAGGTATCCTACGATACAAACCGCCTTCATCGGAGCAGGCAATCAGGTATCCATCGTTCTGCACTATGACGATCTTTCCTCTCGTTGTCGATCTCATCCTCAAAACCAAGTTGAGTTCGACGCAGTTGATCGGGATGACATCAATAGGTTCCCCTCCATCTGAAGAAAACCTCACGACCCTTGCGACTCCTGAGTAGAGCAGCAAGACATTGTCGTGGACATCCGTAGCGATAGCATCTGCGAATCCGTCGTCCTCCCTCGGCACAAACTCGACCTGTTGGCTTTCACCTCCTTTTCCGTAGAGTTTCACCGTGTTTCTTTTCGTCAAAGTGACGAACCGGCCATCGGACAGTGCAGCCATGTCTCTGGCCGAGATGTTGGTTGAACGGCCACGGATTCTGCCGCAACTACCGTCTGGACTGAGGACCTCCATGTGGCCATCTCGATAACGAACCAAGATGCTGCCATTCGTGTAGGGTGTCATCATCTTTATTCTGCCGGATATCTGGACACGTACCATGAGAAGAAGTCTTTGCGTTGGGCGTTGCAGAAGGGGCATTTCTTTATCTACAGAAGAGAGAGAGAGAGAGAGCGAGATGTATCAATATTAAACGTTGAATGCAGAAAGTCCGATTTGTTGAGTATAAAATATATCATTTCACAGAAAAATAAAGAGATGAGCGAATAATTATTCGAGCGAACTTATGCGTAGGTAAGCTGCATAAAAACTGAAAATAGTTATATTTTGCCTAATCTCTCTCTCTCAATGTTCTTATAAATCATATATTTTACGAAAAACATATTCCAGTTCATCGTGAAATGTGCTAAACTTAGATTCGCCCAAATATTGTAGCATTTGTGAAATAATGTAATGGTAAAAAAAAAATGTTTTAAAAAAAACGGATTGGTAAAGTTACATTCAAAATGTGTCTTCAAGTAAAAATAAGGAATACGATAGGCATTCAAAGGGTGTAGAAAGCAGCAATCATTTCGTGTGTTCGAAGGGAGGTATTGGGGAAGGGGTGTTGGGCTGTTGGCTATTATATCTCCTCCTGACTCCAACTTCAAATGCATCCATTTATATAATTTGTATCTCACACCTGCCTTCACATTTCCTTAGTCACTTTTAGATTTTAGTTGAGTGAAAACTATATACAATCTATTGACCTTGGTCTTTTCTCTCTGGAACCTGCCCCCAAAGGACACCTAGCTGGGGCACATCAAGAACAGGCGCCTTGCTTTCGAAGAACTTCAGAGATCCAACCCTGGTACACTGACGCCTTGCATCCATATCAGAAGGAATCTGTTGGTCAATCCCACAAAGGAGGCGCTTTGCCCAATCCCTGTATTTAAGAACCACTTCCTTGGGTCACTACTGTCTAAGAGTTCTTCAGCACATTCGATTTCATCAGAGACCTTTGAAATTGCTTCCTCCACAGGCACCAAGATATTGTCTACGGCCTCGTTGAGATCACTTCGATTGGATTCGACCCTTGTCATGAGATTCTCCTTCCTACGATTGATCATATCAGTAAGAAGTTTTAAGCACGTACTGGAAGATGTTTGAATTGCTTCTGAGATGTCGTCTAGTCGCTTATTCCCTTCCACTTTTTTCTTCGTATAGTCCATAAAGAATTCTTGATGAGACGCCATCCACATCGTTGCTTTACTCATCAGTTTGACTATTCCATCCACCTTTGCTTTCGAAGCATCTTCCACATTTTTAATCAAAAATGTGTGCTTGCCGTGTACAAAGAGCGCATTCACTGCAAATTAGTACACCACATTTCTCACAGAAGAATTTCTTTTCTGCACCGTGCTCTTTACAAAGTTCTTTTGTTGATTCAGAATCCTCATGTCGTTTAAGTTCTTCGATAATCTTGTTGGCCAGCAGATTTGGTCTCAGGGATTTGGCTTCACCTTGCGCATAGCTTGATTTTTTTCGGCATATCGGGCATACTACACAATAGTATTCCCCTAAGTCTAGGTCATATTGTTCTTCTGAGACGCGGTTAATGCAGCTCTCACAAAAGGTATGTAAGCATTCGAGGCATTTCGCATTTTCGAATCTATGGTAGCAGATCGCACAATCCAGATGACCCGATATGGCTCCTACTATACTCTCAGCCATGATTATATTTTGGCAAACGAAATTTCAGTCTCTAAAGTGTCACATATAAAGCTCTTGCTTCTTGATATTCGTATTGAAACCAGTCATGTCTTGTTAGTAACTCCAAACACGACAAATAGTTGCTATAAGTGTACGGTACGGTACCTCCAAAATGTCACAGCTACCAATCAGGCCTACTGTATACCTTGCTATAGGCAATACTAGAGACGTGGGAATTCCCCCATCGATCCATGATTGGATGCAGCAATGCGAGCTATAGCAATGAGGGAATTCCCAGACTCTGTCTTTTATGACACCTCATGCACAACATAGAATAGACATGTCCTTTCCCACTTAACCGAGCCAAAGTCGTTTGTACTGTCAAATCAGTCGAAACTGTAGTTCAGATTCTTACCCGAAATAATATTAGGCACACTTCCGTTTTGAAGGATATTTCGAAACCCAATTAAATGAGCTTACAAGGTGAACATGTATTGCAAGTTCCAAGTACAGACAATAGCTAACCCTTGCATAATAATTTACAGAGACTTTGATTTAGAATGTGGATCAAATAGGATGGGGTAAGGAGTATTGTGAAATACATGAATAACCTAATTATCGCATTCCGCTGCCAAAAAGCGAGGATTATTTGTGTATGGGGGAGAGGGGGAGGGGAGGGAAGGACAGGACGTTGATGGCGCTACATACTTCTATATTAAACAAATTGATTGGGATGTATATGTAGCTTTAAACTTGAGAACGACAAAAACAACAACAAATCAATGTTAAAAAACCATTGCTCCCGTTCCAAAGAAAAAAGACCAAGCGTCCTCCAAAATGCACCTTGGCATACATGAATGTGAAAAGTCTTTAAAAGGCTGAGGATAAGATAAGCTCCGTAAATGTGAATGTTTAATCCTGTTTGTCATCATGGTAAAGTTTGTGGTCAAATGCATAAAACAACGCACCTATCACTTTAATTAATAAACGATCTATATCATATATGTAGTTAAATGATTAAATCTATGATGAGACGCTTGCCATTATTAAAGGATGCATGCCTCCTAAATTTTGGGGCAGTTTATCCCCTCAATGATAATGCACACATATTTGGGACACACTTCATGCCCTTATGCCGGTTGTGAAGTACGAATACGATCTAATGAAAACTCGATACTTTATCAGGGACCTGCATGTATACCTATGAAAAACCCAGGCAAAACGAATTAATCAACATAAATTAAATTCATTAAATTCATTCAATTCATTTTCAATTAAAGGAATATGTTTTGCAGTGATGAGCTTAATTGCGCATGTATCTGCAAAATAAAAAAATAATATTTAAATTCAGATTACCGACACCGAGGTTGAGATTTGCTCAGTAGACTTTTGTAGGATCGACAGAGGACAGCTTAGTATGTAAATATGTTATGTATAATGTTTGTATGTAATGTGATTATGAGAATACTTTTATTTTCAGCTTTTCGTTTGGTCGAGTTGATTATTTACAAATTGAAGGGGTCATAGCAAAATAAAGACAGTTAAAAGAAAAACTTTGCTCAGAAAATAGGGGGGTGTTTCACTAAGCCCTAAAATCGATCTAAAATCAATTTTAGTTGATGAAACATTACCCCCCCCCCCCTGGTCTATGATTTGACAAGCTTATTGGATTGATGCTGATATTATTGCTTGTTAAATACAAAGAAGTCGAGCAAAACATGAACAAAAGTTCATTGTACATTCAATGTACATAGTTTTATCATATTTTATCGTGTTACAACCAATTATAAATTCATAATCATATACAAAATATTTTTGCATAAATACATCATAGTTACATCAATCAATTTCACTTTCTTCTGATATATATCTTATAAACAAGGGAAGACAGAACAATTGGATCAGAAATAAGAAACGATTCTTTCATTAAATATTAAGCGACGAAGTGAGAAGAAAATTGTTTGTTCTGGAACAAAAGGAACAAACATAACCTTTAGTATAAGCTTATCTAAAATAAATACATACCATTAATATTGAATATCCTTGAAAAGAATGATTATACGAGTTATAGTAATATAACTTTTCACATTACATGAAGTTGAGACATTCTGTGCATGGGTCATGCTCAGTGGCACAGGGTTAATGCATGCTAGACATGGTAATTCATGTAAAGCCAGTATCCACTTGCCTGAATATCAGGAATAATGAGAGAAATTCTTCACAAAGATGCTACTGATGCTATACTAACTGATTTTAACTCATCAAAGACGATATGTAAGAGAATGAATTACATTGATGTCTTTCTTGGGGTGTTTGTTAACAAAATCAACCAGATACGCTTTTTATTTTTTCTTTCAAAATATCAATTGTATAGTTGTCCTTGTATTTTTTTCATTTTCCATTTTTGTTATTATTCCTTCTCAACGACAGCCTGGTTCCTCATACACGCTGATAAATCTGCCGTAATAGATCCACAAAATGATATCGAATAAAAAGAAACATATTGTTGTTTTTTGTTTCATTTATCTTATTTTGCGTCCTGAATTATAATTATATTCGGTTTTTGGAAAACACATAATGCATTTCGTCTATATTCGAGACAAAAGTGAAAGTTCCTACTTAAGCTTTTTACTTTATTACCAACAATGAGGATATATTTCGAGAAAGGCCACACATTGTTCAAAAGTAATATTTACCGTTACAGTAATAATGATAGTAACAATAAAAGTAATGATAATAGAAATGGCAATATGAATAGTAATAATATCGGTAAAAGTAATGATAATATAAATGGTAATATAAATAGTAACAGTATCGGTAAAAGTAATGATAATAAAAATGGTAATATGAATAGTAACAGTATCGGTAAAAGTAATGATAATATAAATGGTAATATAAATAGTAATAGTATCGGTAAAAGTAATAATAGAAATGGTAATATAAATAGTAATAGTATCAGCGAAAGTAATAGTACTGGTAAAGGT
Source organism: Strongylocentrotus purpuratus (assembly GCF_000002235.5). NCBI lineage: Eukaryota > Metazoa > Echinodermata > Echinoidea > Camarodonta > Strongylocentrotidae > Strongylocentrotus > Strongylocentrotus purpuratus. The sequence continues at coordinate 5,958,146 of NW_022145613.1, read as the reverse complement.
AGCCTATTATTTAGAATAATACATGTACAAATGAAAAAAGAGACTGAAACATTGATATTTAGTATTCTAAAGGTTAAAACCTTATACTCTTCCCTGCATGTTTTTACTGCTCGCCTTAATGCGACTTTTAACATTGGATCATTATTATGCTTGTATGTCTCCAGCACACTCTCCCACTTGGGGTACTTATACTTGTATTTGAGACCTAGCTAGTCAGGTGCTAATAGCTGAAATTCCAGTGGCCAAAATACAAACGGTTATTTCCAACGTAGCATAATCTGACAATGTTACAGTATTTTGTTGTGGTTTTGTATTTCGCGGATGAACCAGCCAACTTCATTAGGTGATAGGACAGCAGCAAAGCAGTTTGTTGATGCAGCAATGCCCCAAGGCTCAAACCCTGGAGCCGCCGAGTCATTCGGCAGGTAAGTATCCCCAATGCGATCACCATTTTCCCCATACACCTCGGGGAAAGCCCTTTTGGTACCCTGGATGTCCTGATGAGATATCATCCACATGTTGCCTTCTTGGTCGCAGGATACTTTATCAGTCTCTCGGATAGGTAACCTCCGATACATAACGCCTTCATCGGAGCTGGCAATCAGGAATCCATCGTTCTGCACTATGACGATCTTTCCTCTCGTTGTCGATCTCATCCTCAACACCACGTTGAATTTGACGCAGTTGATCGGGATGACATCAATAGGTTCCCCTCCATCTGAAGAAAACCTTACGACTCTTGCGACTCCTGAGTACAGCAGCAAGACATTGTCGTGGACATCCGTAGCGATAGCATCTGCGAATTCGTCGTCTTCCCTAGTCACGAACTCAACCTGTTGGCTTTCACCTCCTTTCCCGTAGATCTTCACCGTGTTTCTTTTCGTCAAAGTGACGAACCGGCCATCGGATAGTGCAGCCATGTCTCTGGCCGAGATTGAAGGGCCACGGATTCTGCCGCAACTGCCGTCTGGACTCAGGACCTCCATGTGGCCATCTCGATAACGAACCAAGATGCTGCCATTCGTGTAGGGTGTCATCATCTTTATTCTGCCGGATATCTGGACACGTACCATGAGAAGAAGTCTTTGCGTTGGGCGTTGCAGAAGTGGCATTTCTTTATCTACAGACGAGAGAGAGAGAGAGATGTATCAGTATTGAACGTTGAATGCAGAAAGTCCGATATGTTGAGTATAAAAGTATATTATATACACTGTCGCTCTTATAGTTGGAATATTTTGTTTACCCCAATTTATGGAATTGTTTTGACAATGATTTATTCCTAATAGATCTAGATAATAGTATGCATTCTCAGATTTTATTGAATAATAATTTGATAGTGTTTGTTTTGCGTGACTGCTAAAGCATGTGTATGCTACTATGCTTATCAACTAGGGGACCTACGCCCTTAAGTCATAACTGACAGTAATGAGGATTAAATCCACAAAAGGGCACTAATATACCACATCGACACGGTTTTTTATCCTGGGGTCTCACAGTTACGAGGCCATTGCTTTGCCACTGAACCATGACTGTACGCAAGCGGGGGCTAGGCTAGGGGGCAGTTCCCACAAATAAAAAACAAACAAAGAAAATGCAATAAATTTTCAATAATTCATTGACTCCCCCCCCCCCCCCTGTCTCCAACAGAAAAAAAATCCTCTGTACGGCCATGCATTATGGCTCAAGGCATGGGCACACAGAAGATTTTTTTGTGGGTGTAGATACATGTAGCAACAGACGTTTAAAATGATATACAATTTATGTACCTTGGTCTTTTCTTTCTGGAACCTGCCCCCAAAGGACGCCTAGCTGGGGCACATCAAGGACAGGCGCCTTGCTTTCGAGGAACTTCAGAGACCCGACCCTGGTACACTGACGCCTTGCATCCATATCAGAAGGAATCTGTTGGTCGATCCCACGAAGGAGGCGCTTTGCCCAATCCCTGTATTGAAGAACCACTTCCTTTGGGTCACTACTGTCCAAGAGTTCTTCAGCACATCCGATTTCATCAGAGACCTCTGAAATTGCTTCCTCCACAGGCACCAAGATGTTGTCTACGGCCTCGTTGAGATCACTTCGACTGGATTCGACCCTTGTCATGAGATTATCCTTATTACGATTGATCATATCAGTAAGAAGTTTTAAGCACGTACTGGAAGATGTTTGAATTGCTTCTGAGATGTCGTCTAGTCGCTTATTCCCTTCCACTTTTTTCTTTGTATAGTCCATAAAGAATTCTTCATGAGACGCCATCCACATCGTTGCTTTACTCATCAATTTTACTATTCCATCTACCTTTGCTTTCGAAGCATCTTCCACATTTTTAATCAAAAATGTATGTTTGCCGTGAGTACAAAGAGCACATTCACTGCAAATTAGTACACCACATTTCTCACAGAAGAATTTCTTTTCTGCACCGTGCTCCTTACAAAGTTCTTTTGTTGATTCAGAATCCTCATGTCGTTTCAGTTCTTCGATAATCTTGTTGGCCAGCAGATTTGGTCTCAGGGTTTCGGCTTTATCTTGATCATAGCTTGATTTTTTGCGGCATATCGGGCATACTACACAATAGAAAAATTCCAAGTCTAGGTCACCATGTTCTTCTGAGACGCGTTTACTGATGCAGCTCTCACAAAAGGTATGTAAGCATTCGAGGCATTTCGCATTTTCGAATCTATGGTAGCAGATCGCACAATCCAGATGACCCGATATGGCTTCTACAATACTCTCAGCCATTATTATATTTTGGCAAACGAAATTCCGGTCTCTGAAGTGTCACCTGTATAGCTCTTGCTTCTTGATATTCGTTATTGAAACCAGTCATATCTTGTTGGTAACTCCAAACACGACAAATAGTTGCTATAAGTGTACAGTACGGTACCTCCAAAATGTCACACCTACCAATTAGGCCTACTGTATACCTGGCTATTGACAAAAAAAGAGACGTGGGAATTCCCCATCCATAATGCGTAATGTCAGAGTTCAATGTTCGACATCCACCATTGCAGTGCCATATACGGCACTGCACCATTGTAGTGTCCCTTTATAAAGGGACACTACACCATTGGATGCGGCAACTCCCTCTACGTTTGATGTGAGTTATAGCAATGAGGGGATTCCCCGACTCGTTTTCTTCTATTCTGTCTCGTCACCTCATGCATAACAAATAATTGACACGCCTTTCCAATATAATTTTCCCTTCCCACTTACACACGGCCAAAGTCGTTCGTACTGTCAAATCAGCCGAAACTGTAGTTTAGATTCTTACCCAAATTGATATTAGGCACCTCGTCCGTGTTGAAACAATCCTAGCTTCTTGGCAGCGGAATGCAATATTTAGGTTATTCATGTATTTCAGAATGCTCCTTACCCTATCCTATTTTATCCACATTCGAAATCAAATATCAGCCAGATTACGCTTCTTATTTTCTCTTTCAAAATATAAATTGTATAATTGTCCTTGTATTTTTTCATTTTCCATTTTTGTTATTATTCCTTCTCAAAGACAGCCTGGTTCCTCATGCACGCTGATAAATTTGCCGTAATAGATCCACAAAATGATATCGAAAAAAAGCTTGTTTCATTTATTTTATTTTGCGTCCTGAATTATAATTATATTCGGTTTTTGGAAAACACATAATGCATTTCGTCTATATTCGAGACAAAAGTGAAAGTTCCTACTTAAGCTTTTTACTTTATAACCAACAACGAGGATATATTCCGAGAAAGGCCACACATTTTTCAAAAGTAATATTTACCGTTACAGTAATAATGATAGTAACAATATAAGTAATGGTAATAGAAATGGTAATATGAATAGTAATAGCATCGGTAAAAATAATGATAATAGAAATGGTAATATGAATAATATAGGATTTCCCGGCCAAATTCGCGTGTTTGTCATTCGAATTCATTTACTTTGCAAGAAAAAAACGACTTGCATCTACGGACCTGATGGTCTCAATATATTTGTAAATGTTTATGTAAGGAAGTTGTTTGTCTTATGTTTCATCATAAATTTATCATAATTTCAACATAATTTCATTATGGAAGAAGGTTACAATACTGTGACTGGGGTAGGGACTGGAGTCAACAATTTGAACATGATTCATTATTTAGCCAAGTCTTTAGCCATCGATCTGCTGGCGGGCAAGTAAACTATGAAACTCTTTAAGAAAAACAGAGGGGTGTGCTGGGCATTAGAGACGATGTGAATTACTTTTGTAAAATTTCAAGTCTGTAGTAAAAAGGGGCGATTGAGGGTACCCCCACCTTTCCGGGGTATATGAACATGTCCGTGCTGAAATGCCATATCCCTTGTTAGACCCCAATGGCAAATCATGCATTTTAACTGCATTATTCAAAAACTGTAAAAGTTTGTTGCAATTCTTCCCACTAATATTCCTAACTTGAATAAAAAATATTACGAATACGAATGACAGGTGTTAATTTGAATGATAAAAATTACGCTTCGACAAGTGAATATTAATTTGAATGCTAGTTGAGCAGTTTCTAAATTGAATGACAGATCTATGAAACCCTTCGACCAAAATCCTAAATTAAATACAAAAACTGGAAAATTGAATGATAATTGGCATGGTAAAGCCGATCTGCGCTAACTTAAATGCAAAGTAAATGAATTCGAATGACAAACACGCGAATTTGGCCGGGAAATCCTTATTAAGAAAAATACATGTACAAATGAAAAAGAGAGACTGAAACATTGCTACTTAGTATTCTAAAGGTTTAAACCTTATACTCTTCCCTGCGTGTCCTTACTGCTCACCTTAATGTGACGTTATATATAAGATCATGATTATGCTTGTATGTCTCCAACACACTCTCCCACTCGGGGCAGTCATACTTCTAGTTGAGACCAAGCTATACAGGTGAATAGCTGAAATTCTAGTGTCCAAAAACAGATGGTCATTTCCAACATAGCATTTAATCTGATACAGTCCAGGAGAATAAGAATGAAACTATGCTAAGTAAATATCCACAGGAGATTGTCTTTATCTTGCACACGTACTGCTGGATAGTACAGTATTTTATTATGGCATTACATTTCGCGGATGAACCAGCCAACTTCGTTAGGTGATAGGACAGCTGCAAAGCAGTTTGTTGATGCAGCAATGCCCCAAGGCTCAAACCCTGGAGCCGCGGAGTCATTCGGCAGGTAAGTATCCACAATGCGATCACCATTCTCCCCATACACCTCGAGGAAAGCCCTTTTGGTACCCCGGATATCCTGATGAGATATCATCCACATGTTGCCTTCTTGGTCGCAGGATACTTTATCAGTCTCTCGGATAGGTATCCTACGATACAAACCGCCTTCATCGGAGCAGGCAATCAGGTATCCATCGTTCTGCACTATGACGATCTTTCCTCTCGTTGTCGATCTCATCCTCAACACCACGTTGAATTTGACGCAGGTGATCGGGATGACATCAATGGGGGGGGGGGGGGGGGGGGGGGGGGGGGGGGGGGGGAAGAGGACACTTTTTTTTCCCCAAAAAAAAACATTCATTAAAAAACTCAAGGGGGGAGGTTTAACCCCCCCCCCCTGCGTACGCGCCTGCCTTCCCCCCCCCCCCTATCCTCCACCAAGATGCCGTACCTCCCCCTCCACATCCTCCACCAAGAAGCCTTACCCCCCAATCTTCCACCAAGATGCCGTACCCCCTACATCCTCCACAAGATACCGTACCCCCTCCGCCTATCCTCCACCAAGATACCGTACCCCACATCCTCCACCAAGAAGCCGTACCCCCCAATCTTCCACCAAGATGCCGTACCCCCCTACATCCTCCACAAGATACCGTTTCCCCTCCGCCTATCCTCCTCCAAGATGCCGTACCCCCCCCCCCCCACATCCTCCACCAAGAAGCCGTACCCCCCAATCTTCCACCAAGATGCCGTACCCCCTACATCCTCCACAAAATGTCGTACCTCCACCCCCTCATCCTCCACCAAGATGCCGTGCCCCCTCCCCCAAAATATCTGGAAGAACCCTACGCCACAGCTCACCTTTCTGCGTCCAGTATGTCTTCAAGGGTTGGTTTTCCACCCGGTCCTGGGGTTCCAGAAGGACTCCCCAGGGGTGACCATGAATCAAGGATCGGGGGTACAAGGGTCAGTGAGGATCTCTTCTTATTCATCTCACTTTGCAACTTCTTCATCTCCTGGATAAAGTAGAATCGAAAGAGATTGACTTTGAAAGAAAAAATATCAAACTGTAAACAAACATACATGTTGAAAGATAAAATGCCAACACATTGGTGTGTATATTATATTCCATTAATTTAGTTAAACCTGACCCAGGGTTTAAGATTACCCTTAGCAATGGGAAACATAGAGCTGTGACCAATTTCCCTTGATCAACCTGATTTTGAATTAAAGCTAAAAGCTCAGCTTCGAGTTTAAATTTTTGAATAATTCATAGATTAGTTGATGAGAATGATGTGAAATTCTTTAAAAATCATCCCCCTTGTAATTAGTATCGCTTTAAAAACATGATTCTTGTTATTATTATGTCTGAAAATGAATGCTTGATTTTTCTCTTCCTAAGGGTGAATTAACGGGAAAAAAAGTCTTGAAGAAGAATAAATTGATGAATTGTTTTCTTTCAGATTCTAAATGAAAGAAAGAAATACAAATTCAGCACATTTAAGTACCTTTAAGTGGCAGATAAAGGTGTGCCTAAAGCATCACATTTTTATTTTTTAATGTAGTTGAAGATCCATTCATACCTTTAATTGTTTGACACTCTTCTCGTAACTCTGTCCGCCCCTCTTTAACTTCAGCAGTATCTCCGACTCCTCCAGCCTCTGCTGTATGTAAGCGAATCCTGCCGTGATCTGAGCTCGTTCACGGAGCTTCTCATCCACATCCAGCTCCTTTACGCGTTCTTTCGCCGTCATGTCCTGTAACAATTATTTATTAAAAAAAATAACGTGTGAGAAGTTATTTTCTACTGGTATAGGAGTGGAAATTAATCTTTTCGGAGTCATTTTATTTATCATGACGTTTCGGAGCGGAAATCAACGCTATGAAAACCAAACACTACTCTTTGGAGAGTGTGCCTCGATTGATTTAGAGTGGATTCGACTCCAGAACGAAGTGATCCATAATAATGACTGTATTTAGGAGCGGCGATTTCTTGTCAAGGGGGGGGGGGGGGGGGTGTGCTTTACATTTGATGAAACAAAGCGCATGCGCGGAGAGGGGCTGTAAGGATACACCCCTCTCCCCCCCCCCCCCCCCCCCCCCCCCCACGACCAAGAACGTATTACGAATTCGCAAAAAAATGTATTTCCATTCTTTCAAAGCCTCCATCAGATTGTGTATCATTATGCAACAGAACGCGATATTATTAACAAATAAATAATAATAATTGTAACTTTGCAGTTGTTCAGGGTAGTTTTGATGACGCGGGCACATCCAAATATGATTTAAATACATTCTACCCTTACCTTCCTCGTGATGAAAGTGGGCAGCGTTAAATCACTATTCAGACAATAATTTGGGGGCACTGCAGTTTTTAAAATATATTCTGGGTGCGGGACGACCCCCTCGAATATTTTCCAGGCGGACAGGTGCAGGAGCCCCTCTTCCTTAATAATAATTGCAGAAATTATTTTAGATTGGAATAAGGCAGGAGGCGGAAGTTAGTGAATTACCTTTAGTGGAGTTTTAACTTGCTCTGCCTTGGTAAGGGATCTCTTGTGTTCTCGACGACCAAAACGAGAAGTCAAAGATTGCATCGGAAGCTGTCGGGAAAAATATGGTGACGGAGATAAATAATAGAGAGAGAGAGAGAAAAAGAGAAAGAGAGAGAGAGAGAGAGAGATCAACATAAATTAGTAGAATGTACAATGAGCTGTCACGAACATCTAATTAGGTGGTCTGTCAACGACAGATCACCTATTGATTTCGCTAGAATTTTCTTTCTTTCTTTCTTTCTTTATTAGGTGGTCTGTCAACGACAGATCACCTATTGATTTCGCTAGAATTTTCTTTCTTTCTTTCTTTCTTTATTAGGTGGTCTGTCGATGACAGATCACCTATTGATTTCGCTAGAATTTTCTTTATTCTTTCTTTCTTTCTTTCTTTCTTTCTTTCTTTATTTTTATTTCTTCCGTACACTTTTTTGTGCACACGTTTACTCGAAATCGACATAGTCAATTTCCTTCAAATTTTTGTCAGTCATCAAGCCCTATGATATCAAGTTCCTAAAACCTTTTTCAAGTTCATGGGGTCATCGTGACGTCATCCAGGCGCCATTTTGTAAAAATCAGGTCATTATCATATCTCGATAACGAGTAATAAAAAATAAACCATATTCGGTATACATCAACTTCAGGTCAAAGGTCAACTAAAAATGTCAACAAATTTTGCGCGCGCACCTCGACGCGCACGTACGCGCGCATTAAAATTTTAAAATGCTCAAATTCGTTCAAAATTAATTTTGCATACGTTTCAGGCCATTTTAAGCATTTTGCCAAAAAACGCGCACACGCACATGCGCGCGCGTTTTCGCGCGTACTTGCATTTTGCAACGTAGAATCGCCAAATTTTCTCTGTCATCTTATTTGGCACATTTTTTCAAGCGTTTTGATACCTTGTTTACCTTTTTCTGACCATTAATAACGGAATGAGCGTCCGTTAAGATACGCATCCGTGCGTGCGAGCTCTTGTAATACATAACATACATGTGCAAAAACATGCCTATACAAAATTCATTCTAACTCTTCAGGATGGATAGATACCCCCCAATTTCTTTCATATTTAAATAGATTATGAGTTGGAGATATGATTTCATGTCTCATTTGACCCTCAATTAACTCATGACGTCGTCATAATGGTCTCCGAACTCAAAATTTCAATTTGCATATTATGACGTCAGCAGATTTTTGGAAAATTGATTGTATCTCTGTAAATATTGATCAATTTTCTTTCAAATTTTGATATGTTCTACCTGAATATATTCTCTACAAATGTAGTCAACACGATATTTCATTTTGACAATGGTATCATGGCGTATTTTTGCGATTAAAGGAGGCATGTCAATTTTTCACATTTTGCGTGTATTCTCTATGGGACATGACTTTTTCTCGAAACTGGATTCTACATTCTCGTTTTTATTTATTCCGTACACTTTTTAGGTGGTCTGTCGATGACAGATCACCTATTGATTTCGTTAGAATTTTCTTTCTTTATTCTTTATTCTTTATTCTTTATTCTTTATTCTTTATTTATTTTTATTTATTCCGTACACTTTTTTTGTGTATACGTTTACTCGAACTCGACCTGGTCAATTTCCTTCAAATTTCTGCTAGTCATCAGGCCCTATGATATGAAGTTCCCGAAACCTTTTTCAAGTTCATGGGGTCATCGTGACGTCATCCAGGCGCCATTTTGTAAAAATCAGGTCAGTATCATATCTCGATAACGAGTCATCAAAAATCAACCATATTTGGTATACATCAACTTCAGGTCAAAGGTCAACGAAAAATGTCAAAAAAATTTGCGCGCGCACCTCGACGCGCACGTACGCGCGCATTAAAATTTTAAAATGGTCAAATTCGTTCCAAATTAATTTTGCATACGTTTCAGGCCATTTTAAGCATTTTGCAAAAAAACGCGCGCACGGACATGCGCGCGCGTTTTCGCGCATAATTGCATCTTCCAACATAGAATCGCCAAATTTTTTCTGTCATCATATTTGGCACATTTTTTCAAGCATTTTGATACCTTGTTCAACTTTTTCTGCCCATTAATAACGGAATGAGCGTCCGTTTAAGATAATTACCGTGCGTGCGAGCTCTTGTAATACATAACATACATGTGCAAAAACATGCCTATACAAAATTCATTGTAACTCTTCAGGATGGATAGATACCCCCCATTTCTTTCATATTTAAATAGATTATGAGTTGGAGATATGATTTCATGTTTCATTTGACCCTCAATTAACTCATGACGTCATCATAATGGCCTCCGAACTCAAAATTTCAATTTTCATATTATGACGTCAGCAGATTTTTGGAAAATTGATTGTATCTCTGCAAATATTGATCAATTTTCTTTCAAATTTTGATATGTTCTACCTTAGAATATTCTCTACAAATGCAGTCACCACGATATTTCATTTTGACAAAGGCATCATGGCGTATTTTTGCGATTAAAGGAGGCATGTCAATTTTTCACATTTTGCGTGTATTCTCTATGGGACATGACTTTTTCTCAAAACTGGTTTCTACATTCTCGTCTTTCGCGAGCAATATCTCCGTCGTTTTATCTTTGTTTACGCTGAGCTTTGAGTATGTTGTAGCTGAGACAATAAGCTATCACAAGTGTGCCTTTTATTTTTCGATCAGATGCCGGGATCATGCTCATATTTCACTTACAAAGTGGGATTTGAGAATTACATTTTCCGTTTACGTGTAATCTCTATAGGAAATGTTTTGGTATATCGGCAACGCACTTGACTTCCGACCTCGAGGTCCCTGGTTCGAGTCCGGGCGTCTCCAACAATTTTTTTTCTTCACTTTTTTTTCTTTTTGACCTTTCACTGTACCATCTCCTTTGAATATTAAAACACATACAATCGCAAATAATGTAATAAACAACCATATTTACTTTATTATTACCCTATTATCACTTGATCCATTACTTTTTGCGTGTAATCCTTATGGGAGATGACTTTTTCTCAAATCTGGATTCTACATTCTTGTCTTTTGCGAGCAATATCGCCGTTATTTCGGCTTGATTTTTGTTGATTTTTGAGTATGTTGTAGCTGAGACTATATACTATCTCAATGTTCTCTCATTTTTTTCAGTCTGATGTCATCATGGTCTGTTGATGATAATCATCAACATCATCATGATCATCATCATCATCATATTCGTCATCACAATTACTATCAAGATCATCATCATCATGATCATCATGATGATCATCATTGTTTACATGTCTATATAACTTGAAGGCAGACCACCTTATTCGTCCTCGTGACGAATTAAATTCTAGTTAGGTGGTCTGTCGATGACAGATCACCTATTGATTTCGTTAGAATTTTCTTTCTTTATTCTTTATTCTTTATTCTTTATTTATTTTTATTTATTCCGTACACTTTTTTTGTGTATACGTTTACTCGAACTCGACCTGGTCAATTTCCTTCAAATTTCTGCTAGTCATCAGGCCCTATGATATGAAGTTCCCGAAACCTTTTTCAAGTTCATGGGGTCATCGTGACGTCATCCAGGCGCCATTTTGTAAAAATCAGGTCATTATCATATCTCAATAACGAGTAATCAAAAATAAACCATATTTAGTATACATCAACTTCCGGTCAAAGGTCAACGAAAAATGTCAAAAAAATTTGCGCGCGCACCTCGACGCGCACGTACGCGCGCATTAAAATTTTAAAATGGTCAAATTCGTTCCAAATTAATTTTGCATACGTTTCAGGCCATTTTAAGCATTTTGCAAAAAAACGCGCGCACGGACATGCGCGCGCGTTTTCGCGCATAATTGCATCTTCCAACATAGAATCGCCAAATTTTTTCTGTCATCATATTTGGCACATTTTTTCAAGCATTTTGATACCTTGTTCAACTTTTTCTGCCCATTAATAACGGAATGAGCGTCCGTTTAAGATAATTACCGTGCGTGCGAGCTCTTGTAATACATAACATACATGTGCAAAAACATGCCTATACAAAATTCATTGTAACTCTTCAGGATGGATAGATACCCCCCAATTTCTTTCATATTTAAATAGATTATGAGTTGGAGATATGATTTCATGTTTCATTTGACCCTCAATTAACTCATGACGTCATCATAATGGCCTCCGAACTCAAAATTTCAATTTTCATATTATGACGTCAGCAGATTTTTGGAAAATTGATTGTATCTCTGCAAATATTGATCAATTTTCTTTCAAATTTTGATATGTTCTACCTTAGAATATTCTCTACAAATGCAGTCACCACGATATTTCATTTTGACAAAGGCATCATGGCGTATTTTTGCGATTAAAGGAGGCATGTCAATTTTTCACATTTTGCGTGTATTCTCTATGGGACATGACTTTTTCTCAAAACTGGTTTCTACATTCTCGTCTTTCGCGAGCAATATCTCCGTCGTTTTATCTTTGTTTACCCTGAGCTTTGAGTATGTTGTAGCTGAGACAATAAGCTATCACAAGTGTGCCTTTTATTTTTCGATCAGATGCCGGGATCATGCTCATATTTCACTTACAAAGTGGGATTTGAGAATTACATTTTCCGTTTACGTGTAATCTCTATAGGAAATGTTTTGGTATATCGGCAACGCACTTGACTTCCGACCTCGAGGTCCCTGGTTCGAGTCCGGGCGTCTCCAACAATTTTTTTTCTTCACTTTTTTTTCTTTTTGACCTTTCACTGTACCATCTCCTTTGAATATTAAAACACATACAATCGCAAATAATGTAATAAACAACCATATTTACTTTATTATTACCCTATTATCACTTGATCCATTACTTTTTGCGTGTAATCCTTATGGGAGATGACTTTTTCTCAAATCTGGATTCTACATTCTTGTCTTTTGCGAGCAATATCGCCGTTATTTCGGCTTGATTTTTGTTGATTTTTGAGTATGTTGTAGCTGAGACTATATACTATCTCAATGTTCTCTCATTTTTTTCAGTCTGATGTCATCATGGTCTGTTGATGATAATCATCAACATCATCATGATCATCATCATCATCATATTCGTCATCACAATTACTATCAAGATCATCATCATCATGATCATCATGATGATCATCATTGTTTACATGTCTATATAACTTGAAGGCAGACCACCTTATTCGTCCTCGTGACGAATTAAATTCTAGTTTATTTTTATTTCTTCCGTACACTTTTTTTGTGTATACGTTTACTCGAAATCGACTTGGTCAAATTCCTTCAAATTTCTGATAGTCATTAGGCCCTATAATATCAAGTTCCCGAAACCTTTTTCAAGTTCATGGGGTCATCGTGACGTCATCCAGGCGCCATTTTGTAAAAATCAAGTCATTATCATATCTCGATAACGAGTCTTCAAAAATAAACCATATTTGGTATACATCAACTTCAGGTCAAAGTTCAACTAAAAATGTCAACAAAATTTGCGCGCGCACCTCGACGCGCACGTACGCGCGCATTAAAATTTTAAAATGCTCAAATTCGTTCCAAATTTTTTTTGCACACGTTTCAGGCAATTGTAAGCATTTTCAAGATTTTGCGCGAGAGCACTTTTTTGCGCGCGTTTCCGCGCGTAAGTGCGCGTACTGACATTTTACAACATGGAAACGCCAAATTTTCTCTATCATCTTAACCACATTTTTCCAAGCATTTTGATACCTTGTTCACCTTTTTCTGACCAGTGATAACGCAATGAGCGTCCGTCAAAGTTTACAGCACACGCGGATCTGCATTATCCCTATCCACATTACATGTGCAAAAACAAGCCTATACAAAATTCATTTTAACTCTTCAGAATGGATAGATACCCCCAATTTTTTTCATATTTAGATAGATCATGAGTCGGAGATATGATTTCATGTCTCATTTGACCCTCAATTAACTCATGACGTCATTATAATGGCCTCCGAACTTAAAATTTCAATTTGCATATTATGACGTTAGCAGATTTTTGGAAAATTGATTGTATCTCTGTAAATGTTGATCAATTTTCTTTCAAATTTTGATATGTTTTAGCTGAGAATATTTTCTACGAATGTATTTCACACGATATTTCATTTGAACAATGGCATCATGGCGTATTTTTGCGATTAAAGGAGGCATGTCAATTTTTCACATTTTGCGTGTATTCTCTATGGGACATGACTTTTTCTCAAAACTGGTTTCTACATTCTTGTCTTTCGCGAGCAATATCTCCGTCGTTTTATCTTCGTTTACGCTGAGCTTTGAGTATGTTGTAGCTGAGTCAATATGCTATCGTAAGTGTGCCCTTTAATTTTCGATCAGATGCCGGGATCATGCTCATATTTCACTTACAAAGTGGGATTTGATAATTCCATTTTCCGTTTACGTGTAATCTCTATGGGAAATATTTTGGTACATCGGTAACGCACTTGACTTCCGACCTCGAAGTCCCTGGTTCGAGTCCGGGCGTCTCCAACAATTTTTTTCTTCACTTTTTTTTTCTTTTTGACCTTTCACTGTACCTTTTCCTTTGCTTATTAAAACACGTAGAATCACAAATAATGTTATAAACAACCATGTTTACTTTATTATTCCCCTATTATCACTTGATCCATTACTTTTTGAGTGTAGTCCCTATGGGAGATGACTTTTTCTCAAATCTGGATTCTACATTCCTGTCTTTTGCGAGCAATATCGCCGTTATTTCCGTTTGGTTTTTGTTGATTTTGGAGTATGTTGTAGCTGAGACTATATGCTATCTAAATGTTCCCTCATTTTTTTCAATCAGATGTCATCATGGTCTGTTGATGATCATCATCAACATCATCATGATGATCATCATCATCATCAACATCGTCATCACCATTACTATCAGGATCATCATCATCATGATCATCATGATGATCATCATTGTTTACATGTCTATATAACTTCTCCCTTTCTCAATATAGTAAGTATTATAATCTATCATAAGACTTGAAGACAGACCACCTTAATCGTCCTCGTGACGATTTAAATTCTAGTTTTGTGTATACGTTTACTCGAACTCGACCTGGTCAATTTCCTTCAAATTTCTGCTAGTCATCAGGCCCTATGATATGAAGTTCCCGAAACCTTTTTCAAGTTCATGGGGTCATCGTGACGTCATCCAGGCGCCATTTTGTAAAAATCAGGTCATTATCATATCTCAATAACGAGTAATCAAAAATAAACCATATTTAGTATACATCAACTTCCGGTCAAAGGTCAACTAAAAATGTCAACAAAATCCGTGCGCGCACCTCGACGCGCACGTACGCCCGCTTAAAATTTTTAAAATGCTCCAATTCGTCCCAAATTTTGTTTGCACACGTTTCAGGTCATTTTAAGCATTTCAAAATTTTCCGTCCGTAAGTGTCCCCGCGCGCGTTGGGCGCGCTCACAGCGCGCGTAAAAAGTCAAATTTAATTTTTTTTACATGATTTAGATTCCTCTTACCGTAAATGACAATTTACATTAATTTCAGTCACTCTTGACCTTTCATAAGGCCGTGAGCGCGCGTCAAAGTTCAAAATCCGCGCGTGCTGCTATGGGCAATATAATGCAAATTTGATCAAAAACATGCCATTTTAAAAATCAAAATAGCTCTTCAGATAGTCCATTGACCCCCAATTTTTATATCATGGTTGGAAAAAGCATGAGTTGGAGATATGAATTCATGTCTCATTTGATCCTCAATTAACTCATGACGTCATCATAATGGCCTCCCAACTCAAAATTTCAATTTGCATATTATGACGTCAGCAGATTTCTGGAAAATAGACTGTATCTCTGTCAATATTGATCAATTTTCTTTCAAATTTTGATATGATCTAGCTGAGACAATTCTCTACAAATGCAGTCACCACGATATTTCATTTTGACAAAGGCATCATGGCGTATTTTTGCGATTAAAGGAGGCATGTCAATTTTTCACATTTTGCGTGTATTCTCTATGGGACATGACTTTTTCTCAAAACTGGATTCTACATCCTGTCTTTTGCGAGCAATATCTCCGTCGTTTTAGCTTTGTTTACGCTGAACTTTGAGTATGTTGTAGCTGAGACAATAAGCTATCACAAGTGTGCTCTTTATTTTTCGATCAGATGCCGGGATCATGCTCATATTTCAATTACAAAGTGGGATTTGTGCATTCCATTTTCTGTTTACGTGTAATCTCTATGGGAAATGTTTTGGTATATCGGTAACGCACTTGACTTCCGACCTCGAGGTCCCTGGTTCGAGTCCGGGCGTCTCCAACAATTTTTTTTCTTCACTTTTTTTTCTTTTTGACCATTCACTCTACCATCTCCTTTGAATATTAAAACACGTACAATCGCAAATAATGTAATAAACAACCATATTTACTTTATTATTACCCTATTATCACTATATCCATTACTTTTTGCGTGTAATCCTTATGGGAGATGACTTTTTCTCAAATCTGGATTCTACATTCTTGTCTTTTGCGAGCAATATCGCCGTTATTTCGGCTTGATTTTTGTTGATTTTTAAGTATGTTGTAGCTGAGACTATATACTATCTAAATGTTCTCTCATTTTTTTCAGTCTGATGTCATCGTGGTCTGTTGATGATAATCATCAACATCATCATGATCATCATCATCATCATCATCGTCATCCCCATTACTATCAAGATCATCATCATCATCATGATCATCATTGTTTACATGTCTATATAACTTCTCCCTTTCTCAATATAGTAAATATTATAATACATCATAAGACTTGAAGACAGACCACCTAATTCGTCCCCATGACGAATTAATTTTCTAGTTTTTATTTCTTCCGTACACTTTTTTGTGCACACGTTTACTCGAAATCGACAAGGTCAATTTCCTTCAAATTTCTGTCAGTCATCAAGCTCTATGATATCAAGTTCCTAAAACCTTTTTCAAGTTCATGGGGTCATCGTGACGTCATCCAGGCGCCATTTTGTAAAAGTCAGGTCATTATCATATCTCGATAACGAGTCATCAAAAATCAACCATATTTAATATACATCAACTTCAGGTCAAAGTTCAACTAAAAATGTCAACAAATTTTGCGCGCGCACCTCGACGCGCACGTACGCGCGTATCAAAATTTGAAAATGCTCAAATTCGTTCCAAATTAATTTTGCATACGTTTCAGGCCATTTTAAGCATTTTGCAAAAAAACGCGCGCACGGACATGCGCGCGCGTTTTCGCGCGTACTTGCATTTTGCAACGTAGAATCGCCAAATTTTCTCTGTCATCATATTTGGCACATTTTTTCAAGCATTTTGATACCTTGTTCAACTTTTTCTGCCCATTAATAACGGAATGAGCGTCCGTTTAAGATAATTACCGTGCGCGCGAGCTTTTGTAATACATAGCATACATGGGCAAAAACATGCCTGTACGATATCCATTGTAGCGCTTTAGGATGCAAGGTGACCCCAAGTTTTTTTCATATTTTGATAGAGTATGAATTGGAGATATGATTTCCTGTTTCATTTGACCCTCAATTAACTCATGACGTCATCATAATGGCCTCCGAACTCAAAATTTCAATTTGCATATTATGACGTCACCAGATTTTTGGAAAATTGATTGTATCTCTGCAAATGTTGATCAATTTTCTTTCAAATTTTGATATGTTCTACTTTAGAATATTTTCTACAAATGCAGTTAACACGATATTTCATTTTGACAAAGGCATCATGGCGTATTTTTGCGATTAAAGGAGGCATGTCAATTTTTCACATTTTGCGTGTATTCTCTATGGGACATGACTTTTTCTCAAAACTGTATTCTACATTCTCGTCTTTCGCGAGCAATATCTCCGTCGTTTTATTTTTGTTAAGGCTGAGCTTTGAGTATGTTGTAGCTGAGACAATAAGCTATCACAAGTGTGCCCTTTATTTTTCGATCAGATGCCGGGATCATGCTCATATTTCACTTACAAAGTGGGATTAGAGAATTCCATTTTCCGTTTACGTGTAATCTCTATGTGAAATGTTTTGGTATATCGGTAACGCACTTGACTTCCGACCTCGAGGTCCCTGGTTCGAGTCCGGGCGTCTCCAACAATTTGTTTTCTTCACTTTTTTTTCTTTTTGACCTTTCACTGTACCATCTCCTTTGAATATTAAAACACGTAGAATCGCAAATAATGTAATAAACAACCATATTTACTTTATTATTACCCTATTATCACTTGATCCATTACTTTTTGCGTGTAATCCTTATGGGAGATGACTTTTTCTCAAATCTGGATTCTACATTCTTGTCTTTTGCGAGCAATATCGCCGTTATTTCGGCTTGATTTTTGTTGATTTTTTAGTATGTTGTAGCTGAGACTATATACTATCTCAAAGATCTCTCATTTTGTTCAGTCTGATGTCATCATGGTCTGTTGATGATGATCATCAACATCATCATGATCGTGATGATGATCATCATCGTCATCACCATTACTATCAAGATCATCATCATCATGATCATCATCATGATCATCATTGTTTACATGTCTATATAACTTGAAGGCAGACCACCTTATTCGTCCTCGTGACGAATTAAAATCTAGTTTTTATTTCTTCCGTACACTTTTTTGTGCACACGTTTACTCGAAATCGACAAGGTCAATTTCCTTCAAATTTCTGTCAGTCATCAAGCTCTATGATATCAAGTTCCTAAAACCTTTTTCAAGTTCATGGAGTCATCGTGACGTCATCCAGGCGCCATTTTGTAAAAATCAGGTCATTATCATATCTCGATAACGAGTATTAAAAAATAAACCATTTTCGGTATACATCAATTTCAGGTCAAAGGTCAACTAAAAATGTCAACAAATTCCGCGCGCGCACCTCGACGCGCACGTACGCGCGCATTAAAATTTTAAAATGCTCAAATTCGTTCCAAATTAATTTTGCATACGTTTCAGGCCATTTTAAGCATTTTGCAAAAAAACGCGCACACGCACATGCGCGCGCGTTTTCGCGCGTACTTGCATTTTGCAACGTAGAATCGCAAAATTTTCTCTATCATCTTATTTGGCACATTTTTTCAAGCATTTTGATACCTTGTTTACCTTTTTCTGACCATTAATAACGGAATGAGCGTCCGTTAAGATACGCATCCGTGCGTGCGAGCTCTTGTAATACATAACATACATGTGCAAAAACATGCCTATACAAAATTCATTGTAACTCTTCAGGATGGATAGATACCCCCCAATTTCTTTCATATTTAAATAGATTATGAGTTGGAGATATGATTTCATGTCTCATTTGACCCTCAATTAACTCATGACGTCATCATAATGGCCTCCGAACTCAAAATTTCAATTTGCATATTATGACGTCAGCAGATTTTTGGAAAATTGATTGTATCTCTGTAAATATTGATCAATTTTCTTTCAAATTTTGATATGTTCTACCTGAGAATATTGTCTACAAATGCAGTTGTCACGATATTTCATTTTGACAATGGTATCATGGCGTATTTTTGCGATTAAAGGAGGCATGTCAATTTTTCACATTTTGCGTGTATTCTCTATGGGACATGACTTTTTCTCAAAACTGGATTCTACATTCTCGTCTTTCGCGAGCAATATCTCCGTCGCTTTATCTTTGTTTACGCTGAGCTTTGAGTATGTTGTAGCTGAGACAATAAGCTATCACAAGTGTGCCCTTTATTTTTCGATCAGATGCCGGGATCATGCTCATATTTCACTTACAAAGTGGGATTTGAGAATTCCATTTTCCGTTTGCGCGCACGTTTGTGTTCGTAATGGTCGTACGCAACCTAGAATCTCCCTTTTTTTGTCTATCATAGTATTGCCTATTTTATTCCGAACATTTTGATACCATGTTTATCTCTTTATGACCATTAATAACGAAATGAGCGTCCGTTTAAGGTAAAGTCCGTTCGAACACTCAATTAACTCATGACGTCATCATGATGGCCTCCGTTCTTGAAGGTAAATGTCCGTGCGTGCGAGCTCTTGTAATACATAGCATATATGGGCAGAAACATGCCTATACAAAATCCATTGTAGCTCTTTTTTTTATTTCTTCCGTACACTTTTTTGTGCACACGTTTACTCGAAATCGACAAGGTCAATTTCCTTCAAATTTTTGTCAGTCATCAAGCCCTATGATTTCAAGTCTAATTTACTTTTTCAAGGTCATTAGGTCATCGTGACGTCTTCCAGGCGCCATTTTGTAAAAATCAGGTCATTATCGTATCTCAATAATGAGTCATCAAAAATGAACCATATTTGGTATACATCAATTTCAGGTCAAAGGTCAACTAAAAATGCCAACAATTTCCGCGCGCGCACCTCGACGCGCACGTACGCACGCATCAAATTTTTAAAATGCTCTAATTCGTTTCAAATTTTTTTTGCACACGTTTCAGGCCATTGTAAGCATTTTTAAAATTTGCGCGCGCGTTTCCACGCGTACCCGCGCGTCCTGGCATTTTGCAACATAGAATCGCCAAATTTTCTCTGTTATCATATTTATTACATTTTTCCAAGCATTTTGATACCTTGTTTACCTTTTTCCTACCAGTAATAACGCAATTAGCGGCTGTCAAAGTTGAACGCACGCGCCGACCTGCGCTATCTGTATCCACAATACATGGGCAAAAACATGCCTATACAAAATTCATTTTAACTCTTCAGAATGGATAGATAACCCCCAATTTCTTTCATATTTAAATAGATAATGAGTTGGAGATATGATTTCATGTCTCATTTGACCCTCAATTAACTCATGACGTCATCATAATGGCCTCCGAACTCAAAATTTCAATTTGCATATTATGACGTCAGCAGATTTTTGGAAAATTGATTGTATCTCTGTAAATATTGATTAATTTTCTTTCAAATTTTGATATGTTCTACCTGAGAATATTCTCTACAAATGCAGTCGCCACGATATTTCATTTTGACAATGGTATCATGGCGTATTTTTGCGATTAAAGGAGGCATGTCAATTTTTCACATTTTGCGTGTATTCTCTATGGGACATGACTTTTTCTCAAAACTGGATTCTACATTCTCGTCTTTCGCGAGCAATATCTCCGTCGTTTTATCTTTGTTTACGCTGAGCTTCGAGTATGTTGTAGCTGAGACAATAAGCTATCATAAGTGTGCCCTTTATTTCCCAATCAGATGCCGGGATCATGCTCATATTTCACTTCCAAAGTGGGATTTGAGAATTCCATTTTCCGTTTACGTGTAATCTCTATGGGAAATGTTTTGGTATATCGGTAACGCACTTGACTTCCGACCTCGAGGTCCCTGGTTCGAGTCCGGGATTCTCCAACAATTTCTTTTCTTCACTTTTTTTTCTTTTTGACCTTTCACTGCACCATCTCCTTTGAATTTTAAAACACGTATAGTGTCGTTTCTTATATGTCCATAAATACGAAAGTAATACTGCTAGAAGTATACGCCATTATGCTCGTTGCTAAGCTTACTTTATTCTGCCGGAGAGGGCAGTCTTTCACTGTTTCGTACAGACAAGTTTCTGATGGATATATACATAGCAAATATCACATTACTACACGTAGAATCGCAAATAATGTAATAAACAACCATATTTACTTCATTATTACCCTATTATCTGCACTTGATCCATTACTTTTCGCCTGTAATCCCCATGGGAGATGACTTTTTCTCAAATCTGGATTCTACATTCCTGTCTTTTGCGAGCAATGTCGCCGTTTATTTCCGCCTGGTTTTTGTTGATTTTGGAGTATGTTGTAGCTGAGACTATATGTTATCTAAATGTCCCCTCATTTTTTCAATCAGATGTCAGAATCACGCTCATGATCATCATCATGATCATCATGATCATAATGATGATGATCATCATCATCATGGTCTGAAATCTGGATTCTAAATTCCTGTCTTTTGCGAGCAATATCGCCGTTATTTCCGCTCGGTTTTTGTTGATTTTTTAGTATGTTGTAGCTGAGCCTATATGCTATCTAACTGTCACTTCATTTTTTCAATCAGATGTCAGGATCACGCTCATGATCATCATCAATATCATCATGTTCATCATCATCAACATGGTCTGATCATGATCATGATCATCAACATCATCATCATCATCATTAACATTATCATTATAATCATCATCATTAACATTATCTTTATAATCATCATCATCATCATCACCATTACTATCAAGATCATCATATCATCATCATCATCATCATTATGATCATTGTTTACATGTACATATCGTTATAATTTCTCTCTTTTTCTATATGGGAGATGACTTTTTCTCAAATCTGGATTCTACATTCCTCTCTTTTGAGAGCAATATCGCCGTTATTTCCGCTTGTTTTTTTTAAATATTTTTGAGCATGTTGTAGCTAAGACTATATGCTATCTAAATGTCCCCTCATTTTTTTCAATCAGATGTCAGGATCACGCTCATGATCATCATCATCGTGATGGTCTGATGATCATCAACATCATCATTAACATTATCATCATCTAACATTATCATTACCATCACCTTCATGTTCATCATCATCATTGTCTATAACTTCTCCCTTTCTCTATATAGTAAATATTCAAATCTATTTATGCTAGTAGAGTGCCTCGATTGCATCTCTTTCTTTCTCCTCTCTCTTGCTATGTTTCCCTTCTCCTCTCTTGTTCTGCCCCTCTCTCTTGCTTTGTTTCTGCATCCCCCTCTCTCTTTCTCTACTCTTCAGCCTCTCCCTTCCTTTGTCTCACTCCTTCCTTGCCTCCCTCTTTCTCTCTTGCGATGTCTCGATCTATCTCTGCCCTTCTCTGTTATACTCTCTCACCCTCTCCCTTTTCCGCCTCTGACTCTCGTTCTCCCTCTATTATGTATTCCAGTGTTCCCCAATCTTCTTTAACTTTTCCTTCTAACCTTTGTATTCTTGTTTCACCCCTACCATGTACTATAGAGAGAAACATGAAATGAAGTACATTAGTAAACAGGTCTATTCATTGTTAAATTCATGTTCAAAGCACTAAACAAAGTCAAAGCTAAATTGCATAGACCTATCTACATGCATGTAAATGACATTCTGCACCAAACTTAACATCACGCTATTTCCTTGGCAATCTAAAAAAAAACGCTATGCAATATTACAAATGGTAATCACCTATCATCTTCAAACACATTTTAAAAGAAATAAATTTTAAAAACAGCATATCCAATTAAATTTGATATACCAAAATAAAAGCACATACTGAAAAGAGCAGCATTGTACAAATCTCTGAAAAGGGCATTTTAACATGTATATATATTCAACAGAAATGGAATACATATA
The DNA here is from genome assembly GCF_000002235.5 of Strongylocentrotus purpuratus. Classification (NCBI taxonomy): domain Eukaryota; kingdom Metazoa; phylum Echinodermata; class Echinoidea; order Camarodonta; family Strongylocentrotidae; genus Strongylocentrotus; species Strongylocentrotus purpuratus. The sequence goes on along the minus strand of NW_022145613.1, from coordinate 5,935,106 downwards.
TAAAACAGGTACATAAACAAGATACCTACTGATTATATGAAAGGCCCTCTACATAGCAAGTGAGATATAAGTTCAGATAAACACAATAACAATAAAACTAAAAAACAATGTACATTATGGATAATCCCTAACAGCCCTATATACCTCTTTGTTACAGCAAGCAAGACACTGCTATGTATAATGAATGCAGTAGATATTGACAGTTGATCGTAAGGTACAACTATATATGCGGTAAATGTTGCAAATAAACTGACATTATAATCATAATCCAATATTGACTATTCACGAAACAAACTGGATATGTGACCTCTAATGACATAAAATTGTAGTGTACAAACATGTGCCATTGAAAATCATAATCGTGTAATATATGACAATATAACAAATTACAGTGAATTGTCTTTCGCTGTACTACTAAGATCTGTTATCCTGATGTTAAAAAGAAGACAAACAGTAACTGTTATCAATGATATCCATCAGATTCTGTTTCATATATCAGCAACATCAACCAATATAAGAATTACGGTAATGCCAAGATAAGAAGAGTGACATGCATGTATAACTCCTTTTCCCCAAGGAGCATGCATAAGATCTATCTTTACAATATATCACTCAAAACACTGTGTGAATACAAGGATTTACAAACTTACAGAAAAATAAACATGTTAAATCCCCAAAATCTTGCAATGTATGTGCAAAGTTAAAACACAAATGTAATAAAATACATCATGAATGGCGCTTTGTTTCTGCATCCCCCTCTCTCTCTCTCTCTCTCTACTCTCTCTATACTATGCTGGTGTTCCATACTTCTGCCACAATGCTGTTTTGGTTACAGAGCCGTAAACACTCCCCAAGGCCTAGTCTTCGCTGAACCAGGGATCACCGGAGGGCTGAAGTCCTGGGGTGATGTTACCGCTGTGTGTTGGACGATGAGGACAGCCTTCTGACTGAACAATCAGAAACAAAAACTATCGTATAAAAATACATGTAGTTACATGGAAGTACACACAAAATCCCAAAATATCTTGTGTGGAACAAAGGTATATGTTTACATTGTCATACCAGTAAAAATAAGACTAAAATCACACAGAAACATGGTATCAGAAAATAAATGTAAGAATCAGAGGTGGAAAAATGGACATGAACACACGTTAGTATGAATAAAGAAAAAAAAAGTATGCTGAGCCATACAGAGTGGCATTCAAAATGTCATGTTCGAGATCGAGGCTACTTCTGCCACAATGCTGTTATGACAGAGCCGTAAACACTCCCCAAGGCCTAGTCTTCGCTGAACCAGGTATCACCGGAGGGCTGAAGTCCTGGGGTGATGTTACCGCTGTGTGTTGGATGATGAGGACAGCCTTCTGACTCGAGGGCGGTAGTTTGTTTGAACTGGTGAGCAAAGGGATTTGGTGGTGCACCGTCATTGGTGACTAGGGTTGTAGAAATGAGCTTTGCAACGTTGCACTTTGCAGTCATCTGAAGAAGTTATCTGAAGAAGTGAAACAAAAAAAATCATTTGAAGATTAGGAATATAAACAGTACTAAATGTTTGTTTTTGAAAAGTGTTAACCTTATTTATGAACGCATTTGACATAAAAAGTGTTCTGTCTATGCAACCCCAATGTAACATTTTCAAAGCAAAAAGATATGTCATAGAATTGCCAATTTACTCCAGGTGTGCCAATTTTGTGGGAATCAACAGTGTAGTGGCCAAGCGAGGTCAACCATCTATCCGGAGGAGCTTGAAATAACTCAGTACAGTAGTGTTAGGCTTTTTCAAACATTTTAGTTTGGCAATTCTTTCCTTACCCTGTATATGCTGGTGTTCCATACTTCTGCCACAATGCTGTTATGATGACAGAGCCGTAAACACTCCCCAAGGCCTAGTCTTTGCTGAACCAGGTATCACCGGAGGGCTGAAGTCCTGGGGTGATGTTACCGCTGTGTGTTGGATGATGAGGACAGCCTTCTGACTCGAGGGCGGTAGTTTGTTTGAACTGGTGAGCAAAGGGATATGGTGGTGCACTGTCATTGGTGACTAGGGTTGTAGAAGTGAGCTTTGCAATGTTGCGCTTTGCAGTCATCTGAAGAAGTTAACTGAAGAAGTGAAATTAAAAAAAATCATTTGAAGATTAGGAATATAAACAGTACTAAATGTTTCTTTTTTAAAAGTGTTAACATTATTAATGAAAGCATTTGACCTAAAAAGTATTCTGTCTATGCAACCCCAATGTAACATTTTCAAAGCAAAAAGATATGTCATAGAATTGCCAATTTACTCCAGGTGTGCCAATTTTGTGGGAATCAACAGTGTAGTGGCTGAGGTCAGCCATCTATCAGGAGGAGCTTGAAATAACTCTGTACAGTAGGGTTAGGCTTTTTCAAACATTTTAGTGTGGCAATCTTTCCTTACCCTGTGAAGGTCCCGATACATTACATGTATATGCTGGTGTTGCATACTTCTGCCACAATGCTGTTTTGGTGACAGAGCCGTAAACACTCCCCAAGGCCTAGTCTTTGCTGAACCAGGTATCACCGGAGGGCTGAAGTCCTGGGGTGATGTTACCGCTGTGTGTTGGACGATGAGGACAGCCTTCTGACTCGAGGGTAGCCTATCCGATAGGCGTCGGGCAAAATGGCAAGTGTACTAATCGCGTTTGGGAGACTGACATCGGCGCGGGCGTTAGCCCGAGCGCCTATCATCACTGGTCAATTCATCATTATTCGTGTATCGTATGTGTGACGAGCGTATTCTCATGCATGATTCATAAGACTAGCCTTATTTGGTGACCGATCACTTTGATTCAACCAATCAAATATCATCTCCGCGTTCCCCATCGCTCATTGGCCTATTTTTGTCCTTGCCACATAAATATTCATGAAAGAGCTTTGCAGGGGGTTCGTAGATTTTCTACGAACGAAACAAGGTACATAAAAGAAAATAAAACTTTTCGCGTGTACCAGTGATGATAGGCGCTCGGGCTGACCGTGCCAATGTTACTCTCCATATAAACGCGATTAGATTACTTGTAAAGCCCGACGCATATCGGATAGGCTAACTCGAGGGCGGTAGTTTGTTTCAACTGGTGAGCAAAGGGATATGGTGGTGCACTGTCATTGGTGACTAGGGTTGTAGAAATGAGCTTTGCAACGTTGCGCTTTGCAGTCATCTGAAGAAGTTATCTGAAGAAGTAAAATATAAAAAAATCATTTGAAGATTAGGAATATAAACAGTACTAAATGTTTCTTTTTTAAAAGTGTTAACATTATTAATGAACGCATTTGACATAAAAAGTATTCTGACTATGCAACCCCAATGTAACATTTTCAAAGCAAAAAGATATGTCATAGAATTGCCAATTTACTCCAGGTGTGCCAATTTTGTGGGAATCAACAGTGTAGTGGCCGAGGTCAGCCATCTATCAGGAGGAGCTTGAAATAATTCTGTACAGTAGAGTTAGGCTTTTTCAAACATTTTAGTTTGGCAATCTTTACTTACCCTGTAAAGGTCCCGATACATTACATGTATATGCTGGTGTTCCATACTTCTGCCACAATGCTGTTTTGGTGACAGAGCCGTAAACACTCCCCAAGGCCTAGTCTTTGCTGAACCAGGTATCACCGGAGGGCTGAAGTCCTGGGGTGATGTTACCGCTGTGTGTTGGACGATGAGGACAGCCTTCTGACTCGAGGGCGGTAGTTTGTTTCAACTGGTGAGCAAAGGAATATGGTGGTGCACTGTCATTGGTAACTAGGGTTGTAGAAATGAGCTTTGCAACGTTGCACTTTGCAGTCTTTTGAAGAAGTTATCTGAAGAAGTGAAATAAAAAAAATCATTTGAAGATTAGGAATATAAACAGTACTAAATGTTTCTTTTTTAAAAGTGTTAACATTATTAATGAAAGCATTTGACTTAAAAAGTATTCTGTCTATGCAACCCCAATGTAACATTTTCAAAGCAAAAAGAGATGTCATAGAATTGCCAAATTACTCCAGGTGTAAAGGGCCTCCTTCCTTTTTTTTCGAAAAAACAGGACGCTAAACATGTTTTATTTTTTTATTTGGCCTTTACAATAAATATCAAAATGCAATCTTAACAGCTTCGTGGTAACTATAATATGTAGGGATGACCTCTGTTTCCAATAAATCTAGTCCTTTGCTGTACACATGATCTATCATTGTTCCCTTCTCAGTAGTAGCATTTACAACATGCTGTTTGTAACCTTTATTACACATTAGCTTGTTTACCTGTGAAGAACCTTTAAACAAATCCTCATTAAAATCTCCCATCACAATACACCTAATGCTTCTTTTGTGTAATGCATTTAGCAAATTGTCTAATGATTCACAGAATGATTTGATACTATATGATGGAGGTCGATAAACAACTGAAATCACAACAGAAACTGGTTTGGTGACAAGAATTGCGATAAACTCTAAGTTGTCGACAGATATGTCTAATCTACTTGAATATGTATTCTTGATATACATTCCAACACCTCCATGCGATTGTTCTTTGAGTACATTTCCAACTCCAGAATTACAGTATGAAAGATGTCGTGGCTGATGATAAAATCGAAAGTTATCTAAAATAACGTCACAGAGATCATTATCATTAATCCATGTTTCGGTCAAGCAAATAAAATCTACATTCACAAATTGGCACTGGGATTTGAAATCGATAAAATGCTGTTTTAATCCTTGTACATTTTGCATTACCAAAGAAAAGTTATAATCGTGAATATCTTCAGAAGTTTCATTCTTGATAAACGGCTTCATAATCTCAATGCGTTCTTTAATTTCTGGATTACAATATATACGTTTAGGATCGAAATGTTCTATCACAAGTCCAGATAACGAAGTAACGCGACTAAGCCCAACATATGCCTGTCCAGATTGAAATACACTTTTTAATGATACAACAGCTTTGTCTAATGTCGAACCTTGTACTTTATGAATTGTGCAAGCATAAGCAAGTTTAAGTGGAAATTGTTTTCTCACATATTTCTTACCAATAGATTCTTGAGACATTTCGATTGAATGAATACCCACATCGGCCTTCTCAAAATTAACTTTGATGCAAACTGGATTCAAATTTGTATGATCCGTTATTATTTCTGTTACATTTCCAAAACATCCATTTGTCAGGCCTTTACTAACATCAATGTTCTTGAGCAACATCACTCTAGCATTAACTGCAATCCACAGATAAGAAGGCAACTGGGTTTTCATCTTTGTATAAGGTTTTTCCCGTATTTGATTTCCCTTTTTAACATCTTTGTCCATGTCTTGTGCTTTTACGCATATCACATCTCCACATTTTGTATGCAATAATTTCTTGTTCCAAGCATCTACTTCCTTGTTACATGCATAGATATGCAGAGCATTTTCACATTCTTCACCAGTCTCACAGGACTTGAGCATTGCTAGATCTTCATCACAGAGAATCTCATCCCCTTGTTTTACACGTAATCTATTTAAGAGAAGAGCGAATTGGGTATCGTCTTTTTGTCTCATAATGTCTTCAAGTTCTACTTTCTTGAAATTAGCATTCCACAATGCACCATTGAGTGTGTCTTTATATAAAGGAGTTCCTAAGACTGGAGGTAACTGATACATGTCTCCCACAGCAATAACTGAAACACCAGCAAAAGCAGTTTGATCGCGTGATTGTTTTATTTGTCGTAGGCGGCCGTGAATGTAAGACATTAACTTTTGATCTACCATTGATACTTCATCTATGATTAAAATTTGCAATTCAGCCAGCTTATTTCGAAGGACACTTATTTTCTCATCACTCAGCGGTTGATACAGTACTTGTGCATTGATTGGAATAGAAAGAATACTATGTATAGTATGGCCATTGATATTGTATGCAGCTACTCCGGTTGGAGCCATTTTCAATACTGAGACATCATCAGGATGTGGCAACATTCGGGCTAGTATACGTGTTGCTTCATAGTAAAGACATTTGATCAAATGACTCTTTCCAGTACCAGCACCTCCAGTTAGAAACATATGAAACGGTTCGACAGATTTTCCATTTACTCTATCTAAACACCACTGTCGTATTTTGTAAAAAACACTCTGTTGCTTCTCATTCAAAGACCTCATCAAAGAATGTCCATCTTGTTTGGAAATTTTTACAGAACGTAGTTCGATGCTATAGTCCTCTTTTTTCGCTTCATTCTTTAAATCAGGGATATCAAGATCTCCATCACAATCTTCGACATCTACATTTTCTTTGGGATGTTCAAGTAGCTCTACTTCCTTTTCCGGACATAAAAGACCCCATGCATCTTCGTATGGACCAAATTTGTCAAGATGCTCCTGTGCATGATCAATTGCATCGGCATTCATTTCAAACTTTTTTCGGTTAGTACAGACAATTGACCAGACTTTCTCCAATTCACGTCCACATATTTTCACAGAACCTGTCTCGTAGAACTCTTCATGTGTTTCAAATGTTGGGGGCTTTGATTGTCCATCTTCAAAATATGGCAGAAAGAGTTGCAAAATGCTCAAATAATATTTTTCTGGTGAGATGATGGGTGAGAATCGGGGATATCTTACAACTGCATCTCCTGTACGAGTACGCTTCTGAATATAGCCCAGATCGTTATCTAATTTAAAGACATTTTTACTTCTTGTACTTGGCTTTTGGGATGCAGTTAAGATTCTGTACTGAGAACAAAACGTTGCAAGACACATATCACTGAATTCTGTGTTTCTAGGTCGAGCTTTGTATCTGTCAAGCTTGCTAGGCATCCAAACATTCTCATCATCATCATTATCGTTATCTGGTCTGCTTTTTATAACGCTTAATGGTAAACTCATTCTGACAGGGTTGGGTCCAACAGGAATAAATTCCACTTTCCTAGAACATTCTTTCAATCTGAGACTGCAAACACGATAGACGCTTTCTTGAGCAGACACTTCACGATTTTGCATGTACACCTGGCCAAGTTTTTTCATGCTTTCCTTTGCGTTATCATTTCCCTCTTTCATTTCTGATAGTGTATGACTCAATAGCAATCCGATTTCTCGTTCAGCTTTTGACATGTAGGATACAATATAAGCCACGCATGCAAATACATTTGTTACGAACTGCAAATCCATGTTGGCATTCCAGCTTCTTAGTAGACTTGGATTAAACTGATTTACCCATACATCTTGTATTTTTCTTTTGATGATTATACTTTGTTGTGATGCTAATTCATTATGTGCATTCTCAAATTGATTTTGTGTAATGCCAAGCTTTTCAAAGAGATGGTTTACACTGTTGTACTCGATTCCATTGGATAATGCATCTTTAACTGAATTCAACAATTTCTCTGCATCATCTTTAGTCTTTTCAGAAGCTTTAACTTGATCATTATCATTTTCCTTATTTTGCACTTTCCCACAATCTTTAGCTGGAATCTCTTCAACGGGTGTTACAATGAATGTTTTTCCAGATGGTGGTCTCGGGAAATTAAATCTACATGCCTTCCCTGTTTTTGTGCAAGATTTAGAATGTTTCTTACTGTGTTGTTGGACCTTGCTTACTATTTCATGTAGTTCTTGATCTTCCTTTTCATCCGGTTTCTGGCAACAAATGTATTTATCTACGAATTGTACGACATCATCATCATTATCGATACCCAACTGTGGAGCATTTTGAACCCAGAACAAGGCATGAATGTGAGGGGAACCACGAGCTTGATACTCTACTCTCCAAAATGAATCAACTATTTTACCAATCGGTGCAGCGGGAGATAAAATAACTTTCTTCATAAAAGTGTGAAATCTTTTATCAAACATTCTGGCAACTGTTACTGGATTTGATCTTAAAAGATTACATTTCTCTGTATAGTCTAATTCACTCGATTCCCTGGTGTCTCCTTTTTGTCTAAGCAATGTATTCATTAATTCTGGCCATCTCATATCGGCAGATGAGAAAGAAGCAAACCATGTGGGCTTTCCAAGCTGTCTTACCATTGCGAGAACATCTTTTTGTGTCTTTTGCCAGAATGGAGGTGTTCCACGAATTTGCTTTAAAAATTTATAGCCCTTGTCTGATTTTAGTATTTTTTTAACTTTCTCTGCATCTTTCAAATCTGAGGCAGTTATTGAAGACGAATCATCTTTTTTGTTTGGACTTTGCCTTAATGCGATAGAAACTTGTGATATAACCTGTTGAATTTCATAAATATATTGTGCATAAAAGATATAATCTGTATTCTGAGCAAATCTGTTGTCCACGTGCATCAATCGGTTGTGCAGATAACGTCCCAATGTTATTTTTTCATCTCTTCTATCATGGAATGTTGGTTGACCTTTAGGAAATAATACTGGGAAACATTTGGCCTCATTGCTTTCATCTTGTAGAATTGATACAGGGCTTCTTCCTTCACAAGGAGCACAACATATTATGTCTTCAAAATACTGATCTAATATTTCCTGTCCAATATCTACTGGCTGGAGACACGAGTCTAACTGAATACCGCGTAATCGTTCTTCCATATCGTCTTCAGTGTCATTGTCACCTATTTTTTTTGGTACTTTACTGTTGTCTTGCATGTTTTCATTAGCATTTTTGTCTTTGGACAAAATGTAATCAATTTGTTCTTCCATTTCCTTCCAATATTTGGCTAAACGAGCTTTACCACCGATTTCCACTGCTTCTTCCTTTTCATTATCTTTTTCATTTCGTTCAAGTGAGTTTTCCCATTTATCATTTACTGTAACATCAAAATACCACTTATTATTTGCTTTTAAATACTGCAGAGCATTAAGCAAGTTAGATTTATCTACAAATCTGTACTCATAACAACCTTTGTAAGACAATTTTCTTTTCAGCTTAACACGGATCAATTGATCTTCAGTCTGTGGTCTTGGCAACATATCTACTGTTTCAAAAGTGTTTGAAGGGACACAAACAACTGGGCCATGAACACCATTTTGACCACCTTTGGGCAAAGCCATTAACTTCATAAAAGGGATATGTAGTGCAATCAAATGCTGTTCTAGAGTGTTTAAGTTGGCAAGTTCTTCTGGGACTTGATGTAATTGTAAATTATTTATGTTTGCTTCTCCAGGTACTTTTCCAGACCGCAACTTTCTGTGACAATTGTGGCATATCCACAGTGATGATCTGGCTGACTGGCGTATTTGACATTCTGATCTGCATTCTGAATTGCAAACATGCAAATATTTTTCACTTATACATGTCTGAAGTTTATAATTGGTCTTCATACATTTTATTACTTGGTTCTCAAAGAGAAGTTTAAAGCAAACACAGCAAACAAATTCTGGACCATGAGAAATAATCTTCCTAAACTCCTGTAGTACATTATCAAACTCGGACATTTTGAATTTATTAACTAGAGCTCTTTTAAGATTCTGTTTCATTACTTTTTGTCTATATTTTTCTATTTTTTTATATTTAATATTTAACCTCATCAGTATCTTTTCCCTTAGTTTCTTATTTGTGTATCTAGTTTGGGACAGGGATTTCATAGCTGTCTTTTGTTTTTGTTTAAAATGCATATCCTCCAAGTATCTCTTTCTCATGCTTATTTTCATAGAAGCCTTTTTTTGTTGTTTAAAATGCATATCCTCCAAGTATCTCTTTCTCATGCTTATTTTCATAGAAGCCTTTTTTTGTTGTTTAAAATGCATATCCTCCAAGTATCTCTTTCTCATGCTCATTTTCATAGAAGCTTTTTGCTTTTGTTTAAAATTCTTGTTGTTATGGTACATATGCTTCATTTTATTTCGCATGGTGGTTTTTAAATTTTCTTTGAACTGTTCATTTGTCCTATATTTCTGTTTATTTAAATCAAGAGTTTTTTGTTTATACCGTTTATCAGAGTGATATTTTTCTTTCATAGAAGTGACCTGTTTTTTCCTAAAACTTGGATCTTGTTTGTACTTTCTGTTCTGTCTTTGTTTGTTATAACTTGCCTTCTTTGAATTGCATGATGAATCAGTGTCTTTCTCTTCCCTGTATTTTTGTTTTACTTGATTTTTTTTGGTCATTTTCCAGATTACATCATGATGATATTTATCCCTCTCCATAATTGATCTCTTCATTTTACGTATGTTTGCATTGAGAACTTGCTTTTTTTTCTTACTATTTCTGTCTATTGCCTTTGTCACAGCTCGTCTTTCTCTCATTCGCTCTTTATTGTTATTCTTTTTTCGATTATAATTTTTTCTTTTACGTTTTTTCCTTGAATTGTCAGCATTTGAATTTTGTTTTGTTTCAGTAGTCTTTCCTTGCTTGAAATTTTCACATAAATTTCCACTTGTTTTTTTCACATCATCGTCTTTTCTTTTCCCCAATTTAGTTTTTAGAACTTCATTACCAAGGTCAACATCGACTTTTGCATCATTTTCAATGTTACTCAATTTTCGTTTTTTGCTTAAAGTTGAGTTGGACTTCTGAACTTTGTCTGCTGGATTCAATTTATTTGAGTCATTTGCACACTTGGTACAATTTTTTGAGTCTCCTTTTTGTTCATTTACATATTCTGTATTTATAGAGTCATTTCCGTTCAGAAGACAACTATTATTTAGCTGTGGTTCTTTTAGTTTGGTTAAGGTAATTGTCACACTCTTCAGTTTTAATTCCTGACCGTTATAATGTACATCATGAATGATTGTTTCATTTGCTTCTTCAGGGAAGACAAATACATTTGGGTTATCAATCATCTTTTGTGGGGAAACACTCTCATCCAATATTTGAACTTCATCAAAGCTTTCACAATGTATGGAACATCCAGAGCTTCCAGACTGACTTTCACTGTGCGTATTTGACGAAGGAATTGGATTACAAACAAAATCCTGTAACTGTGGATAGCCTTTCAAGGTTTCATTCTTACCGGAAGTTGCTTTAGCACATACACTAGTTACTTCATATTCGGTGTGCAGGGGGCATCCCATTGATTTTGCTAACCTCATGCAATGCTTGTACACACCTTGCCAGCTTTGAGTACGAAGTACAACACTGTGTCCGTTACAACTCAGGAAACCTCGACTGCTTCTGGAATGTGAATCAAATATAAAGAAACCATCTTGACCAGATAATACAATGAAAGTACTTCTAGCAAATGTCACAAAACATGCATCAGAATCAGTACAGAGTTCTTTTTTGAGTCCTTGCTTCAATGTCATCGAAAGAGACTGGGCCAATATCAATTCATCTCCATCTAACAATCCAGTGACTGGTTCACGGCGTACTATGTTAAACAATTCATTGTACGCATCCAAATATTCAAATAGATCAGATATCAATAAGTATTGGTTGTCGAGTGAAGTGGATCGCCGTATGTAACAGTATAATTCATTACCGTTATTCAAAATCCTGTCTAGATCTGTACTTTTCCAATCATTGGCATTTTTTACCTTGCTATACAACAGTGCAGAAAGTGAATTGGTAACACACTGCTTTCCACTTAAGTCACCAAATCTTGTATCACCTTGATTGAATGTCCCTTGGGCAACAAGCGTTATTTGTGTATCGACTCTCGTGCATTTGTCTTTGTGATCACTTTCAAGGATTTCGTCCTTGGTGTTACGTTCGTTGTGAACGACTGATTCAGACTGATTACTTGCACACTGTTCATATGTCATGTCCAAAAGATTTGCAGTACCTTTCCTCTCATCGTGATTTATCGTACCAGTCTCCAACGTGAGCCTACGTTTTTTTCCGTTTGGATCAACATGGTTTTGAAATGTTTCAGGAGACTTATCCACTACTTCATCAATTTCTTCCACTATCTGCGACTTGGATCTACACTTCTTCAACACATGCTTTACTTTAACATCAGCCTGAATTGATTGACATGGCAAAGTTCTCTTTGACGTTCTATCTTCTTTAGTTGTTCTTGTCTGTTCCAATGAATTGAAATTGACAAAATCTACAGATTCAACAACATTAAAATGAACATTTCCTGTGTACAGTATATAAATTCCCTTATCAGATGTAACAATATTGATTCTTCCAGGTTTCTTTGCGGAGTACAATTGCCAACATGGTACTTGGTCATTGTATGAATAAATATCAGTATCGATTAAATTTGCTAAAGCGCTAATTTCAGTGTCTGTAGCCCACGTTCCGTCTTCCTTTATTCTACGTTTCAAAACATATTCTCTGACTGTTCTATATTCTTGCCTCAATGTATTACTAAACATGTCCTTGGTTTGCAATAAATGTTTCACAGTGGCATTTCTTAGAATTGCATGATTACGCTCAGTTCCAGAAATTACATAGGAAATTGCACGAAAGAAACAATTGCCATCACCAGTAATTTGTTTACTCTGTAAAGGAACTCCAATAGAGCTATTTCTATCTAACCTTGAATCACAGCCTTTGCCTTTATATCTGATATTCAGTTTTGAACAAATGTTCTGTTTGTCATTATTCTGGAGGGGTACAAATTTGAAATCTTTATCTGGTCTATCACGTAATCCAAGATCTGCTACAAATTCAACTTCTGTTTCTGTTTCATCAGTACATGTGTACATATTAGCATCTATTGCCTTTTCAATGTCTTCATCTTTGATATTTGAATCTGAAGAAGATTCTAAAGGATTCCTTGAATGAGCATGATCCTTAAATGACATACCAGTATCATTGTCTGTACCATCTTTTACTGTATCAAAGCTTTTATTCTTCAGGTCATTGTCAAACACTGCATCTTCTGGTACACCATCTGAAACATATGAAAAATCATTTTTCATCATATCATCATTTTCCAATACCAATTCACAGACACTGTCTACTGGTTCATTTCTGGGCATATCAATTGGTCTATCACAAACATTGAAAGGCATATTGCGTTCTGGTAAAACACTTCTATCGAATAAATCACATCCAGGACTTGTGTCTGTATCACTATCAGATTCTATACATTTTCTTGCACACGAACGTTTCACTGGTATATGAACATCACTGCCACTATCATCGTCTGTTTCAATTTCCCTATTTTCATCAAAATTTGATTTCAACAGATTATTCTTTGAATCGTCCTGCACAACTCTATCTGAACCTTTGTTGTCTTTCATATTGCAAATATGCTGGTCTGAGTGTTCATCATTTTTACATGTATTTGGATCAAGTCCTTTGTCACTTGCATTCATAGATTTCTTTGTATCCAGCTTCTCATTCTTTACTGCTAATTCTATTCCTTCATCTTTGTCAAATCTAATCTCTGATTTATCACAAGAGTGATTTCCATCAGTGCCTTTTTTCCCGGCTTTGGAAGACTGACCTTTCATGTTCCTTTTTCGACCTCTTCCTCTTTTACCTCCTGCGTAGACTCTGTATCGTCTCAAATCCTGCATCTTTTCCAGAATGTTGCAAGTTCTTTGGTTAGAGCGTTGATCAGAATCTGGTTTTGACAATGGAGACAAACTAGCAGTTACGTCAGCGTATGATTGATTTTGCATTCTTTCCATTTCTTCACAGGCTTCATTGTAAACCTTCATAGAATGTAGAGATTGCACACTGCAAGCATAAATGCTCAATAGATTTTCTGCATAGGATTGCACACTGACATCTTCTTCTTCATTTTTCATTTTCTGCTTCACCTTACACTCTTTTTTGTGTACTGTGTTTTTTCTCTTACGACTCCCATAAAATGTCTTGAATGCTTTGCCAATGTAGGTAACACCTGGTTCCAACAATACACCCTGAATTGATCTTTTCTGCCTTTTGTCCTGTTCATTTTCTTCTTTTGAATTTGAATGCAATCTTTCTTCTCTTTTTCTTGCCATCAGTTTTGCTCTCTTGCATTTCACTTTCACCCATTTATCGTCAACTTCTTCATTGAGCAAGTTTTGATCTATGAAATGAGACAGATTGTCTGTTACACCATTTTCATATCTGCTACATGGCTCTGCAAACAGCGTGCTCCTTTTTACTTTAACATACCTCTTCTTTGATGTCCTTACTCGTCTTGTCTGTTTGAAGATCTCCATGTTCTCATCGTCATTGTCATCATCATCTGCTGACATGAGAGGCTCATATCTGTTATAATGAGATGGAATACATACTTTGTCAAATATTCGATCGCCAATATTGCTATGACCACAGCATGAGCAAATCCAAATCAATCTCTGGTCAGCAAGTTTGTCATTGTTCAAGTATTCCTCACATGTCACATGGAAATGGTTGGTACAAGACTCGCATGTTACATAGTTGTCACTTTTATTGATCTTATCCATGCAATAACATTCATCAACATCTGTGTTGATCATCGATGTGTAACTGGAAAGCATGCTTAGAATCTCATGAACAATAGAGCTGAATTGAGTGGCAGCCATTTTCAATCTCTTTATCGCAATAGGCATAAAATGCACAATATTAAAAGTTTACAGTCTAATTAGTAATATTCAAATAAATGCCTTGATGTGTTTTGGATGTACAAGAAGGTAATACTTTTAAAGATTTCACGTACGAATCTTTGTATCTATTCTGCAATATATCTCTTCAAAGTGCAATACTTTATTAAAAACTTTTAGTTCCCTGACAATTTTTAAAATCTGTTTGTCAATGAAGCAGACTCGCAAGTGGACTCTGTTACTCTCGATGCAAAATTGTTTATCCCCTTTTCACACTTAAGGGTTTATTATAATGTTATTTTCCTTGTAATAAAAGTCACTTAATACAAACACTGAATATCTTATCAAAATTTCCTTCAACTCTCTTCTTTATCAACAAACTTTAGTTAATTACTTGAATATTAGTTATATTAACACGTTTCCTACTCTCGATGAAACTACTTAAGCTTATATGTTTTTCCTAAACCTTGTTCTCTTACTTCAATTTTTCTACTTTTGTTATTTATCAAGCTCACTTTAAAAAAAAGAAAAGAAAATCTGTGATCAAATATTTTTTTTCCAACCACTCAAGCCCACTTGTATTTTTCTACCTTGATCTCTTTAATAATTTCCTTATTCTTTTTATTTATCACGCTCCCTTCTTTTCTCCAAAACTCTGTAAATGATAAAATACCTTCTCTGCAACTTCTCAAGCCCACTTGTATATCTGAACCTTATTCTCTTCAATTTTCCTCA
Source organism: Strongylocentrotus purpuratus (assembly GCF_000002235.5). NCBI lineage: Eukaryota > Metazoa > Echinodermata > Echinoidea > Camarodonta > Strongylocentrotidae > Strongylocentrotus > Strongylocentrotus purpuratus. The sequence continues at coordinate 5,920,037 of NW_022145613.1, read as the reverse complement.
CCCTTTTTTTCTTTTTTTTTAATATGTTCAACTTATCAAAGACACCTCCTTTTCTCTAAACTCTGTAAGTTCTGGACTTTATTCTCTTACTTCAACTTTTCTCACGCTTTTGTAATTAATCAAGCTTACCTCTTTCTTAAATTAAAAAAAAAAGTGTCATCAAATATCCTCTATCAAAGTTCTTAAGCCCACTTTATTTCTCAATCTTGTTCTCTGGCTTTAATTTTCCTCACGAATATGTAATTTACCAAGTTCCGGTCTTTTTATTCTAAAAACTCTCTAATCAAATATTTTCTTTCCAACCACCTAAGCTCACTTGTATTTACGTTTCCTCTTACTTCAATTTTCCTCAATCTTTTTGTAATTTATCAGGGATTTTTTAAACAAAATCTGTGAATGATCAAATACCCTCTCTGCAACTACTCAAGCCCACTTGTATCTCTGCACTTAATTCTCTTCAATTCTCCACACTTGACTTCAGTATGTATAATTTATCAGTCACTTCCTTTTTTTTTTCTAACTCTATAAACTTTTGAACCTTACTCTCTTCAATCGTCCTCACTCTTTGTAATTTAAAGCTTACTCCTTTCTTTAAAAAAACCTCTCTGTAATAAAATATGCTCTTTCAAACTACTCAAGGTTACTTGTTCTCTTGACTTCAATTTTACTCACTCTCTTTGTAATTTTTCAAACTCACTGCTTTTTCTTTTAACTTAAAAACCTCTGTAATCAAATATCTTCTATCCAACTACTCTAGTTCACTTGTATTTCTAAACCTTCTTTTCTTTCTTCAATTTTCCCCACCCCTTTTTCAATTTTACCACGCTTACTTCCTTTTAAAAAAAATCTGTAAACGATCAAATATCCTGCTTTTCTTCTGATTAATTAATCTTATCACTGGTTAATGAATTTCCAATACGCTCACCCAAAGTTCTTTGTAAGCAAACACACTTTATTGTATCCCTACAACTGAAAATATCCCAAGTTTGTTTCCCACTTTTTGCAAACTTGCCTTTTATTTCTCAAAACTGTAATTTGATAAATTGTATTTATTCCTATCAAGCCTGTTTGTTTTTCTAACACACTGTCCCTGTTATTGCTTATTTATCCAGGAGTCTCACCTGGTTCCTGTTATTGCTTATTTATCCAGGAGTTTCACCTGGTTCCTGTTATTGCTTATATATCCAGGAGTCTCACCTGGTTCCTGTTATTGCTTATATATCCAGGAGTTTCACCTGCTTCCTGTTATTGATTATATATCCAGGAGTTTCACCTGGTTCCTGTTATTGATTATATATCCAGGAGTCTCACCTGGTTCCTGTTTTCTTTTTCAGATATTTCTTTTCTTTTTCGGATTTTTTTTCTGTGGATTCTTTATACAACTCTACCACGGTCTCCCGTGGGTGAAATGTGATGAAATGGATAAAGACGCACACCCTTCTTGAGTGTGGGACACTCTCTTCTGAGAGCAGGATCTCTTCTGAGATTAGGAAAAGAGGTGAGATGAAGGTTCTTTGGTTCAAATGTATACAATGAAAAGATGTCAACATAAAACAATTACTTTTCCAGGAGACAAACACAAACACATAAGTGACAGCCAGACACCTGTAACGAGAGGGGGTAAATATTAAAAGGTTTGTTAAAATGAAAAGGAGCATCATCCATCTTTCAGAAGGCAAAAATTTTAACGTTTGTGAGGTAAGATTATGCTACAATACATTCAAGATAGTTCAAGTTCAAGTGCTAGTTCAAATACAAGTTCAAAATAGTTCAAGATGGTTCAAATAGTTCAAGATAGTTCAAATAGTTCAAGATGGTTCAAGATAGTTCAAGATAGTTCAAGTGCAAGTGCAAGTTCAAGTGCTAGTTCAAGTGCAAGTTCAAGTGCAAGTTCTTTGGATAGTTCAAGATAGTTCAAAATAGTTCAAGATAGTTCAAATAGTTCAAGATAGTTCAAGATAGTTCAAGTGCAAGTTCAAGTGCTAGTTCAAGTGCAAGTTCAAGTGCAAGTTCAAGTGTAAGTTCAAGTGCAAGTTCAAGTGCAAGTTCTTTGGAGAGTTCTTTCGAGAGTAAACCCTCGCGATGTAAACAGAATAGCAACACTCATTAACTGTCCAACAGTAAGAGCTCTATTCACCTCTGCCTCCTTGCTTCTGTCTCAGTAACTGTCCAACAGTAACAGCTCTATTCACCTCTTCCTCCTTGCTTGTCTCTCAATAACTGTCCAACAGTAACAACTCTATTTACCTCTGCCTCCTTGCTTCTCTCTCATTAACTGTCCAACAGTAAGAGTTCTATTCACCTCTGCCTCCTTGCTTCTGTGTCAGTAACTGTCCAACAATAAGAGTTCTATTTACCTCTGCCTCCTTGCTTCTCTCTCATTAACTGTCCAACAGTAAGAGTTCTATTCACCTCTGCCTCCTTGCTTCTGTGTCAGTAACTGTCCAACAGTAAGAGCTCTATTCACCTCTGCCTCCTTGCTTCTGTCTCAGTAACTGTCCAACAGTAACAGCTCTATTCACCTCTTCCTCCTTGCTTGTCTCTCAATAACTGTCCAACAGTAACAACTCTATTTACCTCTGCCTCCTTGCTTCTCTCTCATTAACTGTCCAACAGTAAGAGCTCTATTCACCTCTGCCTCCTTGCTTCTGTGTCAGTAACTGTCCAACAATAAGAGTTCTATTTACCTCTGCCTCCTTGCTTCTCTCTCATTAACTGTCCAACAGTAAGAGTTCTATTCACCTCTGCCTCCTTGCTTCTGTGTCAGTAACTGTCCAACAGTAAGAGCTCTATTCACCTCTGCCTCCTTGCTTCTGTCTCAGTAACTGTCCAACAGTAACAGCTCTATTCACCTCTTCCTCCTTGCTTGTCTCTCAATAACTGTCCAACAGTAACAACTCTATTTACCTCTGCCTCCTTGCTTCTCTCTCATTAACTGTCCAACAGTAAGAGCTCTATTCACCTCTGCCTCCTTGCTTCTGTGTCAGTAACTGTCCAACAATAAGAGTTCTATTTACCTCTGCCTCCTTGCTTCTCTCTCATTAACTGTCCAACAGTAAGAGTTCTATTCACCTCTGCCTCCTTGCTTCTGTGTCAGTAACTGTCCAACAGTAAGAGCTCTATTCACCTCTGCCTCCTTGCTTCTGTCTCAGTAACTGTCCAACAGTAACAGCTCTATTCACCTCTTCCTCCTTGCTTGTCTCTCAATAACTGTCCAACAGTAACAACTCTATTTACCTCTGCCTCCTTGCTTCTCTCTCATTAACTGTCCAACAGTAAGAGCTCTATTCACCTCTGCCTCCTTGCTTCTGTGTCAGTAACTGTCCAACAATAAGAGTTCTATTTACCTCTGCCTCCTTGCTTCTCTCTCATTAACTGTCCAACAGTAAGAGTTCTATTCACCTCTGCCTCCTTGCTTCTGTGTCAGTAACTGTCCAACAGTAAGAGCTCTATTCACCTCTGCCTCCTTGCTTCTGTCTCAGTAACTGTCCAACAGTAACAGCTCTATTCACCTCTTCCTCCTTGCTTGTCTCTCAATAACTGTCCAACAGTAACAACTCTATTTACCTCTGCCTCCTTGCTTCTCTCTCATTAACTGTCCAACAGTAAGAGTTCTATTCACCTCTGCCTCCTTGCTTCTGTGTCAGTAACTGTCCAACAATAAGAGTTCTATTTACCTCTGCCTCCTTGCTTCTCTCTCATTAACTGTCCAACAGTAAGAGTTCTGTTCACCTCTGCCTCCTTGCTTCTGTGTCAGTAACTGTCCAACAGTAAGAGCTCTATTCACCTCTGCCTCCTTGCTTCTGTCTCAGTAACTGTCCAACAGTAACAGCTCTATTCACCTCTTCCTCCTTGCTTGTCTCTCAATAACTGTCCAACAGTAACAACTCTATTTACCTCTGCCTCCTTGCTTCTCTCTCATTAACTGTCCAACAGTAAGAGTTCTATTCACCTCTGCCTCCTTGCTTCTGTGTCAGTAACTGTCCAACAATAAGAGTTCTATTTACCTCTGCCTCCTTGCTTCTCTCTCAGTAACTGTCCAACAGTAAGAGTAGATCTATCAAATCTGAAATGGAAAGATTCAAACACCACATTACATCCCAAACTGCTACTTAGACCGAAATCAATAACTTTTGTAAGAACCAACAGTTCAGAAATAATGTTAATATCAATATTTTGTTTAGGTACAGTACTTCAATGCATTTTCATTTTAAGCTCTTTTCCTGTTTCAAATTGTACCATTTCTGTAATGACATTATCATGGGTGGTGGCACAACATAAATTTTTAACTGACCAATGTCTAAACCTCATCTACTTTGTGGATGACTTTTCAGTTTAAACAAGGCATTAGCGATGTTGTGTCTCGCCCACTTGTGAAAATAACTAGAATATCGCAATGTCCATTGCCATCTATAAGAATTGTAGGGCCTATCGCAAGCTGATTTTGAAATATCTGCCATAGAATGCAACATCCCATAAACTTTGAGAAGGGGTATTACATGATATGCTACTGCCTTTCACCTGCTTCCACTGCATCTACTCCCTCCCCCTTTGATACGAGTAGAATTATTGCATTGATATTTTACATGTGTGAAGGTAAAATGTGTTTGTGTTTGTAGTGTAGCTGAGGTTGCAGGTAAACTTTAACGCTTGACCTCAAATGACTTTTGACCTCTCTATGTGCCAATGTTCAACCTGTGACTCCCCCCCCCCCCCCCCCCCCCCCCCCCCCACACACTCCAGCAAAACATAGAGAGTCATAGACAGAAATAACCGTCTGGTGTGGGTCATTTCTTTAATCAAACTGACATTTGTTGATTAAAAGCACTAGAAATAAAAAAAGAAAAGACAAAAACAATTGCATTTTATAAAAAACCAATATGAATATATTACAAAAATAAATACAAATAGTGAGCCCTCATTCAAGACCAGTTTTGGTCATGCGATTGCATTGCGAAAAAAACGTTGTGAAATCGCTCACAAAAGGTTGATCATCTAGCATATACGGTAAGTATTGGTGTGTACTGAAAGGTTCTGGATCATCAAAATGATGAGAAATTTGACCCAGTCATGGTAAAGTTACAAGCACTGTACACAGAAAGATGTATATGGGACTATGCGACACATGCGCAATATCTATCCACTCCGGATAGATATAATAATTTACCAAATATATCAATTAGTATCAAAATTTGTATCATCAGGTATTAGTCAAAACATATTCTTTCACATGATTGTTAAAAAAAGGTACCATTTCATTTTTTGAGAGGGGGGCTTTTCCAAAACTGGTCTATACCTTTACTGACATAATTAAAAGTAACTTGGTAGTGTCAAAAAGTTATATAGAAAATTTCTTAAAGCCATAGCTTTCGTATTCTGCATTCAATTGTTCCCAATTATGCGGATCTGTTTCATTCCATCATAGCTTTAATTTAAAAACTACTTGACTTCAGCCTTTCTAAGCATATCAACTTACTTTCTGCAACTCTCTCTTCAACTCTCAGTAACCTAAAATACAAACAAAACAAAACAAAAAATTACATTTAATAAAATACCAATATCAATATATTACAATAAATACAAATAATGAGCCCTCATTCATAATGCTAAATGACATAAATAAAACAAGTCAACGCAAAGCATAGCATCCCCTCGCAGGGTACATACTGGGAAATCAAACTAAGGCCATGTTTTGATGCCATGTACTTTCATATCAAATTTGATTAAAATCCGTCAAACATTACTAAAGTTATCGATATCAGAAACCAGATTCGCATATTTAATGAGCTATGACCTTTGACCTACATACTCCGAAATTGAACTTATGCTGTGTTTTTATACCATGTACCTTCATATCGAATTTCATGAAAATCCATCAAATAATACTAAAGTTATCAAACAGAAACCAGATTCACATATTTAATGAGCTATGACCTTTGACCTACATACTGGGAAATCAAACTTAGGCCGTGTTTTGATGCCATGTACCTTCATATCAAATTTGATTAAAATCTGTCAAACATTACTAAAGTTATCGATTGGAAACCAGATTCGCATATTTAATGAGCTATGACCTTTGACCTACATACTCGGAAATTGAACTTATGCTGTGTTTTTATACTATGTACCTTCATATCGAATTTCATGAAAATCCATCAAATAATACTAAAGTTATCAAACAGAAACCAGATTCGCATATTTAATGAGCTATGACCTTTGACCTACATACTCCGAAACTGAACTTATGCTGTATTTTGATAGCATGTACCTTCCTATCAAATTTCATTAAAATCCGTCAAACATTACTAAAGTTATCGAATAGAAACCAGATTTGCACATTTAATGAACTATGACCTTTGACCTACATACTCCGAAACTGAACTTAGGCCGTATTTTGATAGCATGTACCTTCATATCAAATTTGATTAAAATCTGTCAAACATTACTAAAGTTATCGATTGGAAACCAGATTCGCATATTTAATGAGCTATGACCTTTGACCTACATACTCGGAAATTGAACTTATGCTGTGTTTTTATACTATGTACCTTCATATCGAATTTCATGAAAATCCATCAAATAATACTAAAGTTATCAAACAGAAACCAGATTCGCATATTTAATGAGCTATGACCTTTGACCTACATACTCCGAAACTGAACTTATGCTGTATTTTGATAGCATGTACCTTCCTATCAAATTTCATTAAAATCCGTCAAACATTACTAAAGTTATCGAATAGAAACCAGATTTGCACATTTAATGAGCCATGACCTTTGACCTACATACTCGGAAATTGAACTTATGCTGTGTTTTTATACTATGTACCTTCATATCGAATTTCATGAAAATCCATCAAATAATACTAAAGTTATCAAACAGAAACCAGATTCGCATATTTAATGAGCTATGACCTTTGACCTACATACTCCGAAACTGAACTTATGCTGTATTTTGATAGCATGTACCTTCCTATCAAATTTCATTAAAATCCGTCAAACATTACTAAAGTTATCGAATAGAAACCAGATTTGCACATTTAATGAACTATGACCTTTGACCTACATACTCCGAAACTGAACTTATGCTGTATTTTGATAGCATGTACCTTCATATCAAATTTGATTAAAATCTGTCAAACATTACTAAAGTTATCGATCGAAAAACCAGATTCGCATCGAACAGAAACCAGATTCGCACATTTAATGAGCTATGACCTTTGACCTACTTACTCCGAAATTGAACTTATGCGGTGTTTTTATACCATTTAGACTACCTTCATATCAAATTTCATTAAAATCCGTCAAACATTACTAAAGTTATTGATTTTAAACCAGATTTGTTAATGCACACAGAAGGAAGGTCGGGCTTCGACAGCGAGTAGCATAATACAGGGTCAGGGGTCTAGATCCCCTCCTTCTTTGGCGAGGGGATAATTATTATCCCATGACTTTTACAAGCCGATCGCCTGTCAGCTGTGACCTGTCTAATTATCAACTAGCCTATCAAGATATTTATGATTGGAATTAGAAATTAATAGATCTAGACTAGATCTAGGTCTAGTCTAGATCTATGATCTAGGCCTATAGTCAGATATAGGCCTAGTATCTAGATCTAGTAGGCCTAGGCCTAGATCCCTACCGACTTACGGTTTTTAATTTATAACACTGACTTAGATCTAGATCTAGAACTAGGTCTAGATCTAGACTAGGACAGGTCTACGGTCTACACTCTAGTGGGGGAAATGAGTATGGTAAAACCGGTCAATCAAAGTCAAACTGAGTCAAAGATTTTCACTTTTTTGAAACACTTCCTTTTCGTTTTTCGTAGGGCTTCAAAATTCAATCACAATCACACTCAGCTCACTGAGCTGATATGATAACACGCAGACTCTATGTATACGGTACGTAAGATGTATCGCATCTCAGACTTGATTTGTACTAAAACTGCAAACATAATATTATAAACAAAGCCAATGCCTTTAAAAGTTTAAATACACTCACACACTTATGCGATAACGCAAAATCTCCAACAAACTAATAAGAAAGGATTCACGATAAAGTAATACAATAGCAACAACCGAATTCTTACCAAAACGCTAGCAATCAGCACAACAGCACAACTATAAAACAGCAGTAGATCTAGGCCTACTCAGAACTCATATGACCATGATCATGAGAATGTGCATGCAATTCGAATCGGCCAAAATCTTGGTCAGATTAAATTCGCCCTACAGACAATTCGCCCAGTATATTTCTCGCGCATATAATTTCTCACGAAATGCATGATTTTGCGTGTTTAAGGGAAAAGGAATGTCAAAACAATGGATATCTGATACCTTGTCGTTTAGGCCATGTAAAAAGAATATACATGTTTAGCGTCCCCGCCCGCTTCCTTTTTGGGGGCCGCCTCCTATTATTTTTTTGATTATTATTATTTATTTTTTTTGATTTTTTTTTTTTTTTTAGAGAAAAAAAACATAAAATGTCGGCGGCCATCTTGAAAAGTAGCCCGACTGACAGGGAAAATGTACCGAGCAGCCATTTTGAGCGGCCATTTTGAAAGAAAAAAAAAAAAAAAAAGGGCCTCCCCCTTCCTATTTTTCCTAAAAACAGGACGCTAAACATTTTTTATTTTTTTTTTATTTGGCCTTATTCCATTGCTCCTTAATTTTCTCTAGCTCTTTCCGTTGCCTAGCTTTGGCTAGCTTTGTATTCTTATTTCACGTGCGTATACCTACCACCATTTCCTTATCCTCGATCTCCCGCTAGCTCTCTCCTTCCAAGATATGCGCATTTCTGATTCCTCGATCTTTCATCCCTCTGTCCAGCTCATGTATTTTTACATGACTATAACGTACCGTCTTCCTCTTTCCTTCTCTTTATTTATATCTCACCATTTTTCATTTTGATGACGTCATCATAGTGAAAATTTCGATTAAATGCGACATGTCAGAATTTTCGTAATTTGCGTGTCATGCCTATACCGAAGGTGACTTTTTCTGAAATCTGGATTCTACATTCCTGTCTTTTGCGAGCAATATCGCCATTATTTCTGCTTGGTTTTTGTTGATTTTTGAGTATGTTGTAGCTGAGACTATATGTTATCTAAATGTCCCCTCATTTTTTCAATCAGATGTCAGGATCACGCTCATGATCATCATTATCTTAATGATGATGATGATCATCATCATGGTCTGAAATCTGGATTCTACATTCCTGTCTTTGGCGAGCAATATCGCCATTATTTCTGCTTGGTTTTTGTTGATTTTTGAGTATGTTGTAGCTGAGACTATATGTTATCTAAATGTCCCCTCATTTTTTCAATCAGATGTCAGGATCACGCTCATGATCATCATTATCTTAATGATGATGATCATCATCATCATGGTCTGAAATCTGGATTCTACATTCCTGTCTTTGGCGAGCAATATCGCCATTATTTCTGCTTGGTTTTTGTTGATTTTTGAGTATGTTGTAGCTGAGACTATATGTTATCTAAATGTCCCCTCATTTTTTCAATCAGATGTCAGGATCACGCTCATGAATGATCATCATCGATCACTATCATGATGATCATCATCAATATCATCATGATCATCATCATCATATCATCATCAAAATCATCAGGATCATGATCATGCATGATCATCAACATCATCATCATCATCATTAACATTATCATTATAATCATCATCATCATCATCACCATTACTATCAAGATCATCATCTTCATCATCATTATGATCATCATTGTTTACATGTACATGTCTATATAATTTCTCTCTTAATTTCTCTATATGGGAGATGACTTTTCTCAAATCTGGATTCTACATTCCGTTCTTTTGCGAGTAATATCGCTGTTATTTCCACTTGGTTTTTGTTGATTTTTAAGTATTTTGTAGCTGAGACTATATGCTATCTAAATGCATGTCTCTCTCATTTTTTCAATCAGATGTCAGCATGATCATGATCATCATCAATATATTATATCATCATCATCATCACGGGCGTCTCCAACAATTTTTCTTCTTCCCTTTCTTTTTCTTTTTGACCTTTCACTGTACCATCTCCTTTGAATATTAACACGTATATCGCAAATAATGTAATAAACAACCATATTTACTTTATTATTACCCTATTATCACTTGATCCATTACTTTTTGCGTGTAATCCTTATGGGAGATGACTTTTTCTCAAAATCTCTACATTCTTGTCTTTTGCGAGCAATATCGCCTTTATTTTGGCTTGATTTTTGATTTTTGAGTATGTTGAAGCTGAGACTATATACTATCTAAATGTTCTCTCATTTTTTTCAGTCTGTCATCATGGTCTAGCTGTTGATGATAATCATCAACATCATCATCATCATCATCATCATCGATCGTCATCATCATTACTATCAAGATCATCATCATCATGATCATCATGATGATGATCATTCTTTACATGTCTATATAACTTCTCCCTTTCTCAATATACAAAATATTATAATCTATCATAAGACTTGAAAACAGACCACCTTAATCGTCCTCGTGACGATTTAAAATCTAGTTTCTTATTTACTTTACTTTAATACTTTGAAGGCAGGTAGGAGAATACGATCAACGTAACTTGGTATGTAACGGTCATTGACCTTTAAACATACTGATTAATTATTACCGGCACATTTTAACGGCGATTCTAGATATCTTGGTCATTAGAGCTGAAGTCTCTGACCAACGAGATAGGTGTCATGTCCAAAGCGTCAATTATGTATGTATTTAATTTTCTTTTTTTTTCTTTTTAAATTTATATTGGCTATAATCAAACTTCTCGTAGGTCTGTATCGACTAGAGTGCCAACCTTCTTGGGCAGGTAGTTGGCCATCGAATCGAGGATGAGTCTCTGGCTGTTGAGCTGGATTTCTCCTATGGGATGGTAAGGTTTGTGGTTCGGGGTGAAGAATCCCTTGGTGAGCTGCTCCCGGCGTCTCCTGTAGTGCGTCTCCAAACGCGCGGTGTCTCGCTCGTTCACCCTCGTAAAGCTGGTACGAATCCGAAGCTTCTCAAGTTTGTAAGGTGATACTGAATCGAGTTGGTAACAAAAAACAACAACTCAGTTTTCATTTTTCTACGTAAAATGATGATATTTCAATACAGCTTCCGACAAAGAAAAGGTAGAAAAAGAATTTTTGAATTGAATTGAATTGATATCTTTATTTATACACGGTTAAAAAAGCCCAAACAGTTACAAGACTGATTTCCATTGGGGCCGTGTGACACAATGTAAATACATCGAATTGACATAAAAATGATAATGGTACATCAATGACATATTTAAAACAAACAATAAATAATCAAGGTAAATATCTAACAATATAACGATAGAATAGTACTGCCGAAAAAGTATATGTATATTGATAACAATAATCATGAGTGTCCAAACAAGAGTACTGTAAATATAATTCAAATTAAAATAGGTAATACAAATTGTTACTAGTGCATATAAACTGCCAGAAATGATGTATTAAAAAAAAAATATTTAAAAAAAAATCAAATGTGGCTGGTCAAGATACTGCATTATTACAATTAAGGATATGATTACAATTTTATTTTATTTAAGTCAGTAAAAAAACACTTAAAAGTGAATTAGAATAACAAGCACAGCAGATAAAAGATATATTATTTAATCATTTTCGGATAAAATGAAATGAAATTATATTACATCATATGGAAATTTAAAAATACCTGAGCAGATGCATACACAACAATATAAATTCAAACAACACAAAAATGGACACATCAAAAATAAAAAGGAAACATTCGAAAGTTCATAGACATATTTGAGCATAGTATATTGTATATTATTATAAATTTGTTATTCTTTTGAGACCTGTTGTGAAACTGTACTTGGTTTGTGCAGCTTGCACTTCGTGTGGTAGTGAGTTCCATAGGCAAGCGCCTCTGTACACAAATGTGCGTTTGGTACTATCCGTTTTAGGCTGGATTGTCTTAATACATAGATTGCCACTTCTCGTATTATGTGGTCTTTCTCTGAACGAAAATTTATCAATTAAATAAGAAGGAGCTTTTTTATTAAGTATATTGAAAGTCATTAAAGCGATATTTTCCTTCCTTTTCTGTTCAAGCGTATCCCATCCAAGTTTATTAAGGTTGTAGCTTCCCGATGAATCCCAAGGGGTATCATTTATTATTCGAGCTGCCCGATTTTGAAGTTTCTGGAGATCATTTTGAAGGCACTTTCCACAGTTTCCCCATATTACATCACAATAGGAGAGGTGGGATAAAATCAATGCATTATATACTAATTTCAATGTATCTTTACCAACAATATTACGTATTGATTTTAACATATACAATCCACTACTACATTTCTTTTGTACAGATTTAATATGGTCTGTCCATGATAAAGTTTCATCCACAATCACTCCCAAATGTTTGCATGTAGTAACTCTTTTCAGAGGGGTTCCATCTATGTTAATATTCAAATTTGTATTACGTGCTAGTTTAAGACGATTTTTTGTTCCTAGTACAATGTATTCTGTTTTATTTATATTTAAACTTAACTTATTGACATCAAGCCATTTTTTCACATTTACTAAATCTTCGTTTACTTTGTTTTCCAGTTCAGAAAAGTCATTACTAGCATAATATAAAATAGTGTCATCAGCATACATATTTATTTTACAATTTTTTAGTACTAAGGGTAAATCGTTGATGTGCATAATAAAGAGAAGAGGTCCAAGGATGGACCCTTGTGGAATTCCAGATTGAATAGGTAAAAACTCAGATGATATACCATGGACTGTGGTTTTTTGGTATCTCTCATACAGATAACTTGTGAACCAATTAAGTGTGTGTTGTCCAATACCATAATATTTTAATTTTTCAATTAGTAAATCAAAATCAACTGTGTCGAAGGCTTTCTTCAAATCTATCATTACAGAGCACACCACTTTGCCTTGTTCGAAGCTTTTCAGCCATTCATCTGTCGAATTCAGCAATGCAGTGGCTGTTGAGTGCAGTGGCCGGAAGCCAGATTGATATACATTGATTAGATTATTACTATTCAGATAGTCATATAACTGATCGAACACTACCCGTTCTAGTACTTTCGAAAGTATTGGCAGTATCGATATCGGTCTAAAATTTGTGGGTTCATTTGTTCCACCTTTATGTAAAGCACTTACTCTTGCCTTTTTCCATTCGATAGGGACACATCCAGTAGTAATAGAGGTATTTATAACATGTGTTAAAGGTTCATTAATACTGGAAATTGCCAGCTTAATCAGTTTCATCGGTATCATATCACATCCCATTGCTTTGTCATTTGATAGTTTCAACAATTGTTTTTTCACTTCATCTATGGTTACTGGGATAATTTGAAAGATATTTGTCAGCGTATGCGGTGAGAATAGCATAACATTATTGATTGCATTTATGTGCCTCGTACATTGAATGACACTAGCAAGTGAAGGACCTATTTTGACAAAGAATTCATTCAATTTTTGTGAAATTGTTTTCGTGTCATGAATTTCTTCTCCATCAATTTTTAAATATTGAATTTTCACATTTTTATTCTTGCGTGGTATCAGCATGTTAAGATTTTTCCATGTTTTCTTAACATTACCCTGCGAGTCTTTAATATTCTTTTGAAATGTTTTTCTTTTGTTCGTTCTTATTCTATAAATAACGTGATTCTTGCTTTTTCGGAATGCTTTCCAATTCTCACGAGTATTATTTCGCGTTGCAGTTTCTTTCAACTTATCCCTTTCATGAATAAGATTAATTATTTCAGCATTTATCCAGGGTTTCCGATCTTTTTTTACACGACTTTTTCTGACCGGAGCATGTAAATTACATAATGTTGAAAACTTTGTCTGGAATTCATGTAGCGAAGAATCGGCATCAGTACATGTAAAAACACTTTGCCAATCAATGTTTCCTAGATCGTCACAAAAGTCATTTACATTGAAATTCTTATAAGTTCTATATGTCCTATAAACATGGTTAGGAAATGATTTGCGAACTCGACCCCATACAATATATACAAGTGAGTGGTCACTTATTCCTAAATGAATGACGCCACTTTCAACCACTTTCTCACAGTTAGAAGTATAAATTAAATCAATAAGGGTAGATGAAAGCGGTGTTACCCTCGTGGGTTCTTTGATCATTTGGCTTAGAGAATAATTTTGGCAAATTTCAAGTAATCGTTTTGTGTAGCACGATAAAGGGTCTGCAAGTATATTGCAATTGAAATCTCCTAAAAATATGATATCCTTTCGTTCCTCGTCAATTTTTAACAAAATATTCTCAATGGCTTTAAATAGTTCGATACTTGTTCCAGGGGGTCTATACCAAGCTAAAACGATCATAGGTGAAGACATAGGTTGCTTCACTTCAACAGCAACAAGTTCGATATCATTTACCAGAAGATCTGATCTTAGTTTGTGGCTAAGTTTATTTTCATTAACGTATATTGCAACCCCTCCGCCATTCTTATTACGGTCTTTCCTATAAATACAGTAATCATGTATACCTATTTGCACGTCCTTTATTTCACTGCTTAATCTTGTTTCATTTAATGCAATAAGATCAAATTTAAAATCATTAACCATCAATTGAAGATTGTCAATATTAGATAACAGAGTTCTAATGTTCAATTGAGCTATTCTTATTCCATGCTTCTTTTTTATTCTCAGACAATTATCTTTAATATTTTTAGGCAACAATTTGGTTTTTTCCGTTCCCGGACTACATGTACAAGTATCTAAATCAGAGTCATATACATTGCCAATATTAATGTCTATTTCGTTTTTGTCAGCAAAATCGGATTCACTGGCATCAATTTCATCGAAGTCACCTCCATCGTCAAAGTCTAATTCTATTTCTTCACTGAAGTTTGCCTCGTTGTCATCGAAGCCAGTTTCAATATTACCATCAAAATCGCTGATATCGTCGTCATTAGTGTCTTCTTCATTGTTGTCATCACTACGAATAAAAGAAAATTCAGTCATTTGCTTCAAATCTAGGATATTATGGACTACATGGTCGTTTAACTGAAGAGTGTTATTATCGGCGCACACTTCTTGGCCATTATGTTAAATTTGGTTTATTTCTGAACAGTATTTAGCTTTATGGCCGTAGTTATTACACTTGTGACATTGTATTACCGTATCATATCGGCAGGTTGATCGAGAATGGTTGTATTCACCACAGTTGTAACATCCAAAGTATGTGCTGGAGGAGCCTTGTCGATGGTATTCGTCACGCTTCACTGCATCACTGTAGAGAGGATACTGATGAGCCAAACTCTGATGTGGTAGGGAATCATAGTGACCATCATCATCATATTCAGCAGCTGTCATCGTATGTTGTAGATCATCATTCATTTGTCTGTAGAGTGGATATGTCGTTCTCGAAGTTGTTAATTCTGGGAAATCCTGGTCAAAGGCATGGTAAAGACCAACCGAAGTCTCCCGATAACGAGGCTGGCGGATACCTCGTACGTGGCCGATGAGATTCCGTGCAAACATCCTCACACCTTCGTCGTTTAAATGGACACCATCATATCCAATATGGTACTTGGAGTTGATGTTTGCGTTGTCTATGTAGCGCCATCCATGCTTTGCCTTGAGACCATACAGGCGATCGTTGGTCTCTTGTAGCTTCATAATCTACTGTAGATCCCTCATTTCTAGGTACAATGGAGCTGATAGTTATAATCTGTACCGATGGACAGGATCTAATGAGGTGTAATCCTGTAGATTCAATCATTGTAGCTATCACATCGGGTTGACTGTCTCTTAGACTATTTGTCCCGACGTGAATGATGACTTCTGAAACTGCTTGATCTTTGGCAATTTGTGTTGCAATTTCACATATGTCTTCAGCTTTCGCTCCGGGGAGTGTTTTACAGGATATTCGTTTGGAGCGAGACAGTTTTAAGGGGTTTATTCTACGAAGCATTGAGTCTCCGATTAACAATACTTCAGCCTTTTGTTTGCTCTTGAAGAGTTTACTCTGTTTATTCTTATAGTCTTGAAGTTGATGAGTCAGTGTTATTGTGGTTTTGTTCGGAGTTTGGTCATTTCCATTTGTTCCCATCTGTAGATTTTCAATTGTTTTCTGAGGCTCATGCTCGTTCACTGTTTCTCTGCTGTCGGTGGCTACGGGGTCATTTACCTCTCGTTCCCGGGTAGGAGGGTCAGTGTTTATCTCTTTCTCTTTCGCTTTCGGTTGACATTCACTAACATTAGAGGAGCTCTTCTCATTATCCATGTTCCGCTTGATTATGTTCTCGCATTCAAACTTTTCACTACTCGATTCTGGAGTTGGATTAACTTGGACACTCTTTTTGATGTCGATTAAGGATAGTTGGCATTCAATAGCATCCAGTCTCTCTGGAATTGCCACGCATCGTTCACACAGGGGCTTATCATAATCGCTCTCTGTAGGCGATCCACACCAAATGCATAGAGGGCTTTCATGAACGTCGATCTCTATCGGGCATTCTATTGTTTGCGGCTTATTGGTCAAACTATCATCTTGTTCAACATGGCTGTCTTCTTCCTCGTTTCCAATGTAAACATCAGATAATAAGTTTTCATTAATACCAACTGTCAGGGCAAAGTGTTTGGAGATATTTTCCTCTAAATTTGGGAGAATGCGGCATAATTCACATTCAATGAATTCAGTTTCATTAGTGTCCCTTCCTTGGGTAAGGTACGAGATGCGAAGGTGGGAAATAGCTATTGATAAGCTTGATTTGGTAATATATTTGGGCAACTTGTATTTAAAGTTCGGATGTCCTGGTATACCCTTACATGTGTTCATCTTAAGTTGCTTAGCCATATTTCACGGTATACGTTCATAGTTCAAGTAGAAAAAGAATATATTGTCAAATAACTTTCTCACCAATATCAGCATTTCATCGGCCTATCTCAGTTTCAATGACGTCAATATTCCCCATTTGGGAGTGTAGTTTCAATGATTACACAGGTGGGACTATGGTGATATCCAATCATTCGAACGGAGTGTAATCGCAATGCAACAGCACAAATTCAAAACACTTTTCCGGAGTGAGTATCTTTCCAATCGAGTAAAATTTCCAGTTAATTTCCAAATCAATACATTGATGTCTCTCTGACATCTCTCTGACGATGATATTTTCACAAAATGTGTCCTTTTATAAATGTTTTCCTTCCAAAACAAGACGAAACTTAGCAAACTATGGTAGACGGTTAATCAGCCCAAATCTCTACCAATTTCTCTTCCTTCTGTTGGAGACGGAATCTCTTAACTTCCCCTTTCAATATGCTACAATACTTTTTGGGGAAGGGCGGCTTTCACAGTGTATATAAGAGAAAATAAGGCGAGGGGAGAGCTATCAAGAAGCGGAGCAAGTGAGTGAGTGAGTGAAGAAGATAGAGATATATATATAATTTATAGATAGATAGAGAGAGAGAGAGAGAGAGAGAGAGAATCATTCCCTGTTATATCAACCACTGTCCCTCTTTTTTTATATTCTACGGTCCTTACTTCATTTCTGTTTGTTCTTTTGCAGTGTATAGGCCTATGTGAGAGGGTTGTAAAGAGAGCGAATAGGAGGAAGATAAAAGGCGGAGTGAAAAAAGAGGGGGGGGGGAGGATAGTGCGAAGAAAGACTAGATATAGATAGATAGACAGATGGATAAAACAGAGAAAGATAGGTAAATAGATAGATATAAAGACAGTCAGAAAGAGAAACAGAAGAGAAAGGAAGAGAGAATGAGAGACTGGGATTTGTGAGAAAGAAGAGAGAGAGAGAGAGAGAGAGATACACATACAAAGTCATGAAGACAGAGACAGAGAGACAGATATACGGAGAGATAGAGACTGAGCCAGAGGCAGAGACATAGAAAGAGAGAGAGAGAGAGACAGAGACAGACAGACCAGGTACATTTACAATATGTTAGCAAGCTAGAATTCACCTTTTGGTATCTTGAAATGTTCCCTCACAAATTTGGTCATCTCCATGCTCTGCGTGTTGTGGTAATCTTCCTCCGTCATCATGACTGAGTAGCCCCCGGGGTTCGGGGCCGAAGTGGGGTTGGCACCCGAGCTACTTGTACCCGTTGCAGGGGCCATCCTGCTCGCCTATATAGTTTCAAACATAATTTTGAGGAAATACACGCTGAATTTAGGTAATTAATAAAGGAGATATTTGAGTTTATACATATCAGATGCGTATTTGGTCATGTTGTTCGACAATGCCGGAGGCGAAATAAAGAAGTGACATTACAGGTATAAATCCGTGAGAGGAGGCATGGTAACCTGTCTCGCATTTTCAGTGTTGACTGAAACATAAGATAAGAAGCACTTGAAAAAAAAGGAATTTGGGGAATATGTGATTGTCATTAAAGAATTCGCAAATATTTCACAAATATAATTATTCCAAAATCGCCAAACCAAACCAAACAAAGAAAAAAATAATACTAACAAGCCCTATTAGGTGTAATAGTGGTCAAAAATATCCTTTTTCAAAGAAACCTTTATCTATGTTTGATCCATTATGTTTTCCTTGAACGGTATACTGAACAAAGAAAGTCTCCACTATATGGTCAATCGACATAATTTAAATCAAGTATTTGGTTAGCACAACTTTTAAATTGTGAAGAACAGATACTTACCATAGTTGTTCAATGATCGTGTGTATAAATGTATCTTGTTTTTTTTCTTCCAGCCTTCTGTGATCGAGTTCGATCTGCACTTGACGTACTTTTCACCTTGGTTTCCGATCTCTTAGCAACGTCTCTACGGTAAACTTTCAGCCAATCATCGCTTGCCTTGAGCAACTTATGAGTGCGCGCGGACAGGCACATGCAGCTTTGCGTGAAAAACGCAATTGTTACGTCACTGCGTTAGACATTTCTGACATGCGCACTGTTACAACTATACGTCACAATGCGTTCGCATATGGATTTCAGAGCGGCGGGGTGGGGCCAAGGGATGGAGGATGCCTTTAGTCCTTTCACGTGGAATCTGCACTTTCTCTACTCTGGCATGATTCTGGTAGCGAGATGGTCTTTTTGTGAATAATTATAGCATGGTAAGCATTATCTGTTAGGTGTGATGACTAGGGGAAAATGAAATAATGATTAGAAAAAGCACATCATAATCATTATCTATCATTATTTTCATTAGAATACCATTTGTGGCCGTCAGTCTGAAAAAAATGTCTAAAATCTGCTGCTCGTTCGCTTCGCTGGCTTGCAAGGTTTTTAATGCCCTACAACTAGTAGGACTATAATGTTCTTATCACGAGTTTCATTTGACCTGTTCACCGTAAGATGCAAGTAAGAATAAATTTATGTTTACAGAGCAATATCCCCCTGCTGACGTTTTATTAAAAGCTATGAGAGACCGATTCTTTTACACGACTTGAAAATAATTCTATGATCTTAATTGATTTGAATGACAGAAGTAATAATATATCAACATATCGCTGGACTCACGCTAATATTTTCGCTAATCAACAGTGAATTCCTTGACAAACATTCTATTCTCAATAAACATCAATATGGTTTCCGTAGGGATTATTCATCATGTATGGCTCTTACCAGTCTTTCTAGTAAAGTCATAGACGCCTTTGAGGCAAATGAATTTACAATTGGAGTTTTTATAGATCTGTAATCACAATATTTTACTATCTAAACTATATCGTTATGGAATACGTGGTGTAGCTCTTAAATGGTTCAGCAGCTATCTTAACAATCGATTACAATGTACCAAATATCAACCTTCTATTTCGGAGTTTAGGACAATAACATGCGGAATTCCACAGGGTAGCCTGCTTGGGCCATTGTTATTTATATTATATGTGAATGATATTTATAAATCTGCTAATGAATTGTCTTTTATACTGTATGCAGACGACACCAACATATTTCACAGAGATTCAAACTTGAAGTCTCTTATGGATACAGCAAATGCAGGTTTTGCATATTCAATGCGTCCCAGAAAAAACGAAACCAAGAATTATATTTCACGCATGAGTGATTAAAATGAATTTGAAGAGAGGAAACCAAAGAGTCATTTGGCGGACGGTATCTGAATTTCAAAGAGAAAATCACATTTCTAGAAAGTTGAGTTTCTGTCCTTTCAATCAGGAAAAATGAGCAAGGAATGACAAAGTTCTGTTTGTTTAAAGTAGTGCTTGCATTTCCATAATTTTATCAAACGAATTCGTTTTCACTGGGTGCCTGCCGAAGCAACAAACAGAGTTGACAACAGACTGAACTCCGTTCCGTTGACAATCAGCCATGCATGAAGTCTTTCGTTTACGGCTGATTGTCAACGAAATGTTGAAATAGTTGTTACATATATCATGTATATATACATTGTGTTTCATATTGTCCTGTTGAGAAGGAAATAAATGTTAATAAATACAAATACAAAATACTATTAAGAAATACCAATAACCGTGTTCGGGTGAATTTTTATTCAAATTTTTCACAAATGCAGCAGCTTTTACACAGTGTGTGCAATAATGTGTACATCGAGTCAATGCAGGAATATCGAAAGATCAAAAAGGTAAGTCAATTATGCACTAGCCTATCACAAGCATTCATTATAATAATAATCACAAGAGGATATAATACACGAACTTATTTAGAGGTTGCAATTCTAAACAGATTTAGTCTCCTTTGAAAAAAAGAGTATAATAGGTCAGCGAAAGAAAGTTGAAAAAGACGTATGATTACTGAACCCACCTTAAGAAACTGATTGACCTTCTGTATATAAAATGCACTTGAACGCTAACTCATCATTTGAAAACTGTATGAATATAATTGATTCCAAATTGAATACTATAATTCCAGTCCGAAAGGTGAAAAATGATTACAAAAGAACTCCAAGACTTCATCGAATTACTAAATCTATTATAAGATCGATTAATAGAAAAAAAAATAACTTGTTTTATAAATTCAAATCTAAACCTACTGAACAATCCAAAATTAAAATATTTCAAGCATAAGATTACTTGTGAAAGTTGTAATTTTGTATTTGCTAGTTAAAGTCATTTTATTTAGTATTTATTGATTTAGCTTGACATTGCAATAATAGAACAACAGAGGGCATTTGGTCAAAGATTACTTTGACAGTTCTTATTTAAAGTTTTTCTAGTTTGAAGGTCAGAAACTTGTTTGGCGCCACCTGTTGTTGGCTGATTTGAAATGATCATGTTTGCAACATGATTTCTGTTTTGTGAGGAAAATCTGTGGTTTTCTGGAGAATCCTTTGTTCCTGAGAGCTGTTTCTACAGTATTATGGAGGCACAGAGTTTTCACGGAATGAAGGGAAGAAGAACGGAATAAAGCAGTGAAAGGAGTAAAGATTCGTTCGTCAAAGACAGAGTTGCATTTCCCTTGATGGTTATGACTCTAAAATAAACTGACATTCCCGTAAAAACCTGAGTCGTTGTAATTATTCAGCGTTTCGCCTCACAGACAGTCACAGTGAAAACTCTCTCTCAGAAGAGTGAAAAGAACTCAGGGAAATAGCCAACCTTTTCCTGAGTTAAACCGCCTCTCGGCTCTTCAAGTAAGCTCTCTCCAACGATCAGACAAGATGATAGAAGGAGAAGAAAAAGCTGAGGGACAAACAGCAGTTGCAACCGACAAGGTGTTGCAACAATCAGCTGAGGGTCAAACAAGACCATCAAGAGAAGCAGTTGCAACCGACAAGGTGTTGCAACAATCAGCTGAGGGTCAAACAAGATTATCAGTAGAAGCAGTTGCAACCGACAAGGTGTTGCAATACCAGCTTGGCGTTGCAACCAAGAACTGGAAGGATGCAATAATAACGTGGCAGACAACAGCCAACAAGTTGATGGAGCTGTTAAGTGATGAAAACTCAGAATCATCAATAATTAGAGATGGTCGAAAAGGCACCCAATTAGCAATCGAGAACGCCATCGCAACTCAGGAAACGCTGGCAGAAGTCACAGCTGCCTTGTCAAAAGAGGAAGACAGCGAGGACAAGCTTGAAGTGATGGAGGAAAAGCATTCCGGTTTGATGTACAAAGTAATGAAGAGATTGATCCTCTTACGCGATGGAGTGGCCTCAAAGACCTCCTCCACTGCCTCCTATCAATACAGGTGCAAAGAAAGGGTTGACAACGGACCGCCAGCTGTCACCAACAACGAAGACGGACCTTTCGGGACGCAGACCGATTTGGGTTGGAGTATCATCGGCACAGTGGACTCCAACTATCAAGGCAGTTCAGAGGATCTAATAGGCTCCACTGAATTACATGGTGTCAACAAACATCAGAAGTCCGATGCAGTGTTGGCACAGTCTATCGCCGTAAAGGAAGATATCAACCCGAGCCACATCGTGAAACCTATGGAAGCAGGTTTCAATGCAGACACGAATGAGAGGCCTTATTCGCAGCATGATGAAAGGTTTCTGAAAGTAATGGAAGATGGCATCCATGTTGCGGATAATGGGCACTACGAAATGCCACTACCACTCAAGATGGAGGAACCTTTGATGCCAAGCAATGTGTTCCAAGCCAAGATGAGGCTACAAGGCTTAAGACGGAAGTTCACAAAGGATGTAGTCTATCACGAACATTACACCAAGGTAATGGATGCTCTCATCAAGAATGAGTATTCAGAGTATGTACCAGAACCCATGGACTACAAGAAAACAGTCTGGTACATTCCACATCAAGGCGTTCAACAACCGAACAAATTGAGAGACGTCTTTGACTGTAGTGTTCAGTATAAAGGAGAATCGTTGAACGAACATTTGATGACAGGACCGGAAATGACAAATGCACTGGCTGGCGTCTTGTGCAGATTCCGGATGGAAAGGCCAGCCTTCATGTGTGATGTGTGGTGGCCTGATGGTGATTACCAGCAACCAGTTCATCACTATAGAAGGAAGGCACACTTGTTTGGTGCTGCCTCATCACCAGGGTGTGCGAATTATGGACGAAAGAAAACTGTAACTGACCACAAAGACAAGTGTGTAGCTGCAGCAAACTTCGTACACAGTGACTTATACGTGGTCCATGGTTTGATCTCTGTTCCCAAATCAGTAGAGGCAGTCGACTTGATGACACAGACTAGAGTGCTCTGCAAGGAAGGAAAACTGCACCTGCACAAGATTGTTTCCAACTCAAGAGAGGGAATGCAGGCAGTGCCTATGGAAGAACGAGCCAAGTGTGTGAAAGAACTCAATCTACTACACGATGAGCTGACGATTGAACGAGCCATAGGTCTGCAGTGGTGCATAGAATCAGATTCCTTCAACTTTCGCATCACATTTGCTGACAAGCCATGCACCGGAAGAGGAGTGCTTTCAACAGTCATGTCACTGTACGATCCTCTTGGACTGATTGCTCCAGTGACATTGAGAGGCAGACAGAGTGTTCAGGAATTGTGCAGAGAAGGTGCTGACTGGGATGATCCACTGACAGACAAGATGAAAATGGAAAGGGGAGTTTTACGGGTTGGAGGACGATTAAAGCGAGCAGAGGGTTCATTTGATGAGCCGACTCATCTAGTACCGCTAACTCCAGATCACCTGTTGACTCAGAAATCAAGGGTGATATTACCGCCGCCAGGTAACTTTCCACGAGAAGATGTGTACGCCAAGAAACGATGGAGAAGAGTACAACACCTAGCCAAGAAGTTCTGGTCTCGATGGAGGAAAGAATTCCTCAGCCAACTACAGTCATGGCAGAAATGGACGAAGCCACAGCGCAACATGAAGTTAGACGACATCGTGCCGACGAAGAACGATAACATTCCTAGAAACTCGTGGCCGCTGAGAAGAATCGCTCAAGTGTTCGCGTCTGACGATGGCCATGTCCGCAAGGTGAAGATCACAGTGGGTGATCCAGAACTGAATAGACAGGGAAAGCGAAACTCTCCACTGTCTATTACCTTGACCGCCCAATTCACAAATTGGTTTTATTAGTACCGCAAGAAGACCAAGTGTAATTCCCAGCCAAGGAGCCAAGAACATTTATAGTAACAAACAAGGGAATTTACATTTTAACAGTTTAAGTATGAGATTTGGAACTCATTTAAATGACCTCATTTGAACTCTAAGGAACCTGAGGTTTATGGAACTTTTGTTTATGGCAGAAAGTCATTATCTAGACATTTATGGATTTTGTAAAGACTAATTATATTGAATTTAGGGTCTGAGTAAAAGACTAGCACAGAGAAGAATATTTATTCATAGAGTCTGAAAGCAAGACGAACTTTATGTTCATTATATGATGGACAATTTGATTTTTGAAGAAGACAAATTTATTTGGTAAAGTCTGAAACTGAGTCTAGTAACAAATTTGTAGTAAAGGACTGAAGCAAGACTAGTCGAGTATTATTGGTTAAGTCTAAAATCACAGTCGCTAGTAAGAAACAAAAGGCAGTTATTCTTTTTGAAATTCTCTATGCACAACATGTTATGTGAACAAGTATGTTCAATTTATAGCACCAGGGGAATGCCGCAAAATTGGCTGGAAAAATGTTCCATTTTTTGGGTTGTTTAAAATAACGGACTCTTTCTGTAGGAAAATAGCTTGGTTTTTCCTGGCAGAAAGTGTTTGTTAGCAATGATTTAGGCAATCATTTTTGGACAAGTTTGAGTTCCATGCTATACATTGATCATTTGATTGACATTGTAGAATTTATATTGCATGTATATCAACGTTCTTATGCCTTGCTAGGTACTTAGGTATTTAGATAGAATTGCATATATGCTTGTTTATTGTAATGGTAGTATAGTGACAAAGTTTACAAGCTATGCATTAGATTTGAAATGGTATAATAGTGTATGACGTAAATCATCCACTTTATGATTATAGCACTTAGTCCGCTAAACAGAGACTTAAAGGCACATTATAGTTTGATAACGAAGAAAGTTAATTTTACAACTCGTACTGTTTGGTAAATTAGTATCTAATTTAAAGGAGCCATGTGAAAGTTGTAATTTTGTATTTGCTAGTTAAAGTCATTTTATTTAGTATTTATTGATTTAGCTTGACATTGCAATAATAGAACAACAGAGGGCATTTGGTCAAAGATTACTTTGACAGTTCTTATTTAAAGTTTTTCTAGTTTGAAGGTCAGAAACTTGTTTGGCGCCACCTGTTGTTGGCTGATTTGAAATGATCATGTTTGCAACATGATTTCTGTTTTGTGAGGAAAATCTGTGGTTTTCTGGAGAATCCTTTGTTCCTGAGAGCTGTTTCTACAGTATTATGGAGGCACAGAGTTTTCACGGAATGAAGGGAAGAAGAACGGAATAAAGCAGTGAAAGGAGTAAAGATTCGTTCGTCAAAGACAGAGTTGCATTTCCCTTGATGGTTATGACTCTAAAATAAACTGACATTCCCGTAAAAACCTGAGTCGTTGTAATTATTCAGCGTTTCGCCTCACAGACAGTCACATTACTCTTAGAAAATATTACGTATACTAACAAAAATTGTTAAACTAATTAATTGAATCGGTACAAGTATGATATGAAAAATACTTAGAAAATTATTAAAAGTGCAATGAACACATCTGGAAAGAGTTCTAAAATCTCAAAAATTAAGTGGGGCAATGTCAATGTCGATAACTCTTATGATAAAGACAACAATTTGTTTCTTTAAATGAGACTAATTCACAATTGCAAGAAATAGAATGTTGTGTTCCACAAGGTAGCCTGCTAGGGCCATTGTTATTAATAATATGCATATTTTTTTTCTTTCTACATCTTCAAATTTGTTATCTTAATTCTGTTCGCGGATGATACAAATTTATTCTTTTCACACCCAGATCCCATAACCTTGTTGAACACCTTAACAGAACAACTTAAACAAGTTACACAGTGGATAAAAGCTTAAAAAATCTCTTAACATAACAAAGACCAAATTTATGATTTTTAGCAAATCAATAGACCTTGCCCGGCGACATAACTTTAGACGGTATTCCACTTAAAGAAGTCTCTTGTACTAAAGTTTTTGATGTCAATGCCGACAAAAAACTCACATGGAAAAATCATGTTAATTCTATGTGCAAAACAATCTCACGTAACGTCGGTGTGATTGATAAACTTGAATTCTACCTTCCCTCTTCCACCCTTTTTATGCTTTCCGCAAGTCTCATTTAACCTTATTTAAACTATTGTAGTGCTGGTTTGGGGTAACACTCAACAGTCACTTTTATACAAAATATATAGTTCCAAAGAAATCTTTAAGGACGATTTTCAACCTCTTTAACATCTTTATGTCCGCTGCAATGAAAACAAAATTACCTCTAGTATGGGGTGTGCAGCTTTGTTTTTGTTTTGTCCTGTCATGTCTTTTTTTTGGTCTTGTCCTGTCATGTTTTGTTTATCTTGTCCTGTTATGAATTGTTTTGTCATGTCTTGTCTTATCTTATTATGTCAGTTTCCTGTCCTTTGTGTCCCTTTTTGTCATTCTTTTCTTTTTGTATATTTTGATTATTTAGATACTTTAAAATGGTTTATGAAAATATGTTATTATATTATATCTATTTTACTGTGATTATTAAGACACTTTAAAATGATTTATGAAAATAATGTTCATATTATGTTTATTCTTGGGAACCTACAAAAACAAGTTATTATATGCTTTCCAGTAGGTTCCTGTTTCATTTCGTAATTTTGATCTTACTTTGTCAACTATGTTCTTTATTGTGCAAACAATTGTTATATGAACTGAAATAAAAGCAATCAATCAATCAATCAATCAATCAAACAAAACAATTCAAAAGTACCCCACTCGGCGTTTCAATGAATTCCATTTACCGTTAATGAGAACCATTCTACTAAAAAATATTTCAACCGGCCAGAAATTTTGGAATACACGCAATGATACCATGACCAATGCACCAAGCCTCCCTTCCTTTAGATAAAAACCCAAACGGTTCCTATTATAATCGCATCAAGCCCATTAACATCTCTTTACTTATAAAATATACCCTAGCTGAAACTAATACTTATTTACAAGACAGCGATTAATCGAACAATCTAACCATGGACCTTTCATCCCTCGTGTTCTTTTGTTCTCTCTCCTCAACATTCGTCTCCCTCCCATTATTGTCTTTGCCCTTTTCCTAGTCCTTGTTTTTGCCCTTTTCGTTGTCCCTGTCCGTGTCCATGTCCTTGTCATTGGAGACTTTTGAATTTGCACGTCGATATAGTGGACTATGTTCCAACACCCATGAGCGGTCGAGGACTCCATAATTTTCAAGGCTGATAATTAGAAATTTAAACACGATGATGCTAGACGTGACGACGAAAAATCAAGACAATATGGACTTTTAGATTTGCACGTCGCCATAGTGGACTGCTACGTGTGACATCCTTTTAAGGCACTGTGACATGTATTGCTCTACTGTGTTTTTCTTATGCCTATGAATGCTAATACTCCCGAGCAGTGCATGTTTGTATTTTCTTCATCTTTCTTCGTTTTTGAGTAATCCAAAAAGCTCTGCTTTTTATTGGATTTCTCAAATTTCTTTTGAATTTCGACTTAATTTATGATAATATTATGCTTTTATATTTTGTATCCTAAAATGCTTTGAATACTTATCAAAATTTGATATTGTATAATTAGAAATAAATACAATGTTAAATTGCAAACGTCATTTTATATCAAGACTATGTAAGCATTATTTTCATGTTTTGACTGAGTTATTGAAACAAGATGATTTGAATAGAAAAATTAAATGTAGATTGAGGGTTCCACAATTAAAATACTCTGCTTTTCAGTGGAACTCTCCATTTCTACAGAATATCGATCAAGTTTCAACTGTATTATTCTACCTTTTTTCCAAAGGTATCAATTTTTGTATTGATTTATCTTTTTATTTCAAATGAAATAATAATTGGTATAAATTTTGTATAATATCTATATCAGAGAGACGCGATGGCTCAGTGGTAGAGCAGTGGTCTCGTAACCGGGGGATCCCGGGTTCGAAATCAAGTCGATGCGCTAGTGCCCTTTGGTAAAGGCATTACTCCTCATTACCAAGTGCCTCGTAGATCCCCGGCGGTCCCCTGATTGCTTACTTTAATACAAACATACACATGCTTTCTTAGCAGTCAGACAAAATAAACGGTCAAAGCTGACTCAAATGGTCTGATTCAAGTCATCAGACGACAACAGGATATCAAATATCATCCTAAACTACACAAATGTTCAATTAAAATTGCATATTGCACTATTACCTCTGAATATAAGACATCGATTTTTAAAAAAGTATTCATATAAGAGAAAGAAAAATACCGTTTTTTGATAATTTTATACGTACAATTAAAGATATACTATATGACGTCTATTTCTAACCATCTTTTTACGATTTGTTCAACTATTCTAAATGCTGATCAATGCGAAAGTGAGGAAATGATTTTAAGCTCCCCTGAACATAGTCGAGTGAGGGCCTGTCTTCAAATTGCCATGGCTGGGTCAAGATGTCCTTTTCAAGATTATCTTCTTACGTGATGGTACATCGGCCTGCCGTGAAAGAATGACATGCCTTCTAATTAATCCTTATCCCGATTAACCACGCTGACAACCGTCTGCTTGCTCTTCTCATTTCCAGGCTTCTTTGACGACATGTGGATGATGGTGTACAGATAGGGGTTCAGAGATGAGTTAATGGGCAGGACGAACACCACCAACCAGGCGTAGATGTCGGGTGTGACATCAACCCCGACCGTCTGGACTAGGACGCCGAGGATGATGATGGGCATCCAACAGCAGAAGTCGGTGCCGACGATCAGGAACATCTTCAGAGCCATCTTGATCTCGACGGCTGCTGCAGACTTCCGTCCGACCTCGGCTTGATCCAGTCGTATCTTGACGAAGATGACGATATAGGAGAGGAGGATGATGACGAAGCTGACCAGGTTGACACCAAGGTACAGGGCGATGGAGTACTGCCACGTTGAGACGGTGGACCCCGAGGCAACGTTATAGGTCACCGTGTTGTACTGAGCAGACGAACGCTGGTCAATCTCAGTGGAGATGTCAGTTGATTTCCTAATGAATGGGAGACCCACGCAGACATCACTGAGGCCGTAGGCATCGGGGTTGGTATTAATCAATAATACACCGATTAGACTTAATAAGAGGGCGACTATCCAGATGGCAGCCAGAGCAACACGAGCAGATGCGATGCTTAGGCGATGGCGGCTGAAGGGGAACATGATAGAGATGAAACGATCAGCTGTTATTAAGGTCAAAAGGAAGACCGATGCTTCGCTACTCAGGACAGATAGGAACCCCGCAATCTGGCAAGTGACACTGGAGCGCCACTCATCTGCTCGACCTTCCCAGAAATAGGACTCTCCGATGTAGATGTCCATGACTCCTATCAATACCATGTAAACGCCCATAAGGAAGTCGGACACTGCTAGGTTGGTGATGAACAGGGACTGTATCTTAGCAACCGTTGTCACGGGAGCGCTCCTAATCCTCAAGGTGATGACAAAGAAGTTACCGAAGAGGGCGCTCAAACCAAGGATCCAGATGAAGACCTTGATTGTAGTGTTCTGAAGAAACGTCTTACGGCATGTAAAGAGAGGATGAGGAGGTTCCTGGACAACGCAGGTTGCTTGCTCGGGTAACAAGCAACACAAACGTGGGTCATACACGTATCTATGAATTAAGGTGATATAAGAGGAAATCATCAGCTGGTTCATTACATTCATAACATACCAATCTACTACTGAAATGTTTTTTGTAGATAGTGATGTGCATGTGTCAGAGCAATATGATTTCATGTGGATTGTATTAAAAAGGTAAGCCCTCGTGCTTGGTAAAAAAAAAAGCCTTTTCAAGCGAAACTATCTGGCTTTGAACCTTAATCATTTGTTTGCCCGGTACTGAATCCAGCGACTGCCAAAATGTTGGTGTAGACCTATCTGTAAATGTCTGATATTTTTTACACGTCTTTATGTGTGATAAAAGTCGACTAAAGCGATCCGTTGCATGTTTTAAAAGTCAACGAAAGCGGGAACAGAGTTTTTCACACCCTGATTTAAGACGTCTACTCAAATGAAAAGTACGTTTGCCGAACAGTACTGTTCCTACCACTAACACCTACGTTTCATGATATCAAAACACTCCGTTATTAGATGGATACTTACAAAGCCTTCAAGGAATCCAGACCATCGAATATACCGGGATAAAGGAGGTAAGGTTCTGGATTCATTGATGAAATGAGCCTGGAATAAAAATGAATGAAAAAATTAAAAATGTTGAATTTAAAGAGACACCTTAAAGAGTGAATGGTAGAGAGAGTTGGGGAGGGGTTGGGCGAACCACTGGTAGGCTTAGTATCTGATATGCACCGAACACACACACATTAACACTACACGCACACACACCAACACACACACACACACACGCATACTTTACCGAAAATGACCGTATGAAAATAATGATCTTGATTTAAAGGTAACTTTGTTCTTGCTTGAACCGTTGCTTTGTATTATTTTAATTCAATGAAACAACTTCTTCTCTTTTTTTTTGGTTTGGGAAAAACTGTTTACATTTACAATGAGAAATAGTGATTGTACACATTGTAGAATTAACCAAAAAATTGAAAAATATAAATTACATGACACCTACATCACTAAAACTAAATATATTTCATCATAAACATGGCATCAAACTTACAAGTCAGATACCGTAGATAAGTTCTGGAAAGCCCCGGGTTCAATGTACTTGAGTTGATTCTTGTCAAAATTGCTGTGTAATTTTTAGCAGAAAATAGAATATTAGACTTCCTGGAAATGTACATCAGGGATGGCTATAGGACTCTCTAAAGGGAGGGGCACAATTCTGAAAATTGAAAAATTAAAGGGGGGATTTGGTGTTGTGTACTCAAGGTCGGGCAACATATAGTAACCAGAAGGAGAGGGTGTAGAACGGGTCGCTACTGTTAACGAGCCAGTGATGTGGACTTCTCTATAAATATGGGTGGGATGGGAGTGGGGTAGATATAATACTAAGGTAATGCACCCCGGCAGTGTTGGTCCAGGTCGTAGACTAAATGATATGTATATCTTGTAGGTGCATT
Source organism: Strongylocentrotus purpuratus (assembly GCF_000002235.5). Classification (NCBI taxonomy): domain Eukaryota; kingdom Metazoa; phylum Echinodermata; class Echinoidea; order Camarodonta; family Strongylocentrotidae; genus Strongylocentrotus; species Strongylocentrotus purpuratus. Next base: position 5,888,936 of record NW_022145613.1, on the reverse strand, counting down.
CGTTCGAGGAGGCACGTTGGTTGGGTCAGTCGGTAATGCGTCTGCCTGTCGAACATCGATCGTGGGTTCGAATCAAAGTTCAAACCCATGTGGATGAATGTGTTAACGTGCCCCTCCCCTGTTTCATAACGTGGAAAACTCTCAGTCCCTCAGATAGTACAGGGCGTTTAATGGAGGCCCCGTACAGAGGATATTCCCCCACTTTTACACATTACGAACCCACTGCACTATTCCAATAAGAGTAGGGGGGAAACCCTGGTGTAGTGGTCTACCTGCACATCCGAATCAGTTATGTCGGGAGGAGAGACCCTCCCATTGCACAGGTGACGCCAAATACTTTTTAAAATTTCCTTAGATCATATTCATAATCAGTTCTGTTATAAGTTTTGAAAACTATAATAGGACAACATACATCAGGTTTTAATTATCTGGCCGGATAACTTTATCCTTTTTGTTAATAAACGACTTTGGCCGATCTTTGGCACAATTTATTTTTAGAAATATGTTTTGTTGAATTCATGGACACAAACAAGCTTGGAAGGAAGTTCATCCGTCATACCGAACTAATCAAAATCGACACAGGATATTTATCGATGACGACTTTATTATTTTAAAAAGGAAAAATGCTTGACATTGGATGATCTCTCGGAATTTTTTTCCAATAAAAACATTAGAAAACTTACAGAAATGAAATGAAAAACAAGGATTAAAAAAAAGGAAACCTTTGATTATTCGACCTTGAACAACAAAGCGTATACATCTATTATGTGCCTGCCAAGCATGACGAGATATCAAATACAATTTCTTCATCTCCTTTTTTAATAATAAACAGAAAAAAGATTGACCCATGATAAATGAGAACATGACAGTTAAGTATTATTGGACGGATATATGTTGTCAAATTATCAAACTGCTTTAGTGAAAGGAAAGTTATTAAGAAATGTTATACCGATAAGCTCATTGAAGTTGCTTTCGATAAGATCTTATGAATAAAATGCGATAAATGCCACATGAATACAAGGTAGCTAAGGCGTAAAATTAAACCTGACATGATTGATGAGGTTACATTCAGGGTCGTGTATTGTTTAGTATAATTTTAAAGAATATACTTACATTCTTTGCAGGTTTGTCAAACCGATAAACATCGAAGAATTGATTGATGTCATGAGGTTTCCATGCAGCAGGCTTGAGTTTGACGTAATGGACAACGGGTCAAAGAGACAAAGAGTGTCATATAGTGACATTGAAGTCAAGGTTACGGAGAAAAACAGTCGTGACAGAGATAAAATGACACATAGAGCCAGAGGGATGGGATGGGAGAGGGGGAGAGGAAGAGAGGGGTAGAGGGGATGTAAAAGGGAGAGAGAGAGAGAGAGAGGAGGAGGAAATAGAGAGAGAGAGAGAGAGAGAGAGAGAGAGATTGGGAGAAAGAGAGACAAAAAGACAAAGAAGAAAAAAAAGAAAGCAAATCAGAATTCGTTGAAGTAAAGCATTTTTTAAATTTCTTTAACAGATCTCTTACAGTATGTCACACAATGAAGAAAAACCACCTAACATTCAGAACGTGGTGCTGATCTAATAATCTTGTGGTCACAAGGCTCAGTGTTTTATTCCTTTTAAATTACTTCAAAAAAACATATTGGTATAATAAAACCGGTCACTCAAAGGTTTTTTCTCTTTTGAGGCACTTCATGATCATTTAGAAGCACAAATTTGTTAGGACTTTAATAATACACCATACCACAGACACTGATAACACGTAGGGCCATGCATCTCAGATTTGTAAAACTGGAAACATTGTTAAACAATGCCTTCAAGGAATCAGCACGGTTTGATGGATGGAGAAGGACTTTAAAGCCGCTTTTCATGATTATATACCCAAGCAGAGAGTGAATGTGAATGAAGGCATCTTGTTTTTTTTTAAAACATGAGTGGTGGAATAAAGGTTGAGAAGTGGTATAAACTGAATCCATATGGCAGAAATGTCCTTGAAACGAATCGTAATGTTATTGAAGAGTTTTATCGATGCTCCTACAAAGAGCAAGAGTGTAAAAGAGAGAATAACCATTAAGATGGATGAACATCATCTTTTGAGAGCCAGAAAGGTGTTAGCAACTCACACATTACATAAACCTTACGCCTTTCTGGCCCTAAGTGGACGATATATATGCCTATGCTGATCCAAGGACTACGGTTTAAAAGCGTGGACCGTAAGCTGATTTGATACCTACCATAATACAGTACGACAACAAAAATCGATCGCTCTTATATCATGTCCTGACTGGCATTTCCATGATTTTATCAACCCAAATGATAAAGGTGATCTTGAATAAGAGGTTAAGAAAAAAGAAAGAAAGAAAGTTGACAGACGAAGAAAAGTAGAAGAAGAAGAAAGAGAAGACGGAGAAGGAAAGAAACTCACTATCGTTCTAGTGTTTGGCCTACGTCTTGGAATGCACCAGGTCTGATATGGGTTATTGTGTTGTTTTCTAGGTCTCTGCATGAAAAGAGGAACAGTAAAAAAAATATTTAAAAAAAGAATGAAAAATTATCCATGATTTAGTTTGAAAGGACAGCCTCCGAATTTTGATTGAAGCCCTTGAAAAAAAATATGCCATGTATATAAAAATATGTTGCCGTGGAACTACATCAAAGAAAATGTTGAATTCTATATACAAACCGTTGGAAACATTATTATACTTAAGAAGTCGGATATGTTTTTATATATTTAACACTAATACTATTAATACCGAAGCTTTAAACTTAGAGTTTATATAAAGCGCCGCAAAATGTTACTGCACAGATTCCACTTTGATTTACGTATTAAGTCGGCTATTGAGTGTAGTATTAAGTGTATATTAAACATACTTAGTAATTAAGTGTAAAAAAAGATGGCATTGTGATGTGTTGCAATTCATTTTCTTAAGATCATTCATGATTTGATGACGCGGTAGTATTTCACGCGAAAATATAACCCGATATCCCGAATAGAGCTTGGAAACGACTTAAATCCCCCATACTTATTGGTGAATGGGCTACCCTTACAAAAAAATCAAAATAAAAAAATGAATAGATAAATACAAATTCAGTTTTCTGATATATATATATAATTATTTGTATATCAAATAATCAGTGTTAAAGCGTAACCATCCTTAAAATTCATGTATACCTGATATCACTTACATGGATATGATACGTCTTAGGTCTTTAAAACACCCCTCATTGAATTCATGTATCACGTTTAATTCCAAGTACCTTTAAACAAAAGAGAAATATATTAGTTTTGAGTATATAGATAAACAAAAAGAGGAGTACGAGTTTCCTTCCATCAAAAAGCAGAACGATCTATTGTGCTATACATGAAATCAATTTTACTTATGAAAAAGAATTGTTTCGAAATCAAACATTTAGTACATTATCGAATTAATATCAGAGTAATAGCAAGTATTACAAAGGCATCAACAACAACAACTACAATAATGATCATTACTACTACTACTACTTCTGCTACTGATAATAACACTACTTGTCATCAAAAGAGAGAATTTTCATCATTTGTTAATGGTTTTAAAGGTACTATGTCTCATTTGCAGGCCAAAAAAATGAAAAGGTTAAATTCCAAAGGCATTTGAAAGATAATACTAATTTAGCACTTCCCTAAAAAAAGGGGGCTTGAAAATGTCTTTAAGTGAGAAAATATCGACTATTAGTTGTCAAATCGACTTAAGTGCTACAAGGTCAGTGAGTAATAGTCTGATTTTCAGACCATTGTACCGAATAGTCGTACGTTTTGTGCTGCACAAAGATTCAATCAGTTTAATTTTGGCCATTACAAGAAGTGGGATAATGCTCATGTACCCTTTACAGCTCATTTTATGTATGTTATTACCAAAGAAGGAAAAAAAGCCAGTCACCCAATAGTGTCTGACAGTGAAGTCTAGCAAGTAAATGGGTTTCCTTGCATAATTTGAATATTAGGACACTGCTAACGTTTACATTTCACAGATAGGACACACATTACATATTCATAGTTCCTGCAAAGTTCTACAGAATTTGATGTTGGCTGCAAAAGGGAAATAGTATCTTTAAAGGTTTGAAAGAGAGATTATGTACTTACAAATATTCCAAATTAAAAAGACCCTTAAACGTCCAACTCTCAAGCATTGTTAATTCATTGTGTGCCAGGATTCTGAATGAAAATTGGATGGAACGAAAAAAATCACTAATGTTAACACCAAATTGCCGTTATATTTAAAGGTGATGAAACTTTTTATCACGAAGCTGACATTTTTAGAACTAAAATGGACATTCCATCTAATGAACAGACAACGCATCAATATCTGCTCACATAATTTACAGCTCAAAAGATATTAAAGGTATTACAAAGTTTTGGGAAATTTTGAAAAATGGGTGGATAGTGATTCTTTACAATTTTGATATATTTGGATGCCCCTGTGGATGTATTAAAAACACCAGAAATTTTAGCCCCTAAAACACTTCTGCTTTCGAGAAAAATTGAATATAAAGATTTACCGGTGCTCCCGGTAAATTTTGATAAATTTCAAATGGCTCCTACGGCCGTACAATGGTAGCTGCGACCATGAAAATCTCAGAGTATGTAGTTGTGGCATATAATTTCCGAACGAGAATAGCTAATCGGTCGATTTCAGTCAATAAACATCGTTTTATAGCTTAATTAATATCTTGACATTGAGAGGGAGCTATTCAACATAAAATGTTTATTATTTACAATTTCATAACTTTAGAGTCGATTTCGACCGCGACAACGATCACTGAATATTGTAGGATCGTATATGCTTCCAATATGTTCATTTGAACCAAATTCATGACCCCATACCAAAACTTTGTATTACCTTTAAGATTTATCTTTACAAAATAGATTCTTTGTGTTTGGTAGATGAGGAAATTCAAGCTTCATCCACATAAAAAGCACAGCAGAAACTTTATTTAAGATTATGAGATAGGAGGAGGAGGAGGACACACTGCAGCGTAAGGAGGATGAGGAAGAGCAGGAGCAGGAGGAGGAGGAAGAAAAAGAAGAGCAGGAGCAGGAGCAGGAGCAGAAAGAGGAGAAGGAAGAGCAGGAATAGGAGCAGGAGCAGAAAGAGCAGAAGGAGGAAGAGATGGAGGAAGAGGATGAGCAGGAGCAAGAGGAGCAGGAGCAGGAGCAGGAGGAGCAGGAGCAGGAGCAGGAGCAGAAAGAGGAGGAGGTAGAGGAAGAAGAGGGGAAGCAGCGGAGATATAAGTAATTGATAAAAAGAGGTGACTCACAGTTTCTTGAGTCTGGCCAAGCCTTCGAAGACTCCCGGGTTTAGATGGGTTAACCCACACGATGTCATATCTCTGTTTGACATGACGTAATGAAAAAATAAAATGGACATTATTTTTGTCTTTGCTTCTCCGTGATATTTATTTAAAAAAGCATGTTAATATCTAGAATATAATGATGAAAATAATAGAAATGATAACAGCATTAGCAACACCAACAATAACAACAACAGTAAATTATGTGTAGATAAAAATTGTAATAATAGTCATAAAATTGTATATTTTCACTTACAATTATTAGAATGAAGGTAATGGTAGCTAGATTTTCGGGTACAATTTCAAAATCAGTTAATGAAAGCTGGGGCTTTATAAATACTTTAATATTTTAAGTGTGTATAGGCATAAGATTTAAAAATGAATCTTACAACAGGCTAAGATTGGGAAGACCGAGGAATGTTCCCACTTCCAAATCGTCATGATGAATTTCACGAAGATTCCTGGAAATACAGAAATAAAACAAAAAACACTCTGATCATTTTTCCACATGCAATAGGCATCGAATTAACAAAGCCATGACACTATTTCATGAAATAAATTCAAGTACGACTTCTATTGTTATTACTATTATATTACTACTACAACAACAACTACTACTACTTGTACTACTATGATGAATTTCACGAAGATTCCTGGAAATACAGAAATAAAAAAACAAAAAACACTCTGATCATTTTTCCACATGCAATAGGCATCGAATTAACAAAGCCATGACACTATTTCATGAAATAAATTCAAGTACGACTTCTATTATTATTACTACACTGTCGCTCATAAAGGTGGAATATTTTAGTTTTACCCCAATTTATGGAATTATTTTAAAAATTATTTAAAAATAATAGATCTAGATAATAGTATACATTCTCAGATTTTATTGAATAATGATTTCCCAATGTGTGTTTTGCGGGACTGCTAAAGCATGTGTATGCTACTATGCTTCTTAACTAGGGGACTTACGCCCTCAAGTCATAAATGACAGTAATGAGGATTAACGCCCCACAAAAGGGCACTAATATAGCACATCGACACGGTGTTGATCCTGGGGCCTCAAAGTTACGAGGCCATTGCTTTGTCACTGAACCATGACTGTACGCAGCGGGGGCTAGGGTAGGGGGCAGTTTCCATAAATAAAAAAAAACAGATAATGCAATAAATTTTAAATAATTTATTGCATTTTACCCCGGTCCCCAACATAAACAAATTCTCTGAACGGCCATGCATTATGGCTCAAGGCATGGGCACACAGAAGATTTTTGTATGTTAGGGACCGGGGTAACATGCAATAAATTATTGAAAATTTATTGCATTTTCTTTGTTTTGTTTTATTTATGGAAACTGCCCCCTACCCTAGCCCCCGCTGCGTACAGTCACGGTTCAGTGACAAAGCAATGGCCTCGTAACTGTGAGGCCCCAGCATCAAAACCGTGTCGATGTGCTATATTAGTGCCCTTTTGTGGGGCATTAATCCTCATTACTGTCATTTATGACTTATGGGCATAGGTCCCCTAGTTGATAAGCATAGTAGCATACACATGCTTTAGCAGTCACGCAAAACACACATTGGCAAATTATTATTCAATATAATTTGAGAATGTATACTATTATCTAGATCTATTATTTTTAAATTATTTTTAAAATAATTCCAAAAATTGGGATAAAACAAAAATATTCCACCTTTATGAGCGACAGTGTATTATATTACTACTACAACAACAACTACTACTACTTGTACTACTATGATGAATTTCACGAAGATTCCTGGAAATACAGTAATAAAACAAAAAAACACTCTGATCATTTTTCCACATGCAATAGGCATCGAATTAACACAGCTTTGACACAATCATATATCATGAAATGAATACCGTATTAGTTAACGTGGATCACCATGAACAACAATGACCGAGACAATTACAAACAATTTTTTTTAAACAGCTCAATGCTCAACTCTATCTTCGAGGATTTACATTATACTCACAGAATAACTGTAACTTTGGGGGTGACTTCACCGTAGTCTGTCCTCCAGGCGCTTGAAGCATTAATCCAGAAAGGTAACCAGTCTGACGACCCACAGTAGTGTCTCGGCTCGTACTTGATGTTGTAAGGGGCGTAGCCACAAATAAAACCTGAAGGGCACTTTAGGGGACCTGTGGCGTTTTTAAGAGGAAGGGGTTTAGTGTGCATAAGGATGAGACAACGAATTACATCATCATGATACGTTTACAACATTCAGTCAACATTTATTTCCTTCTAGTTTGTAATAAAAATGAACATAGAATTAAATATATTTACAATGTAATAAGGAGGCAAAACTCCTTAAAATCACGAGGTATGTGATAAAGTCGCCATAACAATATAGACATGCATCGAAAAATTACAAAATAATCAAAATATGCATAAAATGCATTCAAAATACAAACAAAACATAATGCCATTTTGAATTATACATAGTAACAACAAAAAGAAAAAAGGTCGTCATTAGCACAGCTTGAATTGAGGCTCTAATTTTTTTCTTTAAAACGCTTTATGATTGCGGTACAACTTTGAGTAATACAAAGTAATCATTACTTTTGTCATGACATACCACAATCGTATTCATCGTCTCCTTGAGGGCAATCATACCAGCCATCGCACAGGTACTCGATCAGCAGGCAGATATCAGCTCCATTACATTGGTAACCATTGGCTGGACAATCTGCGAAGAGGTCAGATGAATACGAAATAAGTCGTAATATTGAACTTAACTCTGTTCTGAAAGCATCATAATTATAAGAGCCCATAATACAGATTATGATGTGCATGATCATCATCCTCGTTAGTGATATCTTTCTAACCGAAATCATCATTGTCATCACCACCATCATCATTTTCATAATTATCATCATCAAAATTATCATCACCGCCATTTTTTCCTCCCCCTCATCGTCATCCTCCTCATAATAATAATAATAATAAAAACGTTACTTATAAAGCGCTTACCACCGAAGTCTCTAAGCGCTATACACACAAAATAGACTGATATACAATTACATCTTATACAAAACTAAAAATGCAAATAAACCTACAAATAACAATACATATGGAATACACATCAAAGTGAACAGAGATAATTAATCATCGAACGCAATTTTGAATAAATGTGTCTTGAGACTAGTTTTGAATAGGTTAACGGTTTGACAGTTTTTTACATTTAAAGGTAATTTGTTCCAAAGTTCAGCAGAAGCTTTGCGAAAGGAGCGATTACCATAAGAGAGAGTTGACACAGAAGTAGATACGAGGTTTAATTGTGAAGATGACCGTAAATTGCGTGAGGGTTTGTATTCCTCAATTAATTCTTGCAGATAAATTGGTGCCAATTCATGAATGCATTTATAAGTTAAAACTAAGATTTTGTACATAATGCGGTACGTCACCGGCAACCAATGCAATTCGCGAAGTACTGGGGTGATGTGTTCACAAGAACGTGTGCGTGTTACAAGCCTGGCAGCAGAGTTTTGGATTCTCTGGAGTTTTGCAATGTGCGACTCCGGAAGGCCATAAAGAAGGCTGTTGCATTGATCAAGACGGCATGTAATAAATGCATGTATAAGCGTTTCGGTAGATTTTTTATCAAGAAAATTTCTAATACCACCTATCTTGTACAAGGCATATGAAGCTGAGCGACAAATATTTTTTATATAATCATCCATCCTAAGATCATTTTCAAAGATGACACCAAGGTTACGTGCACTTTTGACAGGTTGTATCTGAACATTAGCAATTTCGACAGATGGTAAATGGGAGGACTTTCTGAATCGAGATGTTACATGTATAACCTCGGTTTTATCCTCATTTAACTTCAAATCATTAGCAGTGGACCAAGCTTTGATATCATTTATACATCTTTCAAGTTTAGTAATAACAGAATGGTCGGAATCACGTTTCAAAACAACATAAACTTGGGTGTCATCTGCATATATCATTCGGCCTAAACCATGCGCTTCAATAATATCTTCAAGTGGTGCAGTGTACAGAATAAATGATAAAGGGCCGATGACGGATCCCTGAGGAACACCTTCAAGTGGAACATGAGGTTTGGATAATGAGTCATTAATGACAATAGATTGTGAACGATTCATAAAGTAGGTTTTAAACCAATTCAAGGCAGTACCTGATACACCATATCTATTACGTAAGCGATCAAGAAAAACATCATGACTGATAGTATCGAAAGCCGCAGAATAGTCTAAAAGTATTAAAACAGCTTCATCACCTTGGTCCACAGCTAACAACAAATCATTATATACACGTAAAAGAGCAGTTTCAACGCTATGAGAAGATCTATAAGCAGATTGCATTTTACTACACAGATTGTTTGATGATAGATAGCCCTGAATTTGAGAAGCACAAGCACGTTCAATTGTTTTAGCAAGAAACTTAAGGTTGGCAACAGGCCGATAGTTTTTCAAAATTTCACAATCCAAATTTGGTTTCTTCAAAAGAGGAGTGATTTGTGCCGATTTCAAAACATCAGGAAATTGACCACTTTGAATAGACATGTTTATAATTTTGGTAATGACTGGTAAAAGCTCATCTAAACAGTTCTTAAGCAGCCATGTTGGCATCGGATCGAGACTACATGAAGTTGATGGAGATTTCATTATTATAACTCTGACAGTATTTTCTGATACTGGTGAGAATTCAGGAAATGAAGAATTGCATGAATCAAGCATGGATATGGAAACATCCGTTTTTGATGAATCCTTAAGAACATTTTTGATACTCCGAATTTTGTCTGTAAAAAAGTCAGAAAAACGTTTTGCAAGTGAAAGATCAGAATCGCCAGAAGGTAACACCTTGGGTACTTTTGGTGTGCACAATTTGTTGACTTTTTGAAATAGCTGCTTTGAATTACAACCTTCAAATTGTTTTGAATGATGGTTTTGTTTACATTGTTTGATCATGCGATTATATTCATAACATTGGTTTTTGAAAATTTGTCTGTCAACTTCTAATTTAGAAGCAATCCAACGTCGCTCAAGGCGTCGTAAGATCCGTTTCATTTCATGTAATTTTTCATTGAACCAAGGTGCGTTAGGACGACACCTGATTGTGCGAGTTATTAAAGGTGCGTGCTTGTCTTTAAGGTCATTTAGAACAGAGTCATATTGACAAACCAAGTTGTCCAATTCAGATGCGGGAGATTTATACAGAGGTGAATTTAATATATCAGTGCGAAAGACATTAATATCAATATCGCGAAATTTACGGAAAGAGATTTTGATTTTTGCTGGTTTGGGTCGCGCAATATTCAAATTACATATCACAGCAGAATGATCAGACGGCAAATAACTGGTAGTATTTAAATTTGAGACAAAGTTATCAGTATTTCGAGTTAGGATGAGATCAAGAGTGTGTCCATCTTTGTGGGTGGGTCCAGTTACATATTGAGTAAGTCCAGCGGCGGTTATGAGATCTGTAAAAATAGTAGCCTCCCTATCAGTCGAGTCATCTACATGAAAGTTGAAGTCTCCGGCGATGAGAAGTAAACCAGGTATAGATGCAATATCCTCCAAGAAGGTGCCGAACTCACGAAAGAAAATCGGTGCCAAATGCTGCTTATCTTTTGTTGTTTGAGGCCGATAAAGAATGATGAGGCGAAGAGGTTTTTGAGAGTTAGATGATACAGCTAAATCAATATATTCAAAAGAATTGAATGATTGAAGTTCGGTTTTGTGAATTTTGAAGGTAGAACGAAGAAGCACACATACACCACCACCTTCCCTTCCAATACGTGGGATGTGATGTATGTCATAATTTGGGAGAGTTGTGGTAAGATCGGCAATGGGTGGGTCATCACGATAAGTACCTGTCAACCAGGTCTCTGTGACACATAAAATGTCAAGTTCATGAGTTAAAACAAGTTCCGATAAAATTGGAATTTTATTCTTAATGGATCTTGCATTCCATAATGCAAAGTTAACTGTGGGTGAAGACGTGGATGCGAACGGGAGATTGGATGCGACAGGGAGATTGGGTATTTGTTTCAGTCTTCGACGTCCACCCTTTTTTCCCCTGTGACTGCGACTACGTTTGGACTGTTTCTGAAATGTTCCAATTCCCAGAGATTCGATGTGATCCATAACAAAAGGCTGCAAGGCATATTGTGAACAAATAGCCTGTGGGGTACATTTTAATTTTAAAAGTTCATCACGGTGATAGGAAATAGGAGTTAAGTAGGTTGATCGATGCTCATTTTCAGTCTGGGGACCAGGATTAGGATTGATATCACCAGATATCAATAATTGCAGTTGGAAACATCGATATCAACCCCACGATCACCATCACAATAATCATCATCACTTTCATCGTCGTCATCATGCTTATCATATTGTACACTTATCGATTAGCACCATGATTAAATTATGTATAATTTTTTGTTTACTAAATAAAGTTTTAAAAAGTTCAAATCAAATGAAAATAGACAACTCAAACGAATTTTCATGATGACCAATATACTTTCTTGATGAATTATGTATATGTTTTTTTGACTAAATAAAGTTGAAAAAAGTTCAAATCAAATGAAAATAAACAACTCAAACAAATTTAAATGATAAACAATATACTTTTTTGATAAATTTATGTATTATATTTGTTACGTTCCTTTTTATTCGCCACACTTACTTCCGCAGCTGCCTTCGTCTGATGCGTCATGGCAGTCAGCTTTCCCATCACACCTTGCAATGATATCGATATATTGCATTCCAGATGAGCACGCGAATTCGGCGATATTATCAGGTGACTTTCCACATGATCTGTTATTACCATCTATTGAAAATTGCATATTCGAAAGATTAAACTATTTAGAAAGCAGCATATAAGACAGTGATCGTGTCAAATAGAAATTTATATTTGTTGCTTTTATTCTTCCTTTCCCTGCATCTCATCTTTTCTCTTTCTTTGCTACTCACCATTTCTCATTTATTCACTACTGCCGTTACTACTTCTATACTACTGCTACCACCACCACCACCACAATTGCTACTACTACTACTACTACTACTACTACTACTACTTCCACTACTACTACTACTACTACTACTACTACTACTACTACTTCCACTACTACTACTACTACTACTACTACTACTACTACTACTACCACTACTACCACTACTATTACTACTCCTACTAATTATTGTTATATTTTTACTCTTTTAAAATGAATAAGTGAAAATAGTAAATATTTAATGGAAATGCAAAGACTAAATAAATTAATATCAAAGTTACACACAAGACATATTAATTTCGATCGCTTTATTTCTTAGGCCGATCAAGCTTATAAAGGCATGGATTGCTGGTGCCAGCGCAATGTTAAAATGGCAATTTTACATTCACTTTTTGCTCATTGTCACTATAAGTCACGATGCGTCAAACACCATGCCAGTCTTTGACGCAGTCCTACGTAAAAAAAAAATGCCGCTACGAGTGCAACGAGCATACTGAACAACGTCACCTACCATACATCTCCGCCAATCTGAAGTCTAGCGCAAACCCTCCATCTTCCACACGATCATCGGTGCAGAACTCGACCACTACCGACCCAGACAGCATCACAAGTGACGTCACATTGCCACTGACCAATGGAAACACAGTAACATTGTGTGGGTGTGATAGTGGGGTGTGTGTCAAAGTCAGTGTGTCCCATACACGTTCAATTGAAAGAAACTTGATGACTACAATTACCTGAAAACAAAGGACAAATCATTCATGTAGATTGTAAGCATAGGTCCTACTTCTCAAGTCATCATGAGTTAATACAAAAAATCTTTAAAATATAAATGCATGTTATCAAATGTTCGGTTTCTTGAATTCTTCTTTAGTTAAATATTCATCTGCATCTTCATCTTTCAATAACATTTGTGGTGATATTACGTTTTCCTAAAGCATCCTCTGATGCATGTTGCAAACAAGGCGTCAATTCGATTGCGCTGTTACTTGCGCTAATCAATGATGCAAAAGGCAAAATCTCTGCATACGCTGATAACCCAAAGATTTCTTTGCCCTGTTCATTTTGCAATCACCTTCTGTACGATTTCACTCTCGCGTGGCGCATTAAAAGCCGCGTCAGACGCTAACGCAGTCCTGCGTCAGTGAAATGACGCACCGTGTGCAACGGGCATAACTAACTGGCCTACTTTCAAAACTAAGGGTGCGTTTAAGCTTAAATTTTGAAGGCAGAATGAGCGATTTGTAACGCTCATCGTAAACGCTCATCGTAATCGCAGTTCCACGGTGTACTGTTTATGCTCACTTCTCTGGCTCCTCCAGGCAATTCTCCCTGGGTGGCCTTAATTGGCCTTGCAGCTGGATTCGCAACCTTGAAATGCGCATGCTATGTAGACCATGGTCCATGCGTAGACCCACTAGAGGTCAGTGCGTTGACCCCATTTAAACGCGTTTACAAATTGTAAACGCATCTTTTTGTGAGTTTACGATCGGCGATCGTGATCGCCGTTTTTCGGTGATTCTACAAAAGTGAGAAAGGACGCAACCGTGTTTTAAACTAAACGCGTAACAGATGCCTGATTCTGGCCAGAAAAAGTTAAGCATAAACACGCCCTAAGATACATCAACTGACATTGTTTGAGTCACGAACCTGGTAGAATTGAGGTATCTCCAGGGTCCATTCCTTGTGAGTTAAAGATGGATAACTATCGGGGAAGCCGGGTGAGACAATGGTCGTCAGATACTCACTACTGCAATCACACCTTCCCTGTTCTGTTAGGATAATATAAAAAATACCACAAAAGAACTTATAACTTACTTCAAAACACAGGCAGGATGAAATTAATACTAAAATCAGGGCCTGGAATCTTGATGGGACTGGTTTGACGGATTTGGTCATCAGTGGCAGTATATTATCTATGACGAACTCATAAGAGTTGCAATACACGGTGAACATAGATGTATAAGTTGAAAGCAACACCCCTAATTGTCATAGAATATGAAAGGTGATGCAATAACCTGTCCAACTTGATTTCATATCTTAGCTACAAGCTCACTCCTTACACACCCGTATACATGAATTAGGGAAGACTCATACATAAAGTTAAAGTCGATTGTAGAGATCAGGGGCGTACGCAGGATTTTTTGAAGGGGGGGGGGGTTTTAAAATATTTTGCTCCCGAAAATTTGAAAATCGCGCCGGCCGAAAAGTCGCTCAGTGGGGGGGGGGGGGGGGGTAAGCGGACACTTTTTTTTTTTTTTTTTGGAGGTCAAAAAAAATCGCAACGACTCAGCCAGCCGAAAAGTCGCTCAGTGGGGGGGGGGGGGGGGGGGGGGGGGGGGGGGGGGGGGGTAAGCGGACACATTTTTTTTTTTTTTTGGTCTCGAAATTTCATAATTTGACATTTTTGTCGTTGGGGGGGGGGTAAGGTCACCTTATTTAGGTTAGCCGTGGGTATAATTTTTTTTTTTTTTTTTTTTTTTTTTAAATAATAAAAAAAAAAAAAAAAAAAAAAAAAAAAAAAAAGGGGGGGGGGGGGGTTTTAGGTTTTTTAGGGGGGTTTACATACATAAAAATACCAAAGGGGGGGGGGGGGTTGAACCCCAAAACCCCCCCCCCCTGCGTACGCCCCTGGTAGAGATATTTCTCAAGCAAAAAGGACATGTAGGTAACTGAGCCCTATACTTACTAGATAAGGATAGTGCATGCAGAAGATAAATGTAATAATGGTTGATGAGTGTGTGCGTGTGAATGTGCGTGGATAACAAATATGTTATGATGTTGTTGTATAACAAAGATATTTTCAGAAAATTATAACCTTAGAAAGATGGAAACATAAATATAACTAAAAAGTGCATTTAGTTGGAAAACGACATCCGATTTCAAAAATTTAGTACAATATCGAGGACAATGGTGTTAGAAGAGTCAGAGCGGAAAGAGAAGATTCTAAAATGGAAACAAACGCAGAGAAACGATGAGAAACGCTGCAACGCATAAGATATGAATGAGACAGTTTGATCAATAATACTTTCAGTAAAACCAAGGCATAATTTTGCCTCCACAGGAATTACCTTCAGAACTAATATCGATTTGTTTCCCTCCTCGTAATAGCTCTCTCGCTGACTAAAAAAGATAATAGGGAAAGGAATTAGCTATTAAGTCGACCATGTCCGCCATTTACGTCACAAGAGTGGAATAGATGTAAATGCCGCCAATTCAGCGGTCCCCGAAAGTAAGTCACAGACAAAGGTGACCTAATAATCCTTTCCAAGTATGTCGCGAATTTAATTTTTTAACGTGAAGGCCAACGAAGGCATACTTTCCATTAGGATGTAGCCCTTGAACAAAGTTAGAAAAGGCAACACGGATATTGAAAGTTTAAATACTTCTATGTGCTTGCACTTTAAGTTCTGAAATCGACAGTTGGCAAAGAAAACAACTTCTTCAATAAGCACTTCATTAAATTGTCTTCCGTTTGCATTTTTTCGCACTATGAATTTTATTTCCTTTAAAAAACATTAACGAGGCCGAGGTAAAAAATTCATTTAGTTATGAATGGATTATACAAAAGCAATTATTCATGCCGGAGAAGAGCATCTAGAGTGTATTTTGAGCTAACAGAAAAAGTCATATTTCATTTTTTTTCTTCTTAAGGTTAGTTCAGACTTCTCTTTGAGGTAATTTTTAGTTCATTTGGGAAACGAAAGATTTCTCACTGTTTCACTTGATCTTTCTACGATCGCATGGTATTGATTTGTACTAAAGAATTGAACTTTTATATCACCCCATAAAAAAATTAGTGATAGATAACTCCGATTTTAAACGTTTTCCATCATGAGCAAGACATTAAATTAAAGGAAGATTGGCGGCAATCACGACGATAAGAGGGCGAGTCTCGTGTTGGCAATAACGATTAAGTATCCAAGACTAGAAAATTAAATGATAGAGGTAATTTGAAAAATCGATGAGCTTGGTCAAGAACATACGAGAGATCTGACAATACGAATTGGGTTACGCACTGTCGGCAAGTTGACCATGAACGCGTTGTGCATTACACAGTACGCTAGGGAAGACAGTTCATCAGTTCAGTGTCGGTATAAAAGGGGGTTGATTTCCGGTAAAGAAGAAGAAAAAATATAATGAGCTTTCTGATTCCTGTTTTTTCATATAATAATAATAATAATAATAATGGGTTCTTGTATAGCGCTCATGTCAGTCGGATTTGACCTTCCTGGCGCTCCTGATTATTACCCTGGCTTTAGCACTGCTGCCAGTTTGTAAGAAAATCATTGAAGAAAAGTTCTTGAAAAGGGGTTGCTATTCTCATGCCCTCATATTAAAAATATGACTAGAAATAGCTGAAAGGTTTGGACCAAAACTTACACTTGTGTGTTGATCATACTCATAGTCCCATGCAGATACCATTTTTTTGAAGTGCAGTGCGCGGCCTTGCTAGCAAGATTGAATAAATTCCTTTAAATTAAACTGCAGAGTGTACCCGGTTCTTATAATTAAAGATAAACTCCAGTTCTGGTAAAAAAAAAAAAAAAAAAAATCAAACGAAACTTACACTGAATGTTCAAGATTACAAATAAATGACATGTGCCAAACAATTTTGGAAGAAAATGTATACTGGCTGAGTAATGAGCATAGATAGACAAGGAAATCAAGGTAGTACTAGCCCCGACACCATGTGTATTGTCCCATATATAGCTTTCTGTGTACAGTGCTTGTTACTTTACCAAGACTCGGCCAAATTTATTATGATTTTGATGACTCCAGAACCTTGCAGTGCACACCAATACTTACATGCTACATGATCAACTGTTTCTGATCCATTCCACACCTTTTCTTTCACAATGCAATCGCATTACCAGAACTCACCTTCATCTTTAACCTTTCACAATAACTTTATGGCAGTTCCTTCACTGACCAAACGACAACGTTATCTTTAACATCCATTAACCGTAATGGCAAGTCTAGAGTGACAAGAATGAGGGTGTGGTTACCTTTGTCGCAGATTCAATAAAGCTCTTGGTGTGATATCAAAAGTTATAGCGACTCTTTAAGAGTCGAAAGAAAACATAAAGTATGTCAGAAAGTGACACTAAATCTATTATTTCACCTTTCTCCTATATCATTTAATAGTGCACTTTAATAAGAAGGAGAAAAAGAAGAAAAAGAAGAAGGGGACGAAGAAGAAATGGAGAAGAATAAGAATGAATAGAAAGAAGAAGAGGAAGAAAAAAATAAGCCAATGGAAAAGGAAAGAGTTAAAGAAAATAATAAGAAGAAGACGAAATAGGAGGTGGAGGAAGAGGAGGAGGAGAAAGTGAAGAAGAGGAAGAAGAAAGAATAAGAAAGTATAAAAAGACGAAGAATAGATAGAAGGAGAAATAAGAGGAGGAGGAGGAGGAGAAGCAGACGAACAATATGATGATCTGAGAATAAAGAAAAAGCCATATTAAAAAGGGGAAAAGGGCATAAGTAAAAGAAGAAGAAAAAAACAACAACAACAAAAACAAAATACTGAAGAAAGCTTAGTACTGCGAGCATTTTGCAATCTCAGAACTGAAATTAAAGGTATCTTTAATTTCTGGCTCTGTTCAAACGATTATGCATTTTACAATATAATTGAGGTAATTTTCATCAGAATGTATTTAGAACGTGCTTAAGCCTTTCATTTCATTTTCATTTCATTTTTATTTTTTCATTTCCAACAAAATACAATACATAATAACGAATACAATGTAAAATGTATACAAAACATAGTTACATTGGTAATAAACAAATCTTAATAATAATTTATACATTTTAGGAAGACAAAAAATGAATTTTAAAACTTAATTGCATTTATATTTTGAGAAAATGGAGAGGTCCACTGAAAAGCAAAGCTTGTAAATTGTGGACCCCTCAGATAATAATGAGTGTGAACAAAATATTGAATACATAATCAATTAAAGAAGAATAGTGGCCAACAGAGAACATTTATTAAAACACGTAATGACTGTAAACAAGAAGACGTAACGTATTACATGACGAAGAAAGAACAGAAAAAAAAAGAAGAAGAAAAAAAAGGGGGGAAAAAAAGGAACAAAAATGCGGGCTGCGTTTGGAGGGAAGGAGAGTGAGAGAAAAGGAAAGTTGTAGAGATCGAGCATAGGGAGCGCACAAAATCCTTGAAATAGCTGAAACAAAAAGAGCAAGAACATGATGGCAAGTAGTTTTTTGTTTTGAGATGGGCTGAAGAAAAGAGGGAAAGAAAACAAAATTGGGAAGGAGATGTTCTATCACAATAATTTTCTAAATATTATAAGATTGTAATAAGGAAAATTTTAACTTTTTTTTAAAGCAATTAGTGAAGGGGAAGTTTTCAAATCGTTATGCAAAGTATTCCAAAATTTAGGGCCTTCAAAAATGAACGTGTTTTGTGCAGAACATGTTCTCAAAAGAGGTAAGTGAAACTCATCGGATTGTCGAGTGGGATATCTATGAACAGCATGGTTTTTAAGAAACATATCATTAAACACAGAGGGCAGTATACCTTTATTGTAATTAAACATAAATTGACCGAGCTGGAATAAGTACAAATCCTTAATTTTTAAGATGTTATTTTCAAAAAACAGAGGATCCGTATGGGAGCGTATGGGGGCATTACAGATAATACGAATAACTCTCTTTTGCAGCAATAGAACTCTTTCCAACAATGTATGATGTGTATTGCCCCAAACTAGAAGACCGTAATTCAAATATGGCAAGATCAATGAAGAATACAGCATAAATAATGATGATTGCGGTAAGTACAATTTTAGTCTATTAATAACACCAATATTGCGCGAAATGGTTTTACAAATATTATCAATGTGTGGTTTCCAAGAAAGTTTGTCATCGACTGTTAAACCCAAGAATTTGGTAAAAAGGACATGTTTCAAAGGGGTATTGTCAAAAATAATGTCAGAGGGTAATGAATCCAAAGATTTACTAAATAGCATGTAGTTTGTTTTCTGGAGATTAAGTGACAATTTATTTGCTTGTATCCATTGCAATATATTTAATAACTCGGCATTGATTTTATCAACAAGGACGTTTGGATTTTGTGTGAAAAAAATAAATTAGTATCATCTGCAAATAAAATAAACGACAGGGAGTTAGACGATTTACAAAAGTCATTTATATAAAGAATAAAGAGAAGCGGGCCTAGCAGACTACCTTGTGGGACACCACAACTAATATTGCATAATTCAGATGCATGATCGTTTAAGTGTACATATTGCTTTCTGTTGGAGAGGTAACTCCTGAACCACTCCAAGGCCTTTCCACGTACACCATAGTGAGATAGTTTGTAAAGTAAAAATTCGTGATTGATCGTGTCGAAGGCCTTGGAGAAGTCCAGGAATATACCTACAGTGTGTGACGATGTATCAATTGCGTGGGCAACCTTCTCAACAAAAGACATTAAAGCATGAACGGTGCTGTGCTTTTCTCTGAAACCAAATTGGAAGTTTGAAAATACATCATATTTTTTCAAAAAGGACATCATCCGGATATAGATTATTCTTTCCAAAACTTTAGAAAATGAAGATAATAAAGAAATCGGGCGGTAGTTACCCACATCCAATTTATCACCCTTTTTAAATAACGGAATAATTTTGGCTATTTTCATAGAATTAGGAAATTTACCATGTAAAAGTGATATATTAAAGATGTGAACCAATGGATCTGCAATAAAGGGAATAATGGATTTTAGTATGACATTATTGATTCCATCATACCCTGAACTTTTCTTATCTTTCAGACTAGAAACAATTTTCATAATTTCTTGCCTATTAGTTGGAACAAAGAAAATAGAATTTGGATTGTGAGGGCCTAAAAACTCCACAAAATTTGTGTTTGAAGGCGGAATGTTTTTAGCGAGATTATCACCTATTAAAGAAAAATAAGTATTAAAAATATTAACTATGTCTTTTGGGTCTTCAACAATCTCATTGTCAAATTTGATCTTATTTACCTCGGATTTATTATTAACTTGGTTCATTACTTGTTTGATTACCTTCCAAGTGTTTTGCATATCATTTTTAAAAAGTTTCAAACGATTTACAAAGTAATTTCTCTTTTCTAATCGAATGATCCGAGTCAAAATGTTTTTATATGATGTATATTTTCTCCTTGATTGCT
This sequence comes from Strongylocentrotus purpuratus, assembly GCF_000002235.5. Classification (NCBI taxonomy): domain Eukaryota; kingdom Metazoa; phylum Echinodermata; class Echinoidea; order Camarodonta; family Strongylocentrotidae; genus Strongylocentrotus; species Strongylocentrotus purpuratus. The sequence continues at coordinate 5,868,427 of NW_022145613.1, read as the reverse complement.
CAGTGCCTTTTATTTTATATTTATAATAAAGGTTATTCTTCCGATTTATTGATCGCAATATAGACTTAGAAATCAAAGGGAGTTTGGGCGTTTTCTTATAACCATGTTTGACTTTTTGCTTCGGCATGTTAGTATCTAATTGGTTGTTTAATATACTAGAGAACATTTCATAAGAACAATTAATTTCATTTTCGGAATAAACACTATACCAATCAGTATTTTCGAGATTAGCGCCAAGGCGAGTTAAATTCTCTACAGTTATTTTACGTCTACTTGGGTAAGGACCATTGTTGTTAAATGGCTTTGAAACCGTGTAGTGAGTCACAATGGGGTAATGGTCAGATATGTCCGAAAGAATAATGTAAGAATCAAAATGTGGAGTAACATTAGAAAAAATATTATCAATTAAAGTAGCAGATGTATTTGCAACACGAGTTGGCTTGGAAATAAGTGGTAGGAAAGAAGCAGACAAAATTGTTTCGAGAAATTCTTGAGAAACATTGTTATGTAAGTGCTTTAACAGGTCTATATTAAAGTCGCCCATCAAAAAACAATCTTTATTGTTGAAACTGGCGTTTTGTAATGTGTCAGATAAATACAATAAAAATTCGTGTGCATTCGAACTCGGGGGTCGATATATCACGCCGACTATTATGTTCTTATTACCGGGAATCACGATTTTAATTTTATTTTATTCATTCATAGCAACCAAGGGTTGGATCAATAAAAAGGGATTCTATAATATTATTGCATGTTGAGAGATTATCTAGAACGGTATAATTCAGTCTTTTAAGGATATATAAAGCAACGCCGCCACCCAGTCTTTCTTGCCTATTTTTATGAATAAAATCGTAGTTATCAATAGAGTATGGGTGATTGGAATCACAAGTTAACCAGGTTTCAGTAAGACCAATTAGGGATAATGGGTTTTGAGAGGGATTATCAAGAAGAGAAAGTAGATCATCGAAGTGCCTATTTAAACTTCTAATATTCAAATGAAGCAAGGAGAACGTATCATTACGAAATTCTTTCACTACATTACGAAACTGATTAACAGTTACATATTTAGAAACGTTACGTTGAGCAGGATCATCAAAATCAAAGTCGAATTCTAGTTCTTCAAGTGAAGAGTCGATATTGTCTGTAACAGAATTATCAAATGAATTAGCAGGGGTGTTAGCTTCATCCTCAAGTCGAATAGGTGTAAATAAAAGAAATCATCATCATTCACCGTATGGAAAGGGAATTGCTGGTTATCAGGTGAACCTGCCATCATGAATTCAGAATCAGTATCCGAACATGAATAATTGACGATGTGAGGAAATAAAATACATGATAAATTTTGGCGCTGTCAAGGAGAGATGGGGAAACGAAGAGAAAAATAGAGCATCCAAAGGCAGCAAGGAAAAAGAAGAAATGAACAAGACATATGCATAAACTGTACATAACAAAGAAGATTGCTGTCGCTGAAAGAATAAACACGATTAGAAGAGATGGAATAACCACTTGAAACAAGGAGAGGAGAACAGACACATGAAATTCATATATAAGAACAAAAACATAAAATGAAACTCTGTCGGCATTACGAACATTAAAAGGCAATCGATACATGCAGGGGCATATCATGATATAGGAAAAGCAAACGATCAGCCATAAGGCCCTATGACAATAATAATTGCGAATGAGAACCATAATCAAATAACGATGAATAATCCTTAAAATATAAAATAAGCAGATGATGTGTTGGAGAAAAAAGGTCTCCAAATGAGGTTATATGACAAGAAAAGATTGATAAACAGCTTGCGTTACATGTGATAAGAATTATCAAGAATTAGAAGCATGGTTCTTTTCAGATATTGTAATTAAATAAGGAAAACAATGGACTAAGTATTGTATTACAATTAAAAATGTTGTGTGAATCATGCACGGGTTGGAATTTAATACAGAAAAAATAATGTAATAATAATAATAATAATAATAACAACATTTATAATGCGCACATATCCACCCCAAGAGATGCTCAAGGCGCCTAACAAGGTAAGTACATTGAACGAAAATAATATGACATAATTAAATATAATTCAACAACGTTAATTACATCAGATTGTGAAATACACTACGTCTTAAATAAGGAATTCAGACATTAGATAGGTTTTCAATTGTTTTTGGAACACATTTTGATTCGCTGACATGTAATGCTATGGTTGATGAGGCCAATCAATCGTGGTGACAAAACTCAATTGCATTGGCAGTATTTCAATAAACGAATAATTCAAAAATCGAGAAAAGGATGTACAAGAAAATTAACAAGTGAATTGAAACATCAGGCATATTTAGGCGCCGGAGCACCCCGCGCGGACCACGTGCAGAGGGGCATAGTACATACCCCTCCCCCCAACCATCGTCCGCCCGGAGCCCCCCGGCACACTTGGTACCACATACTATGCATGGTCCTTATAAAGAATTTTATAACAGAGAAGAAAAAATAAACGATTGAATGACTGTATTGCCCGATTGCATGGCCCATCAATTGGTTACAACGAAGTTAAAGATACGAAACAGCTGTTATGTTGTGTCTGGATACGACAAGTCAATCAGTGTGACACAAACTCATTTACAATGCTATTCATTGAATAGAATAACAAATTCGAGTAACATAACAAGAAACGAAAGGATAGCGGGAAATATATATGTGATCTGTATAATCGAAATGCATTACCTGATTACCGAGCCGATTTGTTAGTTGAAAATACAACATATACAATGGAAATAAAGTATTTGTTGGAGATGCCATGCAGGTGGGTCATCGTCATAAAAACACAATTTAAACCGCAAATTATTGAATAAGGAATGTCATTATCATCAAAAGAATACACGTGTTGCAATTTAAGTAAGAACATGCTGTGAAATACCCGCAAGAAAATCATGGCTCTTTGGACAGTGTAACTAAAATAAAGACAGCATGATTGACTTGAAGAACAATTGTATGAACCATCGGCGTGTTACTTCAGAGTTAAAATACTAAGAAAAAATGCAATGGCATGGTTACAGGAGCCAAGCCTGTCGTAAACATAATTTCCTTTTGACATTGTAAATTCAAAAGTATAGGAAAAATTTGGATATCATGGTCAAATGAGTAAGTACAACATACATCAACATGTGCTTTAGAAATACCAGTGGTAGAAGGAATGTTCTTCCAATATTTTAATTTAAACAAGGAGGGCATGATTGACGAATTACATTACTCAATAATAGTATGAATCATCAGCTGGTTACATAAAATAAACACACGCGATATAATGCTATGATTAGAAAAGCCAGGCCGATTATGGTTACAAATCTCGGTTAATGTTGCTATTATGTGTACATAAAACATTTAGGGGTGGTCGAAAGGATACAAACAGGAATTTAAAATGTGATTTTAAATAACAGGAGTAAAGGTATAGCTGCTCTTTCAATAACTTAGCTGGAAAGCATGATTGATCGATAACGCTATACTCAATTGAATAAACACTGAGCTGGTTACAATAAAATTTAAACCAACAAAAATACCAAATCAAATGAAATGTTATTGTTAGATAAAACTGATAGTAATATACAATAAAGTACACATTGCTTATTATGTACTGAAAGGAAAAGAAGGACGAACCAGAAGAAGATGCAAATAAGGACCCACTCAATTAAGAGCTCATTTGCCAATAACCTACTAATTTAGATAAGTGGGTATGTTGAAAACAATGGGGTTGAGGAACAATATAGCGTTTAGTAATATAAAAGTTCCTTAAAAATCCCCTTAAAATTTCCATTTCAAAACTATATCGAAGATCCCAACAAGAGAAATTATGGTATAAATGTCATTAATGAGACACAATAAGATAACATACTAAGGTGGTGTACTATGATTACATTCTTTTTCCTCCTTCCTTCTTTCCTTTCTCTTTTTCTTAAGAGTATAATAACAATAATGCAAAAATAGATGTAACACCCGAGAGTCGAATTAATCCTCCTACACCAGAGAGATCGCTATATAGCGGTGAAAAACATATTCGGTTCAAAATTATGTACAAGAACCATTACCTTAAATATTTTTCAAACGGATAATTCAAGGATTCAATCAATAAAGCAAGCCAATGATTTGGGGCTATTTTTTAACTCAAGTGAACATTCAGAACAATGTTTCATTCTGAGATTGATTGATCATTGACCAATCGGAACGAAAAAGAAAGACAACATATAGCCTACTAGCCCGTAAACCTGTGAAAGGTCAATCAGGAACATGAACTTAAGAATACTATTTTTCCAATTCCAAACACTTAGCTTACAATCAGTCGACTAAAACTGTCAACTCAGGGACCGAAAAATGTATTTAACTCCCATTATTTACTCATAACAGAACTTTGTTCATTATTATTCGAACACTGTCCGATCAAGAACAAACAACAACAAAAAATAATAATAACAAAACAACCTCCAGATAAAATTAAAAATTACGATAAATTGGCCAAACCGAACAAATTGATATTTTTGACCATTATCCTGAGCTTGCAATCTTTTTCGAGCCTGCATGTTATTAGATTTTCATCTAAATTTGGGGGTACGCCTATATTTGAGGCTCACTTGTTCAATTCCAAAGACTTATCCTAAAAACAGCCCCCATTATTTTGTGGAGTTAAGGGTCCAAAAGTGTACATAATTATACATGAAATTAGACACAGTTTAACATGATAAAATAAAACGACGTATTACATAATATCTTTCCATTATTTAAATGTCCTTCTATCAAAAATATGCGAAGTCTGTAACAAGTAACTTGCATGCATATCTAAATCAGTAGAATGTGTATGCAAAGGAAATATCCAAAGGCCTGCATACTAAGGATGGATTTTGAATTCTATAGTAAGTCCGCCGAGGCATGACATCCATTCATCGTTGCCAACATTAATTAGTTTTAGTATGAATAGTATGCGTAAATGAATGGTATCACATGCAAATAGCGGAGTCACGATGAAGAAATAAATAATTTGCATTTTCAAGTCAACTTTGCTATTACAGTAGGTTCTGGGATTAATTGACCTTCATTGACCTACACATGCAAACAATTCTGGAATTTATTGTGAAGTTATATTACAGCAGCCATTTTGTTTAATTCAGGCTTCGTATCTAAGCATGATGTAAAGTCGAAAAAAGCAATACAAAAATACAGAAAATTAATTCGGTGATGAATATTATGGGTGGTGTTTTCTCCCTAGAATTTTTCATCTGCTGAGAGTATATAAGAAGCGTTTGGGAAAGCTTCCGCTCGTGGCATTTGTCGCAACAATGAATGACTTAATATGAACAATAATGAAACGTTAACTCAGTCAACTAATTAAAGGGAAAATCTAATCATTTTCAAGATTTTCATGAAGACTCAAGCTGGGATCCAGATAGCCTGTCCAAACCTGAAGAACGATGTGACTATAAAGGATCCAGATAAACGACACATGGTTGAATCAAAACGTACGCAATGCACAAAATGAAGACAGATTTGAGAGATTCAACATGAATCTTTTTAAGGGGAGTTAGATCATGAAGTAAAAGAAAAGGTAATAGTGATTGGTTAGGCTTACATTTTTTTTATCGATCTCAATCTCTGTAGTCATTCCATGTAGCCGCACCTTTCTCTTTCCATTGCAAATGGACATTGGTTCCCTTGACAAAGATTCTTGTCGCTAGTCCCTTCTCCTTCCGTAACTTGTATGCTTCGTTCGCGAGGGTCCAGCGGCGGGTCTTCATCGAAGGCGGTAGGTCGGTCCTAACAGTTAGACGCGTTTGGGCGTGGCCGGTCTCAGCGGGGGTCTTCATGCGCTTTCTATGTTGGTCTTCGAATGCCGCTAAGATGTTATTTCTTTCGCGCATAAAACAAAACCGTGCTATGATGGGGACGGGAGCTTGCCGGGCTGCTTGGGCTCCCGACTCTCGTCGCGGTAGACGGTGAGCGTTCGCTATGGTGATGCTAGATGCTATGCGGTCTCTATTCCAAGAGAGACGAAAGCCGCTTTCAGTACGTCGTAGATGATTTCCCCTTCATTTTGTTGTAGGCCGTAGAACAGTAAATTAGACTTCCTATCGTGTATTTCCAACGAGAGGATTTTGTTTTCCAAGGATTGGATTCTTTGTTGTACAGAGTTTTCTAGTTTAGGCAATTTTTGATTCTCAATTTCCAAAATTTTTGCCGAATTGAAGTCCACACTGGTCTTAAGGTCATCAAACCTTTTGTTGATGCCAGTAATATCAGCAGATATTTTGTCTAGTTTACTAGATAAGAAGTTCTTGAAGTCAAGAATGTTATTATGAAGGTCCCCAAGGGTGGGCTGGGACTCGCACTCCTCTGGCGAGTCATCGCCTCCCGACGTGGCAGCAGCGACTTTAGACGCTTTGGTGCGAGTCATCATGTCCGGCAACTTGTACCTCAGTGTACGCACAAAATTAATGGGCGTTGGCTAATTTAGATTTCTGGGGTCCAAAATGACACGAAATGGCTGGAATACTCACATATATGTTTGAATTTGAGACCAACAACGCGTTATTCCAGTCACAAGATTATTAGACCGGTCAAATCATTCTAAAAGCAGCGTGGAAAATAAAATAATGGGCGTTGGCTGGAGAGCTTACTCGCTACACGTCCGCTCCCGCATGGACCATATTCAAACATCCTTTAAATAAAAGCCTTTAAATAATTGTGTAAGTTACTATTTTTAATATCATCATTTCGCTTAGAATTTTAATTTTAGGATGTGATATATTCAAGACCATGAATTCCTGGATTAATAACACTAGAATTATTGGGTCTATAATTTTCTCTTTCAAAATGCACGAGTAAAGCTTGACGTAATCGTATTGAATTAAAGAGAAAAGAAAGAAAGGAAGAACAAATTAATAATGCATATTTTACAAGAAACGATTGATGCATGAAATTGCAATTCGCCAATGTATCTTTAAATATGAATTTCATAGGTAAAGTCCGCCTAACACACGTTTACTTTTAACATTGAAACATTACTTGCGGTTCTATTATCAGTATGAATAACATTACTTTTATTTCTACTATTTCGCTGGTTCCAAATCGCCCTTGCCATTCCCCTTTCAAGTCTGTCTCTTACTACTACTACTACTATAATAATTATAATAATTATATTTGCTTATATAGCGCCTAACACTTACTTTATCAGAAGTCTCTAAGCGCTCTACAATAATGCAGCATAATTACCCTGGCTTTAGCAGTGCAGCTGTTACGCGCGCTGCGTTTCAAGGAATAAATTCCTACCAGGTACCCATTTACTTCTCCTGGGTGGAGTGTGGCAAATGTAGATCAATGTCTTGCCAAAGGACATTAGCCTCACACTGTTAATACTGTTCTCGTTGGGGGATGTGCAATCATATTATTACCCCGGCTTTTAACCTTGTATCTGGAATCCTAATTGTTTAATAGTCTTTGCAGTATTATATGTCGTCTTCATGCATACCATCTTACAGCATGTTTTTCTTCTATGAATTTGAGCGAAGTTTACCGAACCGACATAGGAATATTTCTTTTGATTGGGTCTTATCATTTCACTTTCATGCTTTTCGTTGACTCTTAACGGGTCTCTATATTTCAGAACATAGGGGCGTATAGGTTTTATTGGTGATTTAGTCTAACTAGTGTTAGGTCTTGCTCTACAGTTGAATCTGTGCTGCTATACGGCTGCGAAGCATGGACAGTTACAACAAAGTTGGCAAAGGAATTAGATGGTTGCTACACCAGACTTCTTAGGACAGCATTCAACGTGCACTGGAGTCAGCATAATTATGACAAATAAGGAGCTGTACGGGAAACTACCAAAAGTATCAGAAAAGATCAGGGAAAGAAGACTACGTTTTGCAGGCCACAGCTGTAGGAAAATCAATGAACCAATATCTCAGCTTCTACTCTGGAAACCAAAACATGGGAAGAGGAAACCTGGAAGACCTCATCTTACCTATACAGACCTACTCAAGAAGGACACGGGACTTGAACTGTCAGAGATAAAAGCAGCCATGCTGGACAGGAATGTGTGGAAGGCCATCACAGCTTGGGCAGTTGACCCGACTTAAGCAAGTAAGTAAGCAAGTGTTAGGTCTCCATTATTACCGCCATCGCTTTAACTATAATTAGGATTTAAGATTGCAAAACCTCGAAATATTAAATAGCAAGCCACGAACAACGACGCTGGTTCAAACGACGCCGAATAAAAAATGACTGCTCGAGTTTTCAAATTACATTAGGCCGAGTAAGCAGCCGTTTTACCTGCAAACTGGTGAAACCTCGAAGTTCATTGCGTCTAAACGGCATTTTAACTCGAATGACGACCCGTCCCCCCCCCCCCCCCCGGTGATATACGCCCACGTTTCTGAATCAACGAGGGCGTTCGCATGGTCGTTATACTACAATATAAGCAATATTAAAAAGCAGATCCACTGGCTTCCAGTGGAACTGCATGAAACTACCCTGTTGAAAGAAATCATGAATAAATAAATAAATCTTTTTTCAAACATCGAGCTAACTTAAAGTTTACGGACTGTGGTGTGAACCTTGCTATTAATGTAATGTTGTGCAACTAATCGCCGATGTTCCAGTGAAGTTGACTCTCTCTGATAATTTAACTGCAGCAATGATATTCCATCACGCGAAATTTGAAACACAATCATGTTGGTCTTTAAAGATGATGCAGTAGCAGTGGGTCTCACAATAATAACAGCTACATATTAACGTCTCTAAGCCTTTTACATTATAATCATTATTATTATTCCTGGGGAGTACTCCGAACAGGCGCCATTTTACAAGCGAATACATGCCAATCCAACCACATTAACGGTCGCATTTTACCAGGGTATCTGCATGGTTGAAGATCAGCAAATGGAGATAAATGTCTTGTCAAAGGACACTAATGTCGTACCGGGGCTCGAGCCCATGACCTGCGCACTTCCAAACACTCAACTAAAACACCTCTACAATAATAACAATAACGTTCGTGCAGTGCAGCCGCATTCACTTAAGATGGTACGACACTCCCACCAAGCACTTCCATCAAGGTCTGGTAGGTCTAGCATTTTTTCTTTTCTAATTAAAAATTGCCCAATGAGGCTAAGCTTTACATCGCTTTATAGACTCTGCAGTGATTTGGACTTGACTTGTGTAGAGGTTCTGCACTTGTATCCGGGCAATTAGATGAGAAGCCGTGAAGAAAAAAAACATTGGGAAGTTTGTAAGATCACTTTGCTGCTATGATCTTAGTATTCGAATACTCTCCTTTCTAGGCTTACATCGAATCACCGGGTCAGCGCGTTGGGTCGGGTGGTCGCGCTACACGACCTATTGTGAAAACATGCCTTTTTATTAACGAAATATCGAGGGTAATGTATGTGAAATAAAGCCCTGTCATCTGAAAATGGTCTCGTCCAAGGGAAAAGTCATTTTAAAACGCCTGTCAGCCTTAAAATGGACTGAATGGAACATCGTCGGATCAATAGCTTAAACAAAACATGTCTAGGGGGGAAATGCTCAGTTTCCATTCAATTCATTGTCATGGTGATACATTTTTAATTTGGTTGTCTCCTGTGAGGTTTTGGAGGTGGAAAATTATAAATGCAGGTGAATTCGAATCACAGACGGAAAATAAGAAAACGTTATCGTAGAAAACAGTGAAGAAAACGTATCTCAAAATAAGCGAAATAATTGTAGACTGTAGATGACTTTAAGAGAAAACTAAAAACACACCTATAATGACAAGTGTTTTCTCCTAAAAGTGAACCGGTAACATTGTTGAAGGCTGATGAAAAAGAATTCCTAATGTTTGTATGAAATGTTATTTAGTATATTCCTTCTACTGTACTTACCCTCTATCAAGCAAAGAGTCCTGAAAAAAATTCTCAAACCACAAAGATATTTATGTTTTTCTTTTAAGGCGTCACTGTGCAACACCCTTCAACAGTAAATTCTCCCAACCAATTTTTGAATTTTTCCAACCGTTTGTCCATGAAAATAAGACATAGAATAGGCTTTCAAAAAAATCTTTCAACACTTGTATGTTTGGAATTGTATATAGAGCCAAATCTTTGCTTTATCAAGATTTACATTCACCTAAAATTTAACTGAGTTATAATAATATAGTCGGGAGAATTAAGGAATCTACCAGTTTAATTTCCCCAATTTTTATCATTAATAATGGTCCGTTTTCACTCAAACTTTCATATTATCTTTAGTTGTACATCTAGCATCGAAATCACTACCTAATTATCACCATTTTCTCTCATCTGAACAATGTTACCAACAACCTTTAATATGTTTCGTTTTAAGCAAATTCAGAGTATTTACATGCCATTAATATGTTTATTGAATGCGCCTTGAGCACCACCTGTCTGCATTACAACGGGGAATAAATACTCCTAAAAAAATAATATGATGCATTGAACCATCGTTGAGCCTGATTTCCGTGGAGAAAGTGACAAAATCTGTAATTATAATTGAACTATCGTCAAACAAAACAAAATACAAAATACAAACAAAATATATACAAAGGGGAACACCAATTTAAAAGCTGAAATAGTAATAACGATAATGAATGGAATAATGACATTGATATATTTGTTAGTAGTAAAGAAATCCCTAAACAAAGAATTTAGACGTAGTTTTAAACATAATCTTCTACAAAATTTTGTGAAGAAAAAAAAGTCAACAGGCAAAAGGTAAACCGTAAAATAATAAAAAATATATCAAGTACGTTCGAGTTCGTATTTTAAAGGCTCTGATATGGAGTCAAAAGAAATGCAAAAGGAAATGTTGCTTCGATTCACGTTGAATACAGAGTAAAACATAGTTGATGGTCTGATTACCTATCACTATTTCACAATAACTTTAAGGCAGTTCTTTCACTATGTAATCGTGTGACCAAAAGACAGCGTTATCTTTAAACATCCACCGTTATGGCAAGTCTAGAGTGACAATAATGAGGATATGATTTTCTTTTTCGCAGCTTCCATAAAGTAAACATTTTACATTCTTATTCTTCTACCACATTCACTGTTGTAGGTTTTTCACATATCACCGTCCTCATAATTTCATCAAAGCATTCATGTAATCATTGCACGAAAAGTATAGTTTGAAACAAAATGTAATAATTTTACTGAAATGGCTTACCGATGGTGTAAGACAAAGCGAAGATCAGCAGGACTGCTTGATGTATATTCATGATGCCGCCACTATTCATCAAACTATCTAATCAACTAAATAATGGACCATCTATCAATCTGATCTCTGCTACATGTAGGCTTGACGCAACAAGAGTATTGCAGTGAGTTTTACCAAGACGTGTAACAAAAGGCAAGCAACTGACCCTTTTATACATGTGCATAGGAGTTTTGTACATTTTAGATCTTTAAGAAAAGAGTAAATGCACACGCGCGGAGTGCATAGCCGAGAAAGCGACTATTTCTTATTTTCACCTTTTTCTTCTCTCCCTTCTTTAGGGATATATAATATTCTCCCTCTATTATTTCCGATCAGGGTATGTCTCCGCGCTCTCCAGTCCGCCATGGTCGCCGCCCCGGTCAACACTGAGAGATATAGATACATTCACACGGCTACAAGGTGAAGATATAATAATCAACAGCAGATCTTACTAAGACATGAACTCACCCATAACTGGGTTGACTTGCTAACAATGGCATAACGTGAGTTTGTGATGGTGGTTATTTTACCTGACTGCTAAGAAAGTATAAATGCTTGTAAGTAAGCAACCAGACGGCGGACGGCTTTAGGTCCTCTCCGAGGGACCTTGTAATGAGGATTAATGCCTTACCAAAGGGCACTGGCGCATCGACTTGGTTTCGAACCCGGGTCACCGGATTACGAGACCACTGCTCTACCGACTGAGCTATCGCGCCATCTCGCGTCTTTTTATTGAGCGGGCACTGACATTTTCGAGGGGGGGGGGGGGACCTGGAAAATGTAATGCGAATTTACAAGGCCACTGGTGAGTGTAAGGGTGCGGAAAGGGTACGATAGTCTTTTCCTATTTTCTCCTCTTTCCTTTTATCTAATTTTTGGCTTTTATATGTTTAAATCTTCGTTATACGGTGTGGGGCACTGCCCCTGCGCCCACTGTAGCCACGCTTCTGATAACTAGCACCCCTTGAAATTGACAGAACGATCCCAATTCGATTGATAATCAACAAATTATTAGCCATTCGTGGGATAATAACTTTGGTTCAGTCTATTGTCCTCCCGCATGTGTCTGTCTGATCGGTGTCACTGCATAATAATCAATTTGACGTTGTTAGAGTACCACTGCGTCTCCTATTTCCTGCTTTTTGAGAGTTCTACAAGAGGCATTTGACTTCCAGTGGAGGTTCGAGTTATATGATAATATTGTGCATCAGTTCTACAAAATCTTTTGTATTGCATTGAACAGGTATCACACTCAGAATTTAGTGAGGAAACAGAGCCAGATTTATGTCAATAGGTTCGCAATAAAATGAGCACTTGTTAACGTTTTTTCTATGATGATAAATGTACAGCAACTCGTAAGACTGACACGCAATTCTTCCTAAATGTATATATAGCCATACAATGTTTATTTGTCCAATCAATTTATTTTGACCATTGTCACAGAACGTATCGTCTTCGTTGAAGTGTTATCTCAAATTGTATTATGTTTGCACAGGAGATGTCTGACAATCAAACCGAGTTCTGAACCCCTAATTTGATTTGATTTGATTGATTTCTGCAATCAGTAACAATGTTGGGAACAATTGACATAGCAAATGCACAAGAGCTGCAGCGTACGCTTGCGCTTGAAGTGGATGCAGCTCTTTAACTTATGATTACAGCGACAGCAAAATATGATAATATAAACAGGCAAAAAACATCAAAATTTCATGACCGTCACTAAAGATGGTGCTGGAGGCACTGCCAGTACAAACAATCCAGGGCTTCCATGGTAGTGAATGAATTTCCAGGCTTTCCACCTGCATTCATGTTTTCATTAACCTTTACTGTACTACCCCCCCCCCCCCCCACCCCTCCCCAATCAGTGATGTGACAGTCATGACCAAATTGCCACACAGACATTGAGGATTGTGTAAAGAACTGAAGTCCATGATTACTATTTTGTTAATGTTTTTTATATCATTAAATATGTTAATTTATGCAAATTTTACGAATAAATGTATATATCACCTGATGATCATGCAAAGTAAAGCAGTAGGGTTAAATGACATGTCTTGTTATAAAAATAGTTATAATAGAAATCGGGCACCAAGTATTGAAAATCCCCCACTGGTTTTTAATATTTGAACATCTTAGATATCTATCAAAGAAATATTTAAGTTTTAAATTTTTTTGATTTTTCATCACTTATGTCGAAAATTTACCACACATACTGCTAAAACAGCAACAACAAGGACAACAAAGAAAATGCACAGTTGATGGACAGCTGGAGCTGTTGGAGATTGAGAGGGAGAAATTTGAAATTAAAAACAAAGACTCGAGGTTGAAAGGAAGATGCAAATGATGGAGGAGATACTTGCTGCAATCAAACAGAAATCAATACTGGAAAATGAACTGTAAATTTCCTTCATCATTTTCAACTTCATTTTCAACCTTTGAGAACGTTGCCTGTCGCAAAAAATCGCAAAGCCGCAAAGACTTGCAGATATGCATGTAGAGTTTTGCTCCTCTTTGTGGCATGCTCTAACTCATCGTTTAACTCATTTATAATGTCATACTCCTTCCCTAGTAAATCTGTATTTTTAAAACATATCTTCACCATCATATAACTCTATATATAGAGAATTTGTACGGTCCCGGAAAACACGCTCTCTACGGAGTGCTTTATGAGTGCTGCCATTTTGCCATTTTAGTTGTCGAGACTAATTTGTCGGTGTAAATTGAATTTGTGGGTATGAACAAGGCCACTAACAAATTGTCATGAAATGGAAAATAGTCGGTGACAATAGAATTGTCGGTGAAAATGATATTAGTCGGTGAAAACCACCGACTAATTGTTTCATGAAACGCCCCCACTCCCACCGGAATTCAATGACAAAAACTGACTTGCTTCAGGAGACTGAGAAAGAGATAGAGAGGGATATAATATAGATAGAGAAACAATTGGTATGCGGCTACTTCTATTTAATTGCTGATATATACCGAAAAAGGCACATGTTATTAAACTACTGAGTAAATCAGTCTTACTACTGATAAGAGTTTTTGTTGCGTGGTAAGAAAAGGATTGTGTAGGTCAGTTTACTGCCTCGGTTATTATCAAGTGAATAACAATGAAATAACAACAATAACTGGTTTACATGATAATACATATTCATTACGGTAAAATATAATATTCAAATATCTGTTATGAAACATACATGTACTGTGAAAGAAGAAAATGTTGTCGTTGGTTAGTGTTTTATGGCAATCAGTCAATTTGTGTCTATCATCACCAACAATTAAACAAAAATCATATGTAATACTATAACTGACTTCTCTTTTGTTTTGGGGGTAGTTATTTTTGTTTCTTTTAAAGAGAATTATTATACTTTTTTTAAAAGATAAAAGCTTTGACCGTAGAGTGAAAGCGCAGTAGCCCTATCAATGGGAAGAGAAGTACATACATCTAGGCCCGTGTGGCGAATGGATATAAGGGCTAGAACAGTTTTTGGATTGGAAAAATTGAAATTAGTAGATTGTTTTGTAGGGTAGAAGTGGATATCTTCATATCAAATCTCTATCTCTATGCTTAATAAAAGAACTGGGTCTCATTAGCATGTTTCTTCCAGTAAATATTAATTTGAATTTTTTTAATCGTTAGATTGTGTTGTCTGCAGGAAAACTATAATTTGTTCTAAACCTTTTTATTTCGCATTAGAAATACGTTTTGCTGAACTGATTATTTTAATCAGTGAAGATTTGTTGCGATAAAACAGCAAAATAATGCTGACAAAAGAATTTACCCCATATTAGCGAATGCCATATCACCCGAGTTATAAGTAATTATAACAACTTGATTTAGGTTCGTCATTATTTAAATTTCGTCGTATCTATAAAATTTGCATTCAAATATTTATTTAAACAATGCATGTAAATCTTCGACAGCTTTTTTTCATTTCTTAATCTCATCCACTTCTTTCATTCTATTTTTTTGTCTACGTCATGACTCTTCAATGGTCTTCAATATTGTTTGATTTCATTGCATTCATTTGATGTGGGTATTTCAACCGTTTTACTTGGGTCTTTTCTATTTTGTATCTTTGTTTCAATGTGGTCATCTTTGAGACTTTGAGACTTCATTTTCCATGTTTGGATTATTCCATATTTAATTTTCGTTGTTAAAAAAGGGTATCTTTACAAGTACAAGATCACTGACAAGAACAATTATTTGAAACAAGTTATTATAATAGAAGTATAGCAAAATCTACCTGCCTTAATTGGCACTGTTTTGATGACGGGTTTGACCGCCAGTGCTCTGATTATGGTAATAAGAGATCCGTTGATATTGAAATTTTGAAAGTGGGGACAATACATCATTGAGCAGCCCGTATGATTCGTTGCTGTGAAAAGCACTATAAATTGTTATTTTTGTTGTGAAAAGCATGGGGCATTCTATAATCATTCAATACAAAATACACAATATTAAACAACAGAAGATAGTGTCTGCGCATTGATGGTGTTTTTGTATGTTGATAGGACCGTGAGCTATCGGAAGCCACATGTACTAGGATCGTAACCCTGATGGTCATACAATGTCAGAAAGATGTGAACATTATATTTTGTCGTTACCTTGGAAACGTTTTTTTCATGTTTTTATTGGTATTTGCGAAAAGCTGAATATATGCTAGTAGCCTATTACAATCACAACTACTTTCGAAGGTTCAATTTTAGACAATTTCAAAATGCCTGTCCATCATAATTATTTTGAAATGCGCGAACAATACAATGACGTATATACGTAATCCGGAAATGAGTTCTGGGATGTATAATTATGTAAAATACGGCAATGACATTGCCCTTGCGTTGAATTTTCGATGGAAACTAATAGATACAATTTTTTTAATAAATATTACAATACAACTGTTTATACATCATCGCTGGTGGATGTGGGCATCAACACCGGTTAAATCATTAATAGGCCTATACATTCGCAAGCCAGAAAAACAGAAAACAGAAACACAGAAAACAACAACCTTTTCTAGACATTATTTATTTTAAGCTGCCTGGATTTGATTGCAGTCAGAATCTTATTCACTTCATTCCATGGCCAAGGCTGGAAGTCAATTCAATTCAACTTAGCCTACTTAACATTGTCATCCATCAAAATAATTGTGTTTTTTACAGAGTATCATTAACATAATATTCAGACCATAGTGACAAAATGGCAATAAACAAGGTTATATTGCGTATTTTCGAAGTTTCTTATATCCGAAGAATCCTGTATCGTTTTCGAAATTACGAATCTTCTGAATATGAACCCTATTTTCATTCTCAGAATTATGAGATTTATGTCTTTTTCGGAATTACGAACCTTCGGAATAATGCATTAATAAAATAAGATAAAGGAAATTAATGCAGATCAGTCTACACATATCTATAATATATGGCACTACACTCACATCCTTCAGTCTTACATAAAAATCAAAATTATACACACATGGTACAGTATTATGATTTTAAAAAATTACAACATAGAGAATGAAATAGGTCTGTGTTAAATAATGTTTACTGATAAAGGCCTTACCTAAATATTTTTTTAAATCTTATTGAAAATACGATTAATATAATGTGCTCTAGTCATAATGGGACTGAATAATAATAGTTATTAATAACAAAGAGATTATTTCGTTTTAGAAGATTTTCTCTATGTATCATATGGCGAAAAGAATATTATATCCGATAAACATAAAAGTATATCTTAAATGATTTAATACAAAATGTTGCCCATAAATTTTCTTTCCTCTTTTCATGCAATAATTATGACGAGATGAAAAAAGATCAGTGAAGAAGTAAATAATCGTTTGTTTTGTTGTTGTTGTTGCTTTGCATGCATGTTTTAAAGCATGCTTCAAGTGTTCCCCCCGTTGAACACATGGCTGAACAACTGGCTATAAGAGTCTAAGAGACATGTAATTGATTGGCAAACATAAAGTATGAAATTAGTGCACGTTACTTCACATGACGCATTCGAAATATTTGTTTTCCTATTTCCGTCTTCATGCCATACTAAAAAGATGAGTTACTGCATAACGAACTACGCATACATAAAAGTCAGAGACAAACACAGTAACATATTCATATTGTAGAACTAAATTTGATATCAACCAAATATGAATTAATTCATTGTCGTGCTGGTTAGACACTGTCTAATATTGAATTTCAGATTTGACCGCAACAGAACAGTTTAGGATCGTGTCGCGAGTCATTCTTGTGCTTTAAAATGTAGACCAAACAGCATGATAGGAGTAAGTTAGTCAATATTTATATCCACATCTTTCAGCGCCAGTTTATTCGGCGTTTTAAGAACTTCCCACATAGTGCCCTGGCCTCTTTGTTTGTCAGTAAATAAACCATGGGTTGGGTCCATGTGCTACTCACGGCCAACATATCAACGACCACCTTCAACCACGCTTGCGAATCCCCCTGTACCAAAAAGAGGATCATGTACGGGATCCAAACGGCGCAGAAAGAGCCCCAAAGAACGAGAATGGTGAAGAATCCCTTGAATCGTTTGTAGAATCCAGCGTCCCCTTTCGGCTCCGGTTGTTCCTCGAGCTCACTAACGTTGAGGTTCGAAGGACGACGTCCCGGGTGATTACGCTGTTGATGATTCTGTGGGCCTGTGGGAAATTTCAAATTCAGCCGTGCATCGACGCGATTTTTGCGGAGAGCGATTGCCAGAAGCTTCCCGTAAATTCCCAATGTAAATACGAGCGCCAGACAGACAGGAAAGATAGCGAGTAGATCGTTAACCAAAGCAGTCCGACTGGTTCCCATTCTTACCTCGCGACCCAAGCATCGATCCATCATCACATCTGTAAACGAGGAAAAGGGAACAGATGGTATTGGCAAGTAGACACAGAAAACTATGACAATGGCAATCTGCGTTAACACCAGAGCGGAGAAGAATCTTGATTTTGTGACGATGTTGTGGTAACGCAGTGGCCTTGTGACCAAGAAGTACAAGTTAAAAGTAATGCCACATAGACACGCAAGTACGGACAGGACGAAGGTTCGATGTAGGAAAGGAAACAACCTGCTGCTGACAGCGCATGTTTGGCGGTTTCGGAAAAAGTACCACATTGTAGACCAGCTGCACCAAACGATCCCAAGGACCAGGTCCAACGATGCCAAGACCCGGTAGAGAACTCGCATGTATTCTTGAAGATCCTTCTGATACGATAGGACGACTAAAACGATCGTGTTCAGAATTACAGACGCTAAAAGGATGAATATGTAAATGATAGCTATCTCTAACGGTTTCTCTGTGTCGTTCGTCGTGTTGTTCATAACATGACCAGTCGCCATTTTTAAACCTCGAATGTGAATCTGAGAATAAATACTTCATGAGAAATACAGGAGCGAAAAAAGAACCAACCTCGAGTATTCACCCCTGAACTAAAGTAATATAACGAAGCCTATACAGGAAAACTGGGAGGAAAACCTGAATAATCATTATTAAAGACCGCTCAATTAGGCAGACACGATAAAAGTGGTCTTATGGGTAAAAACTGTTTACGTAGCATTCGTCTACAATGTCACGTTCCTTTATTAGCACAATATTTATTTAGTATTGACATTTAGTAATGAAAAAGTTTCGCTTCATTATTGGTGCATCACTTTGTTACTCTTCAAATGCCATGTAAAGACGTACCGCCCCTTTTACGAGCGAGAATTACACGAATGTCACTTTTAATTATGGTACAAGTATTTTTCTTATATTCGATCTCATCGAAACAGGGAAGTGAGTATATTTGGGTACCTCACTGCTCAAAATTGCATGTTTCTAAATGTTGCGAGCAAGTGTGTGAAACGAAGGAGCGTAGTAAAAATGTAATTTCGATATTAAACATATGATTTATGTGGGCACCTTGCTGCACGATGACGATATTCGGGCCCTCGCTGACAATTAGGATATTCAGGCGCCTAGTTGCCCAACATGGAGGTATTTAATGCGAGCGAGCGAAAAAGAAAGTCACTTTATTAAATATTATTTTCTCATAGAAATACATAGCGGTTTATAATATATTGTTTTGATGAAATTGACCTTATTCCAAGATAAATCGCGATACCCCTAAAGAAGTTTTGCGGCACTCCAGTTTGGAAAAACCTGCTTAATCAAACGCTTCTAAGAGAATCACTTTTCAAGGGAAATAGAAAACGCGGTCTTTACATACAAGTAGTCTTTCTAAACAGGTGGTCACTAAAGCAGGTTCAACTAAATGTACTTGAGCATCGCTGGTTAATAGCATCCACGACGGTTGAACTGCAATTTACTATAACTTCCTCATTTAGCTTCACTCGTGTGATCTGCTATCTACTTTCAAAACTCAGCTCAAGATATACCTATTCCACACTGCGTTCAAATATCCACTATCCATGAGTAAACCATGGACTGCAGTGTGCGATTCTTGTTTCCCAGTCTCATCAGCGCCTTTGATGGAGCAATTAGATATTCGCGCTCTACAATTTTCCGGATTGGATTAGAGTGGACAATAAAGACCTAAACTGTTTGCAAAAGCAATTCTGAGACTCGGTTCCATTCATTTCATCTCTGGCTTCGTGTTTTGCTTAGAGTTCTTATCAACGAAACTCTATACTGGAATGATCATTTTAAATACATTACAGTATGAATATCACGTACAATGTAATGTACGCATACATTATAAACGTCGTCACTATGTTTTTTCGAATTTCTTATTATTTTATGCTGTACAATAACATGATTTTATTACCTTTTATTTCATATTGTAATTTTGATATGGGAAAACACTAAGTGCAATACGGTTATTATTTATTTGTTACAAAAGAAAGCAATCCGTGTTTGCTAAAATGCAAGTTACCATGATCACACAAAATCCTTTATTCTATATAGTTTGAAAACATTAAGAGTTAAATATATCAATGTTGTACAAACTGCCATTTCCATGTTTCGCCTTCAGAAAAACAGCTTCCTGGGCCATTTTCTATTCTGTTTCAACTGAATGAAGATATCCACTCCTACCCTTCAAGACAATCTACTAAATTCCGTTCGTCCAATCCAAAAACCGTTGTAGCCCTTACAGTATATCCATTCGCCACACTGGCCCAGATATATGGAATTCTCTTCCCATTGATACCCGTACTGCGCTTTCACTGTACTCTTTAAAAAAAAATCGGTCAAAGCTTTTCTTCTTTCATAGTACATGTATCTTGCATAACAGATATTTCAATTAAAATATGTTACCGTAATGAATATGTATTATGATGTAAACGGCTGGACACGTACCGTGAGAAGAAGTCTTTGCGTTGGGCGTTACAGAAGTGGCATTTCTTTATCTACAGAAGAGAGGGAGAGAGAGAGACAGATGTATCTGTATTGAACGTTGAATGCACAAAGTCCGATATGTTGAGTATAAAAGTATATATATTATTCACCTTCGCTGTATGGTATTTGAAAAAAGATATATGTTTTTCCCGTTATATAATTTTTTTTTAAAGGCCAATTTTTATCGACTTATATATGAAATTAAGATGTATCTAAGCAAATCACATTGTAAAAGTAGATAATGGATTTTCATAACACAATCTGGTCAACATATTCCTTTCATGAAACCCTAAATCCCCCCCCCCCAAAAAAAAGGGGGGGATGAGTGAGTAACTATTCGAGCGAACTACGCGTACAGGTACGCTGTATAGAAACTGAACATAACTATATTTTTCCTAATCTTTTTCTCAATGTTCGTATAAATCATATATTTCAAGAAAAGCATATTCAAATACATCGTGAAATTTCTAGATGTTAACTTCGATTCGCCTCAATGTTGTAGCAGTTGTGAAATTAAAAAAATGGTTTTAACAAAAAAAACTTTGTAAAAATAAAGGTTTCTTAAAGATAAAGTTGGGTTCTGGTCATGCGATTGCATGGTGAAAAATATCGTTGTGGAATCGATCAGAAAATGTTGATCATCTAGCATATAAGTATTGGTGTGTTCTGCAAGGATCTGGTATCATCAAAATGATCAGATATTTGGCCCAGTCTTGGTTATATAATTTACAAGCACTGTACACAGAAAGATGTTTATGGGACAACTCGGACATGTGGCCTAAAAATCCGTCCCAATTTGTTTATGTTACATGCCACATTTAGAATAATAAGGAATTTGAAGAGCCATGCTTTTCAGGGAACACTTTTTATCAGATGTTCTTCCACACTTGCATAATACAATGATAACGCTCACAAGATAGTCTTCACCTCTTCCCAGAACTCAGCCTGCTCTTTATTAGTAACATTCAAAACATTGTGTTCAAATAAGAATAAGGAATACGGTAGGCTTTGAAAGGGTGGATACATGTAGCAAAAAACGTTAAAATTGATATACAATTTATTAGCCTTGGTCTTTTCTTTCTGGAACCTGCCCCCCAAGCACGCCTAGCTGGGGCACATCAAGGACAGGCGCCTTGCTTTCGAAGAACTTCAGAGACCCAACCCTGGTACACTGACGCCTTGCATCCATATCAGAAGGAATCTGTTGGTCGATCCCACGAAGGAGGCGCTTTGCCCAATCCCTGTATTGAAGAACCACTTCCTTCGGGTCATTACTGTCCAAGAGTTCTTCAGCACATTCGGTTTCATCAGAGACCTCTGAAATGGCTTCGTCCACAGGCACCAAGATATTGTCTATGGCCTCGGTGAGATCACTTCGACTGGATTCGACCCTTGTCATGAGAGTATCCTTTTTACGATTGATCATATCAGTAAGAAGTTTTAAGCACGTACTGGAAGATGTTTGAATTGCTTCTGAGATGTCGTCTAATCGCTTATTCCCTTCCACTTTTTTCTTCGTATAGTCCATAAGAAATTCTTCATGAGACGCCATCCACATCGTTGCTTTACTCATCAATTTCACCATTCCATCCACTTTTGCTTTCGAAGCATCTTCCACATTTTTAATCAAAAACGTATGCTTGCTGTGAGTACAAAGAGCGCATTCACTGCAAATTAGTACACCACATTTCTCACAGAAGAATTTCTTTTCTGCACCGTGCTCCTTACAAAGTTCTTTCGTTGATTCAGAATCCTCATGGCGTTTAAGTTCTTCGATAATCTTGTTGGCCAGCAGATTTGGTCTCAGGGTTTCGGGTCTATCTTCCTCATAGTTTGTTTCTTTATGGCATACCGGACATACTACATAATCTATAAATTCCCCTGAGACTCGGTTGTATTCTAAATTTGAGACGCTGGTAATGCAGCTCTCACAAAAGGTATGCAAGCATTCGAGGCATTTCGCATTTTCGAATCTACGGTAGCAGATCGCACAATCCAGATGACCCGATATGGCTCCTACAATAATCTCAGCCATGGTTATATTTTGGCAAACGAAATTTCCGGTCTCTAAAATGTCACATGTATAGCTCTTGAGTCTTGATATTCGTATTCAAACTAGTCATGTCTTTTTGGTAACTCCAAACATGACAAATAGTTGTTACAAGTGTAGAGTACCTCCAACATGTCACAGCTACCAATTAGGCGCACTGGATAGCATAGCTTCCGCAATAGATGTGGGAATTATCCTATCGACATCCACCATTCGATGCGGCAATGCGAGCTACAGCAATCAGGAAATTCCCAGGCTCATTGTCTTCTATTCTGTCTTGACACCCGGCATGCACAACATACAATGGACATGTCTTTTAAAAAAAAAATGTAGTTCAGATTCTTACCAAAAAACAACATTAGGCACACTTCCGTTTTGAAGGATATTGCGAAACCCAATTGAATGAGGTTACAAGGTGAACATGTATTGCAACTTCCAAGTACAGACAATAGCTAATGCTTGCATAGTAATTTAAAGAGACTTTGATTAAGAATGTGGATAAAATAGGATAGGATAAGGAGTATTCTGAAATACATAAATAACCTAAATATTGCATTCCGCTGCCGAGAAGCTAGGATTGTTTGTGTATGGGGGAGGGGAAGGGCGTGCTGATGGAGCTAAAATTTTCCTCTTTATTCAAAACATATCGATTGGGATTTATGTGTAGCTTTTAACTTGAGAACGACAACAACAACAACAACAATTAATGTTAAACAAACCATTGCTCCCGTTCCAAAGAAAAAAGACTAAGCGTCCTCCAAAATGTCCCTTGGCATACATGTATGTGGGAAGTCTTTAAAGGGTTGAGGATTAGATAAGCTACGTAGATGTGAATGTTTAATCCTGTTTGTCATCATGGTAAGGTTTGTGGTCAAATGCATAAAACAACGCCCTTATTACTTAAATTAATAAACGGTATACAGCATGTATGTGGTGAAATGATTAAAACCATGATAAGACGTTTGCCATCAAGGATGCATGCCTTCTAAATTTGCGGTCAATGTATCCCCTCAATGATATAGGTGGGGCACATTTCATGTCCCTATCACGGTTGTGAAGTACTAATACGATCTATTGAAAATTCGATACTTTATCAGGGACCTGTATACCTATGAAATACCCGAGCAAAACGAATTAACAAACATAAATTCAATTCATTTAATTAAATTCAATTAAAGGAACAGTTTAATAGACAATATCTTTTGCAGCAATGAGCTAAATTGCACATGTATATACAAGCTTTAAAATATGATTAAAATTCAGATTACCGACACCGAGGTTGAGATTAGACTTTTGAAGGATCGACAGAGGGCGTCTTAGTATGCGAGTATGTTGTGTATAATGTTTGTATGTAATGTGATGGTGCGAATACATTTTGCTATCAACTTTTCTTTTGGTCGAGTTGAATATTCACAAATTGAAGGGGTCATAACAAAATAAAGACAGTTAAAAGAAAAAACCTTGCTCAGAAAAACAAGGGGGTGTTTCACTAAGCCCTAAAATCGATTTAAAAATCGATTTTAGTTGATGAAACACCCCCCTGGTTTATAATTCGACAAGCTTATTGGATTGATGCTGATATTATTGCTTGTTAAATATAAAGAAGTCGAGCAAAACATTAAAACAAGTTCATTGTACATTCAATGTACATAGTTTTATTATATTTTATCGTGTTACAACCAATCATAAAATTATAATCATATACACAAAATAATTATCATAATTACGTCATAGTTACATCAATCAATTTCACTTTCTTCTGATATAAGTCTTAGATACAAGGGAAGACAGAACGATTGGATCAGGAATAAGAAAACTATTCTTTCATTATATTATTAAGCGTCGAAACGAGAAAAATAATGTTTGTTTCGAAACAAGCTTATCTGAAAGAAATACATAGCCTACCATTAATATTGAATATCCTTTAAAAGAATGATTATACGAGTTATAGTAATATAACTTTTCACATTACATGAAGTTGAGACATTCTGTGCATGGGTCATGCTCAGTGGCACAGGGTTAATGCATGTTAGACATGGTAATTCATGTAAAGCCAGTATCCACTTACCCAAACAGCAGTAATAATGAGATAAATTCATCACAAAGATGCTACTGATGCTACTAACTGATTTTAACTCATCAAAGACGACATGTAAGAGAATGAATTACATTGATGTCTTTCTTGGAGTGCTTGTAAACAAAATAAGCCAGATTATGCTTCTTCTTTTTTTCTTTCAAAAGATAAATGTTATAATTGTCCTTGTCTTTCTCCATTAAAACAAAAAAAATGTTCTCAACAAAAGCCTGGATTCCTTATGTACGCTTATAAACTGGCCGTTATTGATCCACAAAATATATCGTATAAAAAGAAACATATTTTCGCTTGTTCGTTTTATTTAGGTTATTTTGCATCCTAAATAATAGTGATATTTGTGTTTTGGAAACAATTTTGCCTATAGATTCCAAAATGAAAGTTCCTACTCTAGCTTTTGACTTCATAACGAACATTTCAGATGTATATCGAGAAGGGCCACGAATTTTTCAAAAGTAATATTTACCGTTACAGCAATAATAATAGTAAAAGTAATGATAATAGTAATAGGTATAGTAATAGTAAAAGTAGCCTATTATTAGGAGTAATAGTATAAAAGAAAAAGGAGATTGCTAAGAGAAAAAAAAACATTGCTATTTAGTATTCTAAAGGTGTGAACGTTATTATCTCCCCTGCATGTCCGTACTGCTTGCCTTAATATGACTTTTCATATAAGATCATAATTATGCTTGTATGTCTCCAGCACACTCTCCCAAAAATACAGATGGTCATTTCCATCTTAGCATAATCTGATAATGTCCAGAGAAGATAAGAACAAAAACATGTTCAGTAAAAATCCGCAGGATTATCTACATCTATAGTTACACTGCTGGATATTACAGTTATTTATTATGGTATTACATTTGGCGGATGAACCAGCCAACTTCGTTAGGTGATAGGACAGCAGCAAAGGAGTTTGTTGATGCAGCAATGCCCCAATGCTCAAACCCTGGAGCCGCGGAGTCATTCGGCAGGTAAGTATCAACAATGCGATCACCATTCTCCCCATACATCTCGAGGAAAGCCCTATTGGTTCCCTGGATGTCCTGATGAGATATCATCCACATGTTGCCTTCTTGGTCGCAGGAAACTTTATCAGTCTCTTGGATAGGTATCCTCCGATACATACCGCCTTCATCGGAGCAGGCAATCAGGAGTCCATCGTTCTGCACTATGACGATCTTTCCTCTCGTTGTCGATCTCATCCTCAACACCACGTTGAATTTGACGCAGTTGATCGGGATGACATCAATAGGTTCCCCTCCATCTGAAGAAAACCTCACGACCCTTGCGACTCCTGAGTACAGCAGCAAGACATTGTCGTGGACATCCGTAGCGATAGCATCTGCGAATCCGTCGTCCTCCCTCGGCACAAACTCGACCTGTTGGCTTTCACCTCCTTTCCCGTAGAGTTTCACCGTTTTCGTTTTCGTCAAAGTGACGAACCGGCCATCGGACAGTGCAGCCATGTCTCTGGCCGAGATGTTGGTTGAACGGCCACGGATTCTGCCGCAACTACCGTCTGGACTCAGGACCTCCATGTGGCCATCTCGATAACGAACCAAGATGCTGCCATTCGTGTAGGGTGTCATCATCTTTATTCTGCCGGATATCTGGACACGTACCATGAGAAGAAGTCTTTGCGTTGGGCGTTGCAGAAGGGGCATTTCTTTATCTACAGAAGAGAGAGAGAGAGAGAGAGAGCGAGATGTATCAGTATTAAACGTTGAATGCAGAAAGTCCGATTTGTTGAGTATAAAATATATCATTTTGTAATGAAACCCCTGAATCCTCCCACCTCCCCCACAGAAAAATAAAGAGATGAGCGAATAATTATTCGAGCGAACTTATGCGTAGGTAAGCTGCATAAAAACTGAAAATAGTTATATTTTGCCTAATCTCTCTCTCTCTCTCAATGTTCTTATAAATCATATATTTTACGAAAAACATATTCTAGTTCATCGTGAAATGTGCTAAACTTCGATTCGCCCAAATATTGTAGCAGTTGTGAAATAATGTAATGGTAAAAAAAAAATGTTTGTAAAAAAACGGATTGGTAAAGTTACATTTAAAACGTGTCTTCAAGTAAAAATAAGGAATACGATAGGCATTCAAAGGGTGTAGAAAGCAGCAATCATTTCGTGTGTTCGAAGGGAGGTATCGGGGAAGGGGGTGTTGGGCTGTTGGCTATTATATCTCCTCCTGACTCCAACTTCAAATGTATCAATTTATATAATTTGTATCTCACACATGCCTTCACATTTCCTTAGTCACTTTTAGATTTTAGTTGAGTAAAAACTATATACAATCTATTGACCTTGGTCTTTTCTCTCTGGAACCTGCCCCCAAAGGACGCCTAGTTGGGGCACATCAAGAACAGGTGCCTTGCTTTCGAAGAACTTCAGGGACCCAACCCTGGTACACTGACGCCTTGCATTCATATCAGAAGGAATCTGTTGGTCGATCCCATGAAGGAGGCGCTTTGCCCAATCCCTGTATTGAAGAACCACTTCCTTCGGGTCACTACTGTCCAAGAGTTTTTCAGCACATCCGATTTCATCAGAGACATTTGAAATTGCTTCCTCGACAGGTACCAAGATGTTGTCTACGGCCCCGTTGAGATCACTTCGATTCGATTCGACCCTTGTCATGAAATTCTCCTTCCTACGATTGATCATATCAGTAAGAAGTTTTAAGCACGTACTGGAAGATGTTTGAATTGCTTCCGAGATGTCGTCTAGTCGCTTATTCCCTTCCACTTTTTTCTTCGTATAGTCCATAAAGAATTTTTCATGAGACGCCATCCAGATCGTTGCTTTACTCATCAATTTGACCATTCCATCCACCTTTGCTTTCGAAGCATCTTCCACATTTTTAATCAAAAATGTATGCTTGCCGTGACTACGAAGAGCGCATTCACTGCAAATTAGTACAGCGCATTTCTCACAGAAGAATTTCTTTTCTGCACCGTGCTCCTTACAAGGTTCTTTTGTTGATTCAGAATCCTCATGGCGTTTTAGTTCTTCGATAATCTTGTTGGCCAGCAGATTTGGTCTCAGGGTTTCGGCTTTACCTCGATCATAGTTTGTTTC
The DNA here is from genome assembly GCF_000002235.5 of Strongylocentrotus purpuratus. Classification (NCBI taxonomy): domain Eukaryota; kingdom Metazoa; phylum Echinodermata; class Echinoidea; order Camarodonta; family Strongylocentrotidae; genus Strongylocentrotus; species Strongylocentrotus purpuratus. The sequence goes on along the minus strand of NW_022145613.1, from coordinate 5,840,620 downwards.
CCTACGGCATACCGGACATACTACACAATCTATGACCCCTGAGACGTAGTCATATTTAAAGCCTGAGACTCTGTCAATGCAGCTCTCACAAAAGGTATGCAAGCATTTGAGGCATTTCGCATTTTCGAATCTACGGTAGCAGATCGCACATTCCAGGTGAGCCGATATGGCTCCTACAATACTCTCAGCCATGGTTATGTTTTGGTAAACGAAATTCCGGTTTCTAAAGTGTCACATGTATAGCTCTTATTGAATCTTGATAATCGTGAAACCAGTCATGTCTTGTTGGTAACTCCAAACATGACAAATAGTTGTCATACGTGTACAGTACTTCCAAAATTGTCACAGCTACTAGCCACACCTACTTTATACTATTGGCAATAATAGAGACGCGGGAATTCCCCACCGTCATCACTGAACGTATACATACGTATTGTCAGAGTTCAGTGAGCGATATCACATATTGGATGCGGCAACGCCCTCTACGTTTTATGTGAGTTATAGCAATGAGGGAATTCCAAGATTCATTTTCTTCTATTCTGTCTCGACACCTCATACATAACATAGAATTGACATGTCTTTTCGATATAATTTTCCCTTCCTATTTACACCAGACCAAAGTACGTCGTTCGTACTGTCGAATCAGCCGAAACTGTAGTCCAGATCATTACCCAAACTAATATTAGGCACACTCCCGTTTGGAAAGATATTGCGGAACCCAATCGAATGATGTTAGAAGATGAACATGTGTTTCAACTTCCAAGTATAGACAAGAGCTAACCCTTGCATAGTAATTCACAGAGATTTTGATATAGAATGTCGATACAATACGATAGGGTAAGGAGTATTCTGAAATACATGAATAACCTAAATATTACATTCCACTGCCGAGAAGCTAGGATTGTTTGAGTATGGGGGAGGAGGAAGGGGAAGGGCGTGGATGGCGCTAAATACCTCTATATTTAAAACAAATCGATTGAGATTTATGTGTAGCTGTAAACTTGAGAACGACAAAAACAATAACAAATTAATGTTTAAAAAAAACAATTGCTCCCATTCCAAAGAAAAAAAGACTAAGCATCCTCCAAAATGTACCTTGGGATACATGAATGTGAAAAGTCTTTAAAAGGCTGAGGATAAGATCAGCTACGTAGATGTGAATGTTTAATCATGGTTGTCATCATGGTAGGGTTTGTGGTCAAATGCATAAAACAACGCCCCTATTACTTTAATTATAAAACGATCTATATCATGTATGTGGTGAAATGATTAAATCTATGATGAGACGTTTGCTATTATTAAAGGATGCATGCCTCCTAAATTTTGGGGCAGTTTATCCCCTCAATTAAATTGTACACATAATTGGGACACCACATATCCCTTTCACGGATGTGAAGTACCTAATAACGATCTAATGAAAATTCGATACTTAAAAACCCAAGCAAAACGAACTAACAAACATAAATTCAATTCATTCAATTCATTTTCAATTAAAGGAACGGTTTGGTAGACAATATGTTTTGCAGTGATATGAAAAATAAAAAATAATATTTAAATTCAGATTACATTGTAAAAAGTTGTGATCTGTTCAGTAGACTTTTGTAGGATCAACAGAGGGCAGCTTAGTATGTGAGTATGTTATGTATAAGGTTTGTATTAACGTGAATATGAGAATAATTTTTACTATCAGCTTTTCTTTTGGTCGTGTTGAACATTCACAAATGGAAGGGGTCATCAAAAAATAAAGAAGACAATTATAAGGAAAATACCTTGCTCGGAAAAAACTGGTCTATGATTTGGCAAGCTCATTCCATCGACGCTTATATTATTGGTAATTAAATATAAAGAAGTCGAGCAAAACATTCAAACAAGTTCAGTGTACATTCAATGTACATTATTTTATTATATATTACCGTGTTGCAACCAATCATAAAGTCATAATCATATACAAAAATAATGTTCATAATTACATCAAAGTTACAACATTCAATTTCACTTTCTTCTTATATAAACTTAGATAAGGAAAGACAGAACGATTGGATCAGGAGTAAAAAAAAAAAACGAGTCTTTCATTATATTATTAAGCATCGAAGTGAGAAAAAAAATCGTTTGTTTTGGAATAAAAGAAATATACATAACCTTTGGCATAAGCTTATCTGAAAGAAATTCATACCATCAATATTGAATATCCTTGTAAAGAATGATTATACAAATTGACTTTTCACATTCCATGTACTTGAGACATTAGGTGCATGGGTCATGCTCGGTGGCACAGGGTAATCGATGCTGGACATGGTACCTAATGTAAGGCCAGTATCCCCGAATAGCAGGAATAATGAGAGAAATTCATCACGGAGATGCTGCTGATTAGACTGATTTTAACTCATTAAAGAAAATATGGAAGAGGATGCGTTACATCGAGGTCTTTCTTGGAGTGTTTGTAAACACAATTAGCTAGATTATGCTTCTTCTTTTTTCTTTCAAAATATAAATTTTATAATCGTCCTTGTCTTTCTCCATTAAAACAAAAGCCTGGATTCCTTATGTATGCTGATAAATTGGCCGTTATTGATCCACAAAATATATCGTATAAAAAGAAACATATTTTCGCTTGTTCGTTTTATTTAGGTTATTTTGCATCCTGAATAATAGTGATATTTGTTTTTTGGAAAACAATTTTGCCTATATACGATTCGAAAATGAAAGTTCCTACCCTAGCTTTTGTCTTCATAACGAACGTTTCAGATGTATATCAAGAAGGGCCACTAATTGTTCAAAAGTAATATTTACCGTTACAGCAATAATGATTGCTAACAGTAAAAGTAATAATAGTAGTAATAGGTATAGTAATAGTAACAGTAAAAGTAGCCTACTATATATTAGGTGTAATAGTATAAAAGAAGAAAGAGATTAAAACAATGCTATTTAAGATTCAAGATTCAAGATTCAAGATTTTATTGTCCATAATATAATACAGAAATTTGTTTTCCATTGGTATAACATGTAATACATAAAACATAAGACAAAAATATGGTGTCGTGTGCTGAAAGCCAGAGGGGCGTCAAGACTCTATAAGAAAAAGTATGTGAGCAGGTACGGTTCTCCGGCTTTCAGCACAAAACATGACAAGATAGTTATATGACTTATACATAGCAAGAATTTTATATACAATTCTGAATCACATCATGAATAAATTCAGGTATGAATATAGATGTGAATATGAGCAGCATCACAATCGAAATACGAGCAGAAAGATAAAGGAATTTAGTATTCTAAAGGTGTAAACGTTATACTCTTCCCTGCATATCAGTACTGCTTGCCTTAGTGTGACTTTTTACATTAGATCATTATCATGCTTGTATGTTTCCAGCACATTCTTTCACTAGGGACAGTCATACTTTTAATTGAGACCAAGTTAGACAGGTGCGAATAGTTGAAATTCCAGTGGCCAAAATACAAATGGTTATTTCCTCCATAGCATAATCTGATAATTTCCAGGGAGAAAAAGAATACAAATAAGCTAAGTGAAAATCCACAGGATTATCTATAGTTACACTGCTGGATATTACAGTATTTTGTCATGGTATTACATTTCGCGGATGAACCAGCCAACTTCGTTCGGTGATAGGACAGCAGCAAAGCAGTTTGTTGATGCAGCAATACCCCAAGGCTCAAACTCTGGAGCCGCGGAGTCATTCGGCAGGTAAGTATCCACAATGCGATCACCATTCTCCCCATACACCTCGAGGAAAGCCCTTTTGGTACCCTGGATGTCCTGATGAGATATCATCCACATGTTGCCTTCTTGATCGCAGGATACTTTATCAGTCTCTCGGATAGGTATCTTCCGATACATACCGCCTTCATTGGAGCAGGCTATCAGGAATCCATCGTTCTGCACTATGACGATCTTTCCTCTCGTTGTCGATCTCATCCTCAACACCACGTTGAATTCGACGCAGTTGATGGGGATGACATCCATAGGTTCCCCTCCATCTGAAGAAAACCTCACGACCCTTGCGACTCCTGAGTACAGCAGCAAGACATTGTCGTGGATATCCGTAGCGATAGCATCTGCGGATTCGTCGTCGTCTTCCCTCGTCGCAAACTCGACCTGTTGGCTTTCACCTCCTTTCCCGTAGATCTTCACCGTGTTCCTTTTGGTCAAAGTGACGAACCGGCCATCGGACAGTGCAGCCATGTCTCTGGCCGAGATGTTGGTTGAACGGCCACGGATTCTGAAGCAACTACCGTCTGGACTCAGGACCTCCATGTGACCATCTCGATAACGAACCAAGATGCTGCCATTCGTGTAGGGTGTCATCAGCTTTATTCTGCCGCATACCTGGACACGTAGCGTGAGAAGAAGTCTTTGCGTTGGGCGTTGCAGAAGGGGCATTTCTGTATCTACAGAAGAGAGAGAGAGAGAAAGAGAGAGAGAGAGAGAGAGAGAGATGTATCAGTATTGAACGTCACGGTTGAATGCAGGAAATCGATTTATTGAATATAAAAGTATATATATATATTTCCTTTCCGGAGTATGGTATTCGTGAAAAAGATGTATGTTTTAACAAAAGGCCAATTAATATTTATTCATATCGACTTATGTAAGCGATTGAGATCTGGTCAAAATCTGGTCAAAAAATGTATTCCATGAAACCCCTGAATCCCCCCCCCCAAAAAAAAAAAAAAGAGAAGAGATGAGCGATAAATTTGACGAGCGAACCTACGCGTAGGTACGCTGCATATAAACTGAAAATAGTTATATTTCTCCTACACTCTTTCTCAATGTTCGTACGAATTATATATTTCAAGTAGAGCATTATGCTAGTGAATCATGAAATGTGTTATTTTTCGATTCGCCTAAATATTGTAGCAGGTGTGAAATAAGCTAAGGGTAAAAATAATTTTTAACAAAAAAGGAATACGATATGCATTAAAAAGGGTGTAGATAGCAACAAAAATCTTTCGTTGTCTGAGGGGACGGATCGGGGAAGGGGAGGGGAGGAGGGGGGGGGGGCTATTCTATCTCCGCTTGACTCTACCCACAAATATATGGATTGATTTGCTTTATAGTTCGCACATGCCTACACATTTCCCTAGTCACTTTCAGGATTTGATTGATGAAAATGATATACTGACCTTGGTCTTTTCTTTCTGGAACCTGTCCCCAAAGGACGCCTAACTGGGGCACATCAAGAACAGGTGCCTTGCTTTCAAAGAACTTCAGAGACCCAACCCTGGTACACTGACGCCTTCCCAATAAACAGAACACTAAAAAGTAACCTCTTTTGGGAGTGTATTTTAAGTGATTTTAAAGTATAGTGCCTTTTGAACTAGATTTAAACGTTATCGACACGTGCCTTCATTTAAACAAAAAAGGTACTCCTGTTCACGTTTTCATCTAACCTAAAAACCACCAGTGTATCACGCGACTGGAGTAACGTGATTCCACTTACCTCTGTAAATCAGGTGTTTATGACCAAATAACCACTTGACCAAGCAACGAGTTTTTTGTCAGTTAACCGATGGTGGCGATAAATACGTAATTATTTGGTCTTGTAAGCACCTTTATTGATTGGTTTCACAGGTTATCCAAGGTTGATGGTAATAATCACGTTACTTACACCGGCTAATCGTCTTATTGTTCTGTCCGTGAATCTCTGGTTATATTCAACTAGTAATTTTGAGGTGTCTTACACACCTCTTTAAAAGGTTTCAAAGTTACCATAAATTTCTTGGTTATGATCACGTGGCTCAAGCTGATTACTAATCTAAACTGTGAAAACGTGATATGTAGGTGTGAAAATTAGTAATTATTAAGTGTTTTAAAACACCTTTTTAAATGGTAGTCAAAGTTGCCATAAGTTTCGCGGTGATGATCTCGTGACTCAAATGGATTATTGATCTAAGCTGGTCATACGTGACTTTTAGGTGTGAAAAATTAGTCATTATTAGGTGTCTTAAAACACCTATTTAAATGGAAGTCAAAGTTGCCATAAGTTCCGCGGTGATGATCTCGTGACTCAAACGGATTATTAATCTAAGCTGGGCATACGTGACTTTTAGGTTTGAAAAATTAGTCATGATTAGGTGTCTTAAAACCCCTATTTAAATCATAGTCAAAGTTGCCAGCAGTTCCGCGGTGATGATCGCGTGACTCAAACGGATTGTTAATATAAGCTGGGCATTCCGTGTTTTCCATGTGTGAAAATGAGTTATTCTTGGGTGTCTCGATGGTTTCACAGTTACCATTTAAGTTCCGTGGTGATAATCCCGTGACTGTTGGCATATTTCTATGTTCACCAGTTGATAACTGACTGTTGGCATATTTTCATTGCACCAGTTGATAACTGGAGTGTGCATATTTCCAGTTGCACCAGTTGATGACTGAGCGTTGGCATATTTCGAGTTGACCCAGCTGACACCAATTCATTTGCATATTGAATATGGGGTGCGTGCAGATCTATGTTTTTTAAACAATTTATCCGAATTTACAGTATATTTCTTAATTACTGATGATTTAATTATATGCAATTCATTTCGAAAACACTACAAATATAAATTACCAGTTATTAGGACATTTCGCTACTTCGTATAAATTACATTTAGTTAAACATGAATAAGGGAAACATTAACTGTGAACTAAAATAATTTCAATAAAGTACAAGTATACGAAATTTGTTCGATTAATTCAATTATGTAAGTCTACTTATTACCAATGCCCTTACATTGGAAATACAGACGTACCAGTATTGAAGTATTGTTGCTGTTCAACTGGTTGGAAGTTTTACGAAATGGTTCTCATGGCTCAGCTAGACCAGTTGAATTATAACTGGTCTGGATCAACTGGATCATTTAGCCCATTTCAATTTCCAGGGTTACCAGTTGGCATTAAATGGTTCATCAACTGGACCAGTTGCAACTAGCTTTCTCTTCTGGGATGTTTGCACCCACCCATCCCCCCCCCCCCCCACCCAACCCCTTCTAATCCCAAACTGCTTCCGGCGCGCCTGGACGTAATTATGGAAGATCCAAGACACGATGTTCAGAAACGGGATGAGAACGTCATTATTTTGGTTCATTTATTGTGTAACATTTGCGTAATTATTGGGTTGAACGCTGGTAACAGTAACATACTTCCTCTTCGACGTAAATTTCACGTGAATGAAGAACATGATTCATCTCAAGTCAGCCTCGTAATATTCACGTGAATTTCACGCAGATATTTTGACTAAAACTATCACTAACGCTTCACGTGTTTCTGTGACGCGATAATTTCTTGTATGAAGATGTAATTTCATAACCAAACAAACACGGGAGTATTAGGTTTACAAACCATGGTCTCCAAGGTAGGGATAATCACGTTATTATAATGGTGATATTGCAGTGACAATTGCGTGATTTAGTGTACGTGTGTTTTAAGTTACCTAATGCAATAAACGTATTAACACATTTACGTTAATGTCCGGTGTTTGAAGAACGTAACTCTCCTCAAGTCGATACCTTGATATTGACGTGATTTTCACGTGATTTTGTTTATTGGGTTGCATCCATATCAGAAGGAATCTGTTGGTCAATCCCACGAAGGAGGCGCTTTGCCCAATCCCTGTATTGAAGAACCACTTCCTTCGGGTCACTACTGTCTAAGAGTTCTTCAGCACATTCGATTTCATCAGAGACATCTGAAATTGCTTCCACCACAGGCCCCAAGATGTTGTCTACGGCCTCGTTGAGATCACTTCGATTGGATTCGACCTTTGTCATGAGATTTTCCTTCTTACGATTGATCATATCAATAAGAAGTTTTAAGCACGTACTGGAAGATGTTTGAATTGCTTCTGAGATGTCGTCTAGTCGCTTATTCCCTTCCACTTTTTTCTTCGTATAGTCCATAAAGAATTCTTGATGAGACGCCATCCACATCGTTGCTTTACTCATCAATTTGACCATTCCATCTACCTTTGCTTTCGAAGCATCTTCCACATTTTTAATCAAAAATGTATGCTTGCCGTGGGTACAAAGAGCGCATTCACTGCAAATTAGTACACCACATTTCTCACAGAAGAATTTCTTTTCTGCACCGTGCTCCTTACAAAGTTCTTTTGTTGATTCAGAATCCTCATGGCGTTTAAGTTCTTCGATAAGCTTGTTGGCCAGCAGATTTGGTCTCAGGGTTTCGGCTTTACCTTGATCATAGTTTGTTTCTTCACGGCATATCGGGCATCGAACACAATTTTCTGTCAGGTAAAGATCGTCTGAGTCTGAGTCTACGGCTGTATCTATGACACTGTTAATGCAGCTCTCACAAAAGGTATGCAAGCATTCGAGGCATTTCGCATTTTCGAATCTACGGTAGCAGATCGCACAATCCAGATGACTCGATATGGCTCCTACAATACTCTCGGCCATGGTTATATTTTTGGCAAACGAAATTCTGGTCTCTAAAGTATCACGTGTATAGCTCTTGAATCTTAATATTCGTATTCAAACTAGTCATGTCTTGTTGGTAACTCCAAACACGACAAATAGTTGTTATAAGTGTACGGTACCTCCAAAATGTCACAGCTACCAATCAGGCCTACTGTATACCTTGCTATTGGCAATACTAGAGACATGGGAATTCCCCCATCGACATCCATGATTGGATGCAGCAATGCGAGCTATAGCAATGAAGACATTTCCAGACTCATTGTCTTCTAAGACACCCCATGCACAACATAGAATAGACATGTCTCTTCCTACTTACACCGGGCCGAAGTCGTTCGTACTGTCAAATCAGCCGAAAATGTAGTTCAGATTCTTACCAAAAACAACATTAGGCACACTTCCGTTTTGAAGGATATTGCGAAACCCAATTGAATGAGGTTGCAAGGTGAACATGTATTGCAAGTTCCAAGTATAGACAATAGCTAAACCTTGCATAATAATTTACAGAAAAATTGATTTAAAATGTGGATAAAATATTGGTATTGGATATTTATTGGTATTTGGGTCGGCCCTTAATAAAAGGAAATTGTATGTGTATATATATATAAATGTAAATATATATATATATATGGAATATGAGTCATAAAAGAGGTATCCTCTCATGACATCAGCACTTCGTAGACATTCTTCGAGCAATTATTCATCATCAGAAAGGCCCAGAGGAATATATATATATATATCTATATTTTATATATATGTATATATATATATATATATATATATATATATATATAATAGAGAGAGATAGAGTATGTGTGTGTGGGGGTGCGTGTGTTTGTGTGTATGCGAGAGAGAGAGAGAGAGAGAGAGAGAGAGAGGGGGTTGCTGCTTGTGCGCATAGTAGAGTTTTAACAAAGCAGCGATGTTGAGAAGAAAATGTTTAAATTAATGTAGTTTTGCCCCCCCCCCCATCTCCAAGGTGATCATGACAATACATGTAGATCGACCCTCTTATAATCGTGATAATAAAGGGTACTACATGTTGCAAAGATGGTGATATATCAAATGAATATTCATCGAATGAAAAATCGGTGAATATTTATCAGTTTTATTTATATCCTACAATAAATTCTCCACCCTGCTTATGCAGGTGTAATGTCGAAATCACCATACGCTCTAATTTGGAGTACATATTTGGAGGAGCTTCTCACATTACTACGCACTATTGGATTGTTTATTTTCTTCTTCATAAATCATAATAATTTTCGTAGAATGATATATTTGTCCTTTAAATGTTTTGTTAATTCGAGCCGTACGTGAGAGAGGGAATCAGCGGAAGTCTCTAGCAGGCGAACCCGAGTTTCTTGCTCCGTTACCGTTACCTCAAGATTAGTCATATTTCAGTGTTGAGAAAATTAAAGGAATTATTAGTCATTTCAAAGGGTATAGAAAACAGCTCGGATAACCAACAGATCAATCAATGAATGAGATATCCATACCCGTAAATAACATTTGTATAGATGTAAGCCGATTTTCGTTATTCAGTCGTGTGTTCGTAAACTTAAAAAGTAACTTTAATATGGCATATGCGTATCAAAAATTTCAGATTTTAAATTCTGCCGATGCGTCAATTTAAGAAGCTCATATTATTCATCAAAAAAGTTATTAGATGATATCTAAATGATACCAAATCATAATTTTCTGGCAGATCAGATTTTTTTAGAAAATCCAGTACCTTTTGAAAAGATATATTCAATGAAAATTAACCCCAAGTTTCCGACACTACAAACGTGTCGACTTAATAAATGATTCACTAAATTATAATTTCATACAATTAATTACATATCAAGTTGTTGTGTTTCATGATCTCCTTTTCCACAGGGATGTATATGGTTTATTAAAGGATTCACTAAATTATAATTTCATACAATTTATTACATATCAAGTTGTTGAGTTTCATGATCTCCTTTTCCACAGGGATGTATATGGTTTATTCGATATATATTCAATATGAAAGGCTCTCTGTATATACAGCCCAGAACAAAGTGTTTTGTATTACTGTATCCTATTGCAATGTATTAGCTCTATTGCGCATGCGCGTGGACCTATGTTGTATCAATTCTTATTCCCGGAGGCAATACACATTTAAGAAATGAGAAGTATTAATTGAGTACACTTAATGATAAGGACACGAACGTCTTCTTAAATTAGGGGGAATTCTTAAAAGCAAAGGCACATCGTTATGATAATTTAGACAGTCTGTATCTATGTGAGCAGCAAAGCGCTGATAATGTGAAAGGAAAATAGGCAATCCAAGAGACGTGGGGTGACGAGTTCACATCAAAACTTCGCCACGTCGAGAAGAGTCATTCTTTCGTTCGTAACAGAGCAAGTAACTTCTCTGTGTAAGGTGGGAATGAAAAGGAACAAACATATTTAGAGTTCGGAAGCAGCGAAGTAGCAGTCGTGCTATCGTTGACAGACCTTGATGTGGTGAGCAAAGGAAAGTCGTTAATTTACGCAATCAACAATTGGACCATCTTCTGTAGGTCTTCAAACGACTGGCACTTCATTCTGTTGTTTGTTGGGATATCACTACGCTCGTGTCGATTATGAGCTCTGCTTAGATGTCAGAGTTTGGTTTGGTTGCGTCGGTCATCGTTCTTCGGTGCTGAGTATACGCTCTTCAGGAAGATTACCTCGCACTTTATTTTCAGGATGGCATGCAATCAGTAATTGTGAATAACGACAAGCAAGTCAAATGGAATATATCATATTTTGAAATCAGTGCAGAATATCTGTAATAGGTGTCTGTGACCTCGAATTGAAGTTTCCACCCGCCTTGCACGCATTTTTGAGTTTTGAGTTTTAATTTGGACAGTGTGAGGGATTCTTTTTCAGTCAATATGAGCAGCAAGAAACGTCCAGTTTCGAGGACCAGCAGTAGTAGCGTAACGGATGCTTTGTTTCCTGGTGTCAATCTGGAACAAGCGGAAAAGGATGCCGTGCTCAAGGAAGGCACCATCGACAAGGAATCCTCAAGCCTCTTTTATCCTTGGAGACCCAAATTCTGCGTCCTCACCCCAGAGAACCTAACCATCTTCCGCTGGCATTCCAAGAAAAAATCATCCCAGGAGAGGGTGCGGAATATTCTCTATCGGATGCCCCTGGATGATGTTACAGCCATCGCCAACATAGCCAAGGGGAAGAAGCACATCCACTTCACAATGGTGACGAAAGACGGCACTCTAGATCTACGCGTGGGACTGAACAATCGCGAGTGGCTCACACAGATACAGATGGCGGTTTTGGCTCGGAAAAATCGACGTGACTTCGTGAAGGAGCTGAAGACAAGGTCGTCTGTTGTAGCCAATAAGTTCAAGAGGAAAGCGTTAAGACGGAGATCATTCACTAAAGATCTGGAGTATGGAGACGGTAAGATATCGAGGTTGTTTGAAAAAGATTCTACCCCCTAAAACCCCCAAACCTAGACAGAAATATCTTTGATGAATCTTAAAAACAAGTATACACATCCATAGTCTTGACAGAACCCAATGACATGTCCTAAGCAACCCCTATATCGATCAGTTTGTGCATATGGAGAAGAAGAACAAATGTCCATAAACACATACAAATAAAAACCGAGATCTCCCAAAGAAAAAAAAGAATCATGGTTAGTGTTAGGATCGGGTCCATGGTTAATGTTTAGGACTTTGGTTAGTGTGGGAAATGTTGTAGTATCATGATTGTGTCGTAGAACTAACTCAGTTCTTATACCATTCCTACCCAAAGACACTCGACACCCGGCTCTTATGACCGACAATAACCTCTATCAAGAAAGGTCTGTATACCCCAACCCCACCCTACCCTCGGGCCCGACAAGCAGAAAAAGTTACGCATACACTTATATATCTTGGAAAAGATGCAGTAAAACATACTGCCTAATGTCGCATTCATTAAATGACATCCCTTTAATGAAAGTCGGAAATAGGTCTGTTGACACGAATTACCCTTTGGGATAATCAAGCCTGGCACAGACGTGTCGGTGAGACGTGTGATTAACATGAACTTAACGAATAGATAATACAATGTTATAAGTGCTACAAGTCTCTGTCTAATAGCCTAGTTGGTCAATAAAAACAGCAAAGGCTCACATAAATAGTTGCACGTGCCTAAGTTATAATGAAAATCGACTTTGCTTTCGAAATGAATATGGTCAATTGCTACAAAATGTTCAAATTATTAAAAATGAATACTGTTCAGAATTGTTGGTGTTTGAAAGTGTTTTTTACATATTCAAAATAGGGCTCTTGCATAATCATGATAGCTTATAAGGCACTTATTCATTCAAAACTATAAAGAAAGTACTACTGCAGAACATATCTTTGTAACACATATTGGAGGTCTTCTTCATACTTATCACAATTTTTCCCCATTCTACTAATTACCTTTATCGTAGAAATATTCAACACTCAAATAATAGCTAATACATGTACGTATACACAATCATACAGTTGTACATTTAGATGGCAGTCAGATGGCAGTATAATTTCTTCTGAATTATTTTCAAGAAAAATATAGCAAATTTTGACTAAATCATAATTTTATACACCCATAATCAGAGAAAATTGAAACTGTATACACATGATATCGTTAGTTAACTACTTCATCGCCAGTCCTACATTTATATCAGTCATGTTGTATTTGGGATTCGAGATGTTTGCTCAATAGGTATATTAATATCTCTCCGACGATGTCATTGTCAAGTGTTTTTCACTGCCTCCTTGTAAATCGCATTTGATTACTCTAAGGGAAGTTATGATTAAAAACCTGTCCTTAATAATTTGCTCGTGACTATTATTTGGCGAACAGTATTCCTGCGGAGTAATAAACCGATGACAGAGTGTCATTTTAACGTCCCCAGTCCCATGTGCATCGAAAAGGTGTAGGGGAAAGAAAAGGATTATGCGTCCTCCAAGATGCACCTTGGCCTATAAGAATGTGAAAAGCCTATACTGAGGATAAGATAAGCTACGTAGATGTGATGGATGAGTTATATCCCTGGTTTAATCCTGCTTGTCAATATGGTAAGGTCCATGGTCAAATGCATAAAACAACGCCCATATTACTTTAATTGATAAACGATCAGATCATCTATATCATGTATGTGGTGAAATAATTAAATCTATTAAGAGACGTTTGTCATTTTTTAAAGGATGCGTGCCTACTTGGTCACATTATTTACTTGACAACTGTGGGGGCAATTTATCCCCTCAATTTTTTATTCAAAAAATGAAATGATAATGCGCACATAGTTTGGACGCCCTCCGATCATGCTTGTGAACTACTAAGACGATAAAATAAATGTTGGTACTCTATCGGGGACCTACAGTATATACCTACGAAAGACCCAAACTTAACCATATAACAAACTTCAATTTATTTAATTCAAATAAATTCAATTAAAATAATAGTATAATAGACACCATGTTTTCCAACAATAAGCTTAATTAACCTTGTACACACAAGATTGTTTTGATAACTTTAACATTCAGATTACCTGTAGCTGTATTACAAATTGGTTGAAAAATGTTGCTAAATTACAAGTAAATTACAAAGCCTTATGTCAACAAACTTTATGAAGGGATTTTAATTGACTGTATACCACTAACATAATATTCACATAGGTAAAATAGTTTTGTTTATTCTCTGTATCATAAAGTTAGTTGATCATAATATGAATATGATACAAAACTTTTAATCGATGTTATGTTCCTCTTGTCCACAGGATGTTTCTTTTAAACCAATATGAATTACTTCCACATTTGCACAATGTTCTACACCTGGTAACAGATTGACAAAGCTTTAATTGGATTATTCTTTTCCTGCTGTTATATGGAGTGAACCCCCATTTCTCCAATGTAGATTTAGAGTCTAGTGCTCGTTTATGCATTAGGAAAAACAATGTGCAAAGAGTTTTGATGATAAATAATATTGCATTTGAAAAAGACTAAATTCATCTGAAAGAGAGAGAGAAAGAGAGAGAGAGAGACACACACACACACACAAATGTTTAGTCATGACAATAACAGAGCGCAGCTATGACATCGTACAAGATTTGATATACAGAATTTAGAACAATCTTATCATCCCATTCGAGAGACCCTTTCAAGACACTCCTTAAACTTATCTTTTGAGGTAATCTTCTTGATATCAGTAAATTTATGCTTCTTCTTCCTTTTCTTCGTCTTCTTCTCCTTTCTCTCTCTCTCTCTCTCGCTTTATTTCGCTCTATTTCTCTCTCTCATCTATCTTAAATTCTTTCCGGCGCCTACATGGAAACGTTGCATGAAGTGCTTAATGTTATGAACTAAGAGTTTTAAAACATGGCTGTCTTTCAACCAAACGAGTTAGCCATCAACAAATGAGGCAAAACTTCGGTTATTGATATTCATAATCGAAATATTTCATGAGGTTGAATAATTAAGTCGTATATTGCATGAATTTCTTAAATTATTTATCAAATATATAATACAATACGTAACCATGTAGGAGAGCACATTAAATTGACAACTGGTTCTTAATTATCATAATGCCCATATACCACAGCTTGTCGCCTGAATGATCAGTGTCAATTACAACTAGACTAATCACGGATATACAACAACAAATATGATTGATATAGACGACAGGGCTGCAAAGCGGGTTTTAAACTTTTCGCAACAATTATGGCACATTCTGCTTCTTTAATACGGGATCAGATCCAATTACATTATTTTCGAAAACCGATCCTCATTATAAGCAATCGTTGAACAAGGAATGACATGACTTTTAAGGGCTTCGAGTGGTTCTCGTGTTTCAAGAGGGTTGGAGTCGGCGCGTGTCTCATACATGCAGGCCTACAAGTGTGTCCCCATTTAACATTTGTTATTAATAGAACGACACGTAGAAGACAAAGGAATTAACCCCTAATCTTGCGACCTCGCTTATGATGCATCATAACTCTCGAAAGGGGTAAAGGGAGAGCGTATTGCGGTATAACATCGAAGGGGTGTGTAGATTTTACACTTTCGGGGGTTCTGATCAAGGGAGTTTGTTTCCTATTTATCATATTCATTATATGAAATTTATCATGCATAGGCCTAAGCTAGATTAGGTGTGATATATCAAATATATATACATGTATTTGCCATTTTGCGATGTATTATAGAGGATTATAACGTGCTGCGTAATCAAGTTGATGAAGATGTCTTTTAATTTCTGAACTTTGCCTCATTTCATATTTTCCTTGTTTGGGGGGCCTGGTATATCAAGAATATATAAATGCCAAGGAATAGTAAACTAGAAACAAAATGCACTATGCTTATCATTACAATCATAATTGTTATAATAATAATTATTGTAATCATTATCATTATTATTATCATTGTTATTGATATTGATATTATTATTATTATTATTATTATTATTATCACCATCATCATTACAATCTTATATTATACCTAACAATAAATAACCTGTTATAGGAACTGAGCTTTCCCAGTTAATTATTAGTCGAAGGCAATACTTCAATAACCACCGCCGTTCGTATTTTCCATTATCATGTTTAGATTGTGTAGTCATTCGTCCTTCTCAGTTCTTTTTACGATATACATATATCAAATACAAAGTAATATTAGAAACGAGCGCCCTTAAACACATACATGCGAACAAATTCTTTAAAAAAGTTTTTGAGCAGTTGCGTGAAGCGACGATCTTACGCACCTCAATAATTATATCTTGAGATATATTTAACGTGAACCCCTACCCCTAAATCTTTTTATTTTTTTATTTATCCCATTCCCATCTTTCTTTCATTATTTCGTTTCTGCTCAACACTGCCGATACCTGTCACTACTTCCCAAAATATGAGTCATCATTTTGTTAACTTTCTGTGGATTGAGGAGAGGGAGAGAGGGAGAGAGAGAGGAAGAGAGACAGAGATAAATAATGGGGGGTCAACGAAATTTTGAGTCCTCGATTCTTATAAAAAAAACGGCAGAAGACAATGATATAAATAACATTCAAGTCCCCTGCCCCCCCCCCCCCCGAAAAAAGGGCTAAGATAGAATGACGATGCCAGTTTTTTCTAGACGTTTCGAATATTTTGTTATGAAAGGAAGAGACAACAGAGTTCACCGTCTGTGCATGCAGACAACGGAAGAAATAGAAGGCAAATAACATAAAATGGCTAGACCGGAAATTGAATGTTATATATACTTTTTTTCTATGCATTTGTTACTACTTCACCAACTGAACATGACTAAATGCGTCTATTCGAGTTCACCTAGTACGTAGTGACTAATGCAAATTGGAGATTATGAATCTGCAAATTAAGAGATATGTATTACACGAGTGAATTATACATGAGATTTAGAATTGGATATCAATGTCTTTTTCGACACGTACTGGCTCCTGTCGTGGTTGTGGAGGTCAACAAACTTTTCTACCAACATGATAAATTCAGACAAAGCAAATAATGGTACTTTCATATTTTATGGACGCGCTGCATGCTCAGTCAAAATGAAAGTTTGATTCAAAGTACTCGGCGTTAAATTAATTGGGACAGTTGCTTCCAGGAGAAGTGATTTGATAACCCTTAGATTGTCCTTTTACAACGTTTTGAATGACTTTATCATTAAATGTCAATCAATTATAATACATATTTTCTCTCGATTTATTTTCGGATCTCCTACTGTTTGTTCAAATATGACGGATTCCACAAAAGTGTTCGGCACTTCTTATTGAAAGTTTGAGCCTTTATTTAAAATGATATTACCAGTAAACGTTTTTAGAGCATGGATGCATGTTATTGACATTGTATTTGTCTCACATTAAAACACGGTCTATAAATCAGAAATAGGGTGGATAAACATTCTGACTTATTCCGAATATGATTAAATAGAGTTAATCAACACATGATTGCATAACAAAACACAGTTGGATCCAGGGTTTGAAACAGTATAGCCCAAATGAAATTAAACAAAACAAAACACAAGAGAGACCCAAAGGCCCAGTTCTAGAACCGCTTCACAGTAAGACAGATTTGTTATTATTATTATCATCATCATCATCATCGTCATCATAATCATAATCGTCTTAATCATATTCATAATCGTCATCCTTATAATCATTCCTAGTATCATTATCACTATATTATCAACATGAATATTTTCTTTTACAGGTATAGGAATAACAATCAAGAACGAGGGAGAATGCATTGTCGTTGCTAGACTCTTCTCAGACGGGCCAGCGGCTAAGAAAGGAACTCTCAAAATCGGTAGGTCTTTAAACAAGTATGCATAAATTGCATATTTCCTCATTATTTGGTTATTCCATTAGATTTGCGGTTGTACGCAGTATAACATGCTACATAAATTCTGTCTGCACTATGTAAACTGTTTTGCTCGAGTGTCCTGCAGTTTTATAAATTTATAACGATTGCCAGAGCTAAAGCCGGGGTAATACTTAATGAAAATGCATAAATAACCCCATATAATGAAACGGATCCCTTTTAATAATGAAATAATTCTATAAGCCATACTATTAAAATGATATTTAAGCAGTTAAAAATGGAGACATTGTGACTTCTAATCCTTCTAGCTAGACACCGTGCCAACAACAGATTTTGTCCTTTAAATACAATATTCGCCCTGGAAAAATTCCAAATTGATCGTTTTCATGTGATTCTAAAAAACATTTATATAGGCCTGTACATATAAGCTTATCTTTGGAATTTCTAGTTATGAACAAATTTAGTGCGTAAGATAAAATGTATTCACAATTGAATGAATTAGCCATAACACGAGAAATTTAACGGCGGTAGATAAATACCAAGTAAATAATTGGGGATTTATAAGTTCTTCCCAAACGAAGGAAATAATGTTTTACTCGAAGAGTTGTTTTTTTTCAACAATATATTCCGCTCAAATTGTCTAAATTATTTTGACATGAAAAAAAAGAAGAAAATTTATGATTTGTTTCCTTCCTTTATTCCATTTGTTTTTTGTTTTGTAGGTGATGAGATCATTGAGGTGAATGGCCGAGATGTACATGGTTACCATGCAGAGAAGGTGGCATCTGTTATCAAGCAACAGACTGACAAAGTCATCCTCATGATCAAATCTTCCCAGTAAGACACTTATTTTATCTTCTTTTTTCCGTAAAAGAATAGATGACTTTTGTTATTGACACTGTGTCATTAGTTAAAAAAGTTATTGACAATTTGTTTTTGTGATTTCGAAAAGTCAATTTCGAATACTCGCATTTTAAAACTTCATTTGGGTATTACCGTCTTCCGCTTTCTTCTTATTGCTTCATATATCACTAAACATAGGCTAGATGATTACACTGAACCTTGATATTTTTTGTATATTTAGAAGGGTAATGGTATTGTTGATGCCAGACAACGATAAGAACACTAGATTTGTATACGTCATGAATGTTTACGCAATATCAATCGATTTCATGTATGTCTCTTTCTCATGTTAGTGGGAAGATCTCGGTAGGAACACAGAGCGAGTACCGGCACACGATATGCGGCGATGCACTGAAAAGGCCACGACCACTCAGCATCGTCACGGGGTCGGCAATGGCCAGTGAGTAGCTAGAATTTAGATGATGATGATGATGATGATGATGATGATGATGATGATGATATAATGATGATAACGATGATGATGATGATGATGATGACGACGATCATGAAGATTATGATGAAAATGATGATGACGAGGAGGAGGAGGAGGATGAGGATGAGGATGATGATGATGATGATGATGACGATCATGAAGATGATGATGAAAATGATGATAATGATTTTGGTGGTGGTGGTGATGATGTTGTCGGTGATCGGTGGTTGTTGTGATGCCATTGATGATGATGATGGTGATGATGAGGAGGAGGAGGATGAGGATGATGATGGTGATGATAGTTACGAAAATCTGCCAGGGTAATAATAATAATAAGGGTAATAATAATAATAAGGGTTACTGTGCTGCCGCTTTAGTATACCATGCTAGAGAGGACACTGTTGTATAAGATAACGGACATAAACGGACAAAGTACACACAGGCACACATATAATTATAATATTTATTAAAATAATATTTTCTGCATAATATATAGCGCTTAATACATCGGCAATGTCCGCGTTTCTAAGCGCTTTATACAGACATCGGATGCTGGCATGCCTGCGCACAATGTAAGCACTTTATCCACTCCCTAGGGAGCATTCCAGCAAGAGCTATAGGCTCAAATTGCTAAGTATACTATATTAGCTTTCGCATCCTACCGGGTACCTATTTAACACATGGGTGGAGAGTGGCAAATGTAGATCAGTGACCAAAGGACATTGGTACCGCGGACCTTGTGATCGACAGTCCGGTGACGTATTCACTCGATCACTACACCCTCTACTTCTTTAATTTATCATATTCTTATTTTTAAGTTTGGGAAGTCAAAATGGCGCTCTTTTTCTTGTAGGATTTCCTCTCTTTTTCCGGCCACCTGTCGCTTGCTTTATTTTAGACCGAGGTAGCTAGATGATTCACCGTGCGGTTTAGATCTTACTGACTCCTAACCATAATTTCATACTGCACCTTCATGTAGAAATATGATCAGCATTTTCATGGGAAAATGACTTGTCACGGCTGTTAATGTGGTGAAGAGTGGTGTAGCATGGGGGTAAGCAATTTCGGGGGGGGGGGAGGCTAGGTTTCTGTTTTATAAAGCTTAATTTTGAAATATTTCGACATATTAATCGCAAGTAACCCGGTGATAAATAACAGGATTTCAATCGCCTAGCTCTTATTATAGAGTTGCGATTATATCAAGTTGAAGTTTAGTTGCGATGGATTTTGGATCAACGAGGCCTCTGATCTTATGAAATGGATGGAAGGGTGGAGTGTGTGGATGGGGGTGGGGGTCGTGTCATATTTTCTCATATTCCTTCTCCCACCCCCAACCCCCCCCCCCCTTTCTCTCTTTCACCATGCCACTCGTTTTCCGATTCTGTTGGGGCGGGGAATGTAGCCCCACTTTCTTCAGTTTGTTGTTAATGCAGATGGCGTGTGCGTGTGGTTCGGTTGCGGTATGTTTGTGAGGAACGTGAAGAGTCCTGTAAAGAGGTGATTGGGTGGGGAAAAGGTGAGAGGGTTGAATAGTGCCTTAATTTATGCGTATGTTAAAGACATTTAATCAAGGGGAAATAGGGATCCTGAGTGAGCCATAATTCTGTTCCCGGTAAATCCATCCTTCCTAGTTCCCTCCTAGCATGTACCCCCATTTCCTCTCCTGGGCTGAAAGTGACAAATGTGAATTAATGTTTTGCCTAAAAACAGAAATGCCGTGCCGGAGTTCGAACCAACGATCTTCGCATATCCTAGACAAGTATTTGAATCACTTGACTACGACACTTCTATACAAATAGGAGTAAGGGTGAGGAGGAGGAGAAGAAGAAGAACAAGAAAAAGAAGAACAAGAAGAAGAAGGAGAAGAAGAAGACGAAGAAAAAGAGGAAGAAGGAGAAGAAGAAGAAGAAGAAGAAGAAGAAGAAGAAGAAGAAGAAGAGAGGAAGAAGAAGAAGAAGAAGAAGAAGAAGAAGAAGAAGAAGAAGAAGAAATAGAAGAGGAAGGAGGAGGAGACACCAACAAGTCCAACATGTCAATGATGACGAAAGAACAATTAACTTTACAAATACTTATATATGCCACATGAAACCTCCCCCCTGAAAACGTGCTCCAATTCATGTGAAGTGAATAGAACATGCCAGATTTCAATCAGCAGTGGAGAACACTGCTTAAATTAGAGCTACTCAAACCAATATGTTAGGGGTGCGATAAGCATTGAGTAAGTGAAGTGGATTAGGAGAGAATGTCATACTTGTAACGTGAAAGTGCGGTGAAATTGCCCACCAATGCATCATAAATTTGCTTACTCAATTTTCGAGGACAATGATATTTTTTGTGAACAAAAAGCATATAGAATTATTATTCATACCGTTACTAAGTTTTGTAAATGAAAGTATGTGAAAAAATGATTTGTCCTGATTTATGTTTCTCGAGAATGTCACAGAATTATTAAAGCCAGCACCTAAAAATATTCAACAAAGGCCCTAATTCAACCTGTCCGTCTTTCATTCTTGAGCTAATAAAAACACAAAAACATCCAATTTACAAGGGGTATGAATAATTTAGTTGTTAGCTGTACATACATTTACTATTATTTCTTTGGTGTCTGTTGACTATTAGTTTGTCCGGTACTTGGTATTGTATGAATATAATTATTGTTCGACCTCTTACGATTTTATTTACTTAGAATAACTTTTACATATTTTCTTTTGAAATAGAGATTCATTTCCAGAACTCTAGATAATCTTTGAGGATGCTGTTCTGATTCTTCTTACTTGCTACGTATAGCTACATGTTGAACAATGCTTTCGAACTTTTGTTTACCCTCTTGATTATGAAATATACATAATATAATTACCCGCAAGAGGAAATCAAATTAACTTCTTTTCCGGGAAGTCAACTTTCAGACGCGTGTCTAGGAATCATGAGCCAAGCTGGCCAGTTATTATTCGACTCGCTTCACAATTCAAAGCAGTTCATTCTGCTTCAGAAAGTTTATGTGAATGATATTGATTTTATTTTAACATTTTACCTAGATATTATCAACAAACATAGCTTAATTAGTCAAGATAAAAGGGAGGTGTTTAAGAAACAGAAATAGTTTCAAACTTGCGAAAATTACAAAACGTGAAAGATTGATGAAGTTTCCTGGGGATTGAATATTTCACAATCAAGATATCTGTGTTAGGGCTTTAAAACAATTAATACTATCATTACAATTACGCCTGATAATCCATCATTCATCGATATACCCGTTTTTCTTAGCAGATACGTGGAAACCTATTCTGATTTCGGATTAAACTTAGAATGGAGCTATTCGTTAAACACGACTTTAAAAATGATTGATTCTACAGACATTTTCAGTAGTCGTGTTTGACTTAAACTCCAATCAAAGTTTAATGTAATAACTACAAGAAACGGTCTAATATAACGGTGCTAGATACAAAACATTTCTTACCCGTTACTTCAGAACGATACCATATATGTTCACTCATCCGTGACATCTATCCATATATTTACAACTATTCACAACTGTAATGTTTATAACTTTAGCTATCGTTTACACGCATCCGTTCTAAATAATCCTGATAATTCTTGGTCTCCCCAAAATCATACCTCTCTTCACTAAGTCGCTTTTGGAACAGTTCCCTGCATGGCACACTTTTAAAACATTGTTTAACGATGTAATGTGATGACAAATGCGTCTGGGGAATTGAATGTGACTACTGCATTTTATGTAAGATTTACAAAATGATAAAAAAATTGCCCAACCCACCCCAAACGCCCCCAGAATGATGTACGAAAATTGCTCCAAAAGAAGCAAAAGTTTGACCTCGTTAAAGCGCAAGCTTAAAACTTTAAGAGAAGAAAATATTTTACCTTCTTTCATTGAGAACCAAATATAAATGTAGATGTATTGGAACTTAAATTATGAGGGAAATGAGAGTGGAATTTACATCCCCTATCAAAACAATGTAGGATCCTTTGCTTGGAGTTGTGAGTAGTTGGGTTGCATAAAGTTTAGTGTTTTGCTTTGGTTTTGTGTTTGTTTGCTTTTTATTTATTCTTATTCTGAATTCTATTGATCTTCTTTCATTGTTATTATTTTTGTTTTTATTTCTTATTAGTTTAAACAAAATATATTAAGGGGAGAAAGGGTTCATGTGCCGGTCAGAAAAGGAACGAATTTAATTTCTTCAAGGAAGTGGGGTCGTGGGGACAAACAGGTTTATAACCACTCAACTGTTTCTTTTCTTTGCAATCGTTGATCTTATTTTCTTAGTCACCTTCTGACATGTGCTTCCTTTCCATGGCATGCTATTGTTTTATCACATTTTCCCCCAGAAAACAAAGGAAACCACACGCGATTATTCTACACGCTCATGATCAACAGTCCCAAGGCAGAAAACTGTTGATTAATGTTGACATTTATTGATACAGTCATACTTTCATTAAAGGATGAAAGTAACGGCGAGAATACGATAATACATTCGCATCCCACCTTTATGTACATGTATAGGTACAGGATAAAAGGGTTAATTGGGAGGGGAGCAGTTACCCCTTATATAAATTGAAACAAACTATGTACCCTATGAAGTGCGTTTTCCAATCTTCCGATTCTTGCCCCCTCCTCCCCCCCCCCCCCGGGTGGATTTACAACTCATTACTCACCGCTGAAGGAAATTTAAATAGAAATAAGGATGTTGACATGTTATTAGAAAGGAAAGAAAATTACTCTTAATTACACAACCCACTATGTGTATGTGGAAAAAAAGCTTGTTAGTTGATATCCTCATTCCAGTGCAAGGCGTTCGTTAGGTAATTATTTTGTGAGTTTGTAGGGACACCGTTTTAGACACAATGCATAATGTTTTTGTATGCTTTATACCTGTTTATTTGTCGGTTTGTATGTTGTTGTTATTTTTGTTCTTTCTTTTCTTACTGGTACACTTTGTATGAACAACATTCCCACCCCATGATCATGAATATGGACACGTTGGCTTAGGGCATTGTCATGTTGTTTATTGTTGAAAGGCTGATGCTGGATCTTCATGTATATCTTCTCACTTCCCGTGTATTGGGGATGACCGCGTCCATATTGCTCCGGGAACGGAACTATCTATCAATCCATATATCCTCTTCAACCGTTATTCCTTCTCATCATATGGTCATGATAAAAGGGTCGAAGATAGCGGAAGGATTGGAAGGATGATGACGAAGGGGGTGGGGCGGCGGCGGTATTATGACATTCGTTTTCGACGGGTATGTCATTACTGGAGACTCAATAGACCAGCAAAAATATATTTTGGACAAATGGTGAATTTTGGTGAATGTGACTCTGTGCAATTTTGAGACCTGTTGCTGGAAATTGTTTCTTAAACTTGCCACTTTTGTTTCGAGAAATTTCAGTAAACTATTATGTATCGTATGTATTCAGATTCAGATTAATTTTATTATATCATATTCGGATTATGTAATAAGCCATCGTACTGGCCGTGCATTTCTTAAGGTGATGGACAATGCTGTTCAAGTTGACTTATCGGATTTTTGTTCTGTTTTGTTAAAGGTAAAGACCAGTATTGGAAACGCCCCAATTTCAAAAAATGAAATGGAAGCTCTCATTACCAATCATGTGAAAGAATATGTTTTGACTAATACATGATGATACAAAATTTGCCGGGAAACCGCCTACTAATTCATATATTTCGTAAATTTGTTTCTCTCATGGTCTGTGAGAGATATAGGGTAGTCCCATATACATCTTTCTGTGTATAGTGCTTGTAACTTTACGAAGAATGGGCCAAATTTCTTATCATTTTGATGATTCCAGAACCTTGCAGATGCTAGATGCTAGATGATCAACCTTTTCTGATCGATTCCACAACGTTTCTTTCACAATGCAATCGCATGACCATAACTGGTCTTTACCTTTAACGTTTGGATCTCAAAGTGAATAATCATTGATAATGTTCTAAGTCTAAATCCAAAATGTCCAGTGTAAATTCATTTGCTAATTATTGATTTTGAGATAATCACTAGACTATTTGAGAACGTTAAGGTTCAGAGAACTTCATATTAAACCCTAGTAAATGGACCTGTGTATGTGCGCCCCTTTAATGACCCCTTTGGCAAACTCTTTGCTCGATTGTCTAGAAGTAGAGTTGATCAATAGTTGTGTTTACACGACAGGAGGTAAACTTTAATTTAGGCCCATGATTTTAAGCTACGAGTCCTTCTTGTAGTAAAGGACCCTACGAACGTACTAATTGTTTCGGAAAGTTAAGGTTTACTCGAAGTTTTAAACCACAATAGATCTTATGGTTGGTGTGATAACTACAAGCTGCGGGGTTCTCACTCGAAGTTAATGTGCCAGACCGACACAGTTTTACAATTCAAGCATTATTGTCTCGATGTCGTGTAAACCCGCGTCGTTCTTTAAAAGTTTCGAGAGCTTTTTCGTTATTGTTTCAAACTACTCCGCTACCGTGCGAACATCGGCAGTCTCTGTGATTTTGGTCGATGAGTCATTAATCCGTTTCTCATGCATGCTTCGGAAACCCGCTCCATTGCAAGACGTAGACAGCTGATGGACGAGTTTGAACATTTGGGATTTTCCGAATTAACAAGCACGGATATAATTAAAGACGGTGGCGGTCATGGATCCGACTTTCGCTGTTCCCCCTACTGCTTCCTACACCTATGACAAGATGAGCGTCACAAGACGCGGTGAAAATGGGGGATACACCATCTTCGTTCACAATTACTTGATTGCTTTGTCCTCTCTAAATTATTATTATTATTATTGTTTGAAATTGTATCAACCCCTGTAGATAAATATTGAAATTTAGAATTGATAAACCCGTGTTGGCATTTTCATTTTTATTCCATTTATTTATTCATTTATATTGTTCATTATTATTACTTATTTAAAAAAATAATATCATAATAATTATTGTTGTTATTGATATATTTATTTCTCAAGTTTATTATCATTATTATTATTTGTTTGGGGGGAGGAGGATTTTGATTGTTATGATCTTTTGACTGTTCCATTATCATCCCTAAATCGCCAGCAAATTCAGATCGAACATCCCCCCACCCATCCCATCAGCACTTTATAGCGACGCCCCTCTTTTCTGATACTGAAGGTTTGGATACGCAACAAACAGTATATCTTTTCAAAATGAACGAATTTTTGTTCATTTTTCCTCAAAATTTCATCAAGCTGAGTCCTTGATTTTACTTTCACATCTCCACACACGACCACCCACATATCTGACTTATCGATCTCTGTTCTACACACGCTCTCCAGTCTCTTCACTCAATTATCATTTGATCATAAAGGTATGGCGGTCACTCTAGACAAATAATTAAAACAAATGAAAACAAGATATGCAAATGTACTATACAATTTAATATGTACCACTGAATACAAATAAATAAATACGACTGTGTACAAATCTATTATTATTACAAAGATAAATTTATCTTCTTTATCACAGCTTAATAAGGATAAATTTATCTTCGTTTAACAGCCAAACGAGGATAAATTTATCTTCGTTTAACAGCCAAACGAGGATAAATTTATCTTCGTTTAACAGCCAAACGAGGATAAATTTATCTTCGTTTAACAGCCAAACGAGGATAAATTTATCTTCGTTTAACAGCCAAACGAGGATAAATTTATCTTCGTTTAACAGCCAAACGAGGATAAATTTATCTTCGTTTAACCGCCAAACGAGGATAAATTTATCTTCGTTTAACCGCCAAACGAGGATAAATTTATCTTCGTTTAACCGCCAAACGAGGATAAATTTATCTTCGTTTAACCGCCAAACGAGGATAAATTTATCTTCGTTTAACCGCCAAACGAGGATAAATTTATCTTCGTTTAACCGCCAAACGAGGATAAATTTATCTTCGTTTAACAGCCAAACGAGGATAAATTTATCTTCGTTTAACAGCCAAACGAGGATAAATTTATCTTCGTTTAACAGCCAAACGAGGATAAATTTATCTTCGTTTAACAGCCAAACGAGGATAAATTTATCTTCGTTTAACAGCCAAACGAGGATAAATTTATCTTCGTTTAACAGCCAAACGAGGATAAATTTATCTTCGTTTAACAGCCAAACGAGGATAAATTTATCTTCGTTTAACCGCCAAACGAGGATAAATTTATCTTCGTTTAACCGCCAAACGAGGATAAATTTATCTTCGTTTAACCGCCAAACGAGGATAAATTTATCTTCGTTTAACCGCCAAACGAGGATAAATTTATCTTCGTTTAACAGCCAAACGAGGATAAATTTATCTTCGTTTAACAGCCAAACGAGGATAAATTTATCTTCGTTTAACAGCCAAACGAGGATAAATTTATCTTCGTTTAACAGCCAAACGAGGATAAATTTATCTTCGTTTAACAGCCAAACGAGGATAAATTTATCTTCGTTTAACAGCCAAACGAGGATAAATTTATCTTCGTTTAACAGCCAAACGAGGATAAATTTATCTTCGTTTAACAGCTAAATGAGGATAAATTTATCTTTGTTAACAGTTCAATGAGGAAAAATTTATCTTTGTGGACACAGTTCAATGAGGATGAATTTATTTTCATCTAACAGCTATTTTAGTCAAGAAACATTGTTTTATAGCTAAATGAATATATTGACCCTGAGAGGGAGCTATACAACATAAAGAAATTATTATTTACAATTTCACAACTTTAGACTCGATTTTAACCAGGAAAACGATCACTGAATATTGAAGGATCGCATATGCTTCCAATATGTTCATTTGAACCAAATTCATGACTCCATACCAAAACGTTGTATTACCTTTAAAGGTACTATGTCCCATTTGCAGGCCAAAAAAAATGAAAAGGTTAAATTCCAAGGGCATTTGAAAGATAATACTAAGGTAGAGCTTAAAAATGTCTTCAAGTTGGAAAATAATGACTATTAGTTGTCAAATCGACTTAGGAGCTATAGAGCCAATAAGTAATAGTCTTGATTTTCAGACCATTGTACTGAATGGTCATACGTTTTATTCTGTGCAAAGATTCAATTAGTTTAATTTTGGCCATCACAAGAAGTGGGTTATTGATGTAGACAAATGCTCATGTACCCTTTACAGCTCATTTCATGTATGTTATTATCAAAGAAGAAAAAAAGCCAGTCAGTCACTCGATAGTGTCTGACAGTGAAGTCTAGCAAGTAAACAGGTTTCCTTGCATATAATTTGAATATTAGGACACTGCTACCATTTAAATTTCACAGATAGGACATACATGACATATTCATAATTCCTGCAAAATTCTACAGAATTTGAGGTTCGCTGCAAAAGGGAAAAAATACCTTTTAACTGTGTTAACAAAGATGAATTTATCCTCATTTGGTTTTACACGTGTATGTGTGCAGGCTGTGTGACCGGTTTTATTCTTTTGGACAGGACAAATATTATATTTCGCCTCTCATTCATTTGTTCAATATTCAACTTGAGGAGGAAAAAACTTCTCATTACCTTAGTTTTGCTTTTGTCTTGCCACTGACCAGCTGAAAACAAGGAACTCTAACAAACCATTTTCAAAGGACTACCAAAATTGGCATTGGGCTTTAACAAAAGCTGCATTTCTGCTTTTGAGCTTTGGTGCTGGTAAAAAATGCTAACAATTCCCTGGACTGCAAGAAGAACAAATGAAAGCGTCAGCTTATAGACCTTGTCAATCGCCAGGCCCTTTGGGTACTTTGGGCGTATTGCCAGGTGGTAGGCCAATTTTTTACAGAAGGTTATATTGCAGGGTCAATTGAAGTGTCAAGAAAGAGTGGAAGACCAAAGGCCAGAAGGATAGATCGTATAAAACCTTTACTTAATTTTCCATTACCCACTATGTACAGAATAGCGAGAGATAGAGACAAATCGTGAAAGTCACGACCCGTCAGTCGTGACAGTTAACATATGTACCTACCTAGGCTTAATACACAAGTTAGCAGGTTTCATAAGCCAGTGGGTTACATAAACATGAGCTTGCTTCACCAAGCATGAAATAACCAAATATATGAAGGGAAGTGTAAGTTGTTCCTGTCAGATTTTAGTGTACACCACAATCAAACTTAGCATCATCTTTGAGTACTTGGTGAATATTCATATAGGCCTAATGAACATTGAGGACTCCTCAATCCTCTCTCTCTCACATGATGCACCCGCAAGCCTACTGTAGAACAAAATACTGTTCTCCTTTCTCCTTCAAGTGACGCTGAATTTCCACCGGTAATTTGTTGGCTTTAGTAAGGTTGAAGGGTGCAGTTAAGACATCTTGAAGAGAGACTTCTCCTGTGTAAGGCTGATCCCTTCGTCCCTGCACTGATGTGGTGAGTGATGTCCACACGGATGTTTCTGATCCCGAGTACCAATGCAGTTTCACATGGTCTCCAGTTATGTCCAACACTTGGCCCACTTGTGGCCATTCGTTTCTAAACTCTTCTAAGTAGACCCCAACCATATCTCCCAGTTTTAATACTGGCTGTAGAGGCCTCTTCCTTTTAGGACCTAGCTGGACCTGAAATATTACAATGGGGAGCAGAAATAATCTAGTTAGCACAAGAGCAATTGAATTGAAGGACTTTTACGTAGGAGATATGAATACCATACTGATACAAATTATGACTATGATTCATGCCTATGGTGGGTATGCAGGTGTTAAATGTCAAGTGAAAACTTAAAAGACTTTTTGTATCCTAAGACATTGGTAGAAGTCAGATATCTTCAACATGAGGCCCCCCCCCCCCCCCCCTCCCATGATCTTAGCCGTGAAACAGTCGATCACTGCGAAAATTTGCATGCATGTTAAGTAGAGTGTATAGAATACTATTGTAATTCTTATTTTTTGAAAAATTTACTCATTTGCATATTTGTGGTAATTTATGCAATTAAGGTCATAAAATGTACATGTTTACCCATAAATCATATATCCTTTATATTTAAATTGTCCTTTTCACTGCATATACTCTTTAGACCATTTGAAATAATAATACAACAAATACATTTGGAAGAGCCAGGTTATTCCTTATGTTATCTATTGTTTTGGTGATTTCTTATGTATCTCTTTGTTTTCGTAACTTATGTATTTCATTAATTTTGTTGTTTTATTTCATTTCTAACTATAATTCAACTATTGCGACCCCCCCCAAAAAAACACCTAAACTATGAACAAGACCCGATAAAAAATGTTTTATCTCTTTTTTTGTTGGAAAATGATATTTCCATATGTTTTGTACACAAATCACGAAAATGAGCGATTTTCGGGCTGACATGCAAAGACAAAGGGTCATGTGACTTTATAATGGTATGTCCGATTTAGAGGTCTATTACTGCTCATTTCACAAGTGAACTTAAAAGAAAAGTTAAAAGGTAAGTTAATTGAGCTCTCGAAACAACCCTTCTGATATAGTGAAGTCACATTAGTTATAAATATATTATAGTGAGCTGTCAGAGTTGAATAATGCATGTTGATTTGGCTACTACTACACATCTATACTTCTTACTGCTTGAATAGGTTGCTGTTCATCATTCGAGAATTCTGGAGTTGAATGAAGATCCCTTTGTGGTGTGGACTGAGACTCTTTATCCATCAATATATCCACCAGGGGCCATGTACGTGAATCTTCCGTTCCTGATAAAAAAACATGTGAATTGAAGGTCTTACATTTACATTCAAAAGAAGCATATAAAGCAGTCTAGATTCTGCATATTAAACTCTAACCATAAATGCTTGCATAAAGGAATTGGAAAGTTTCATACATAATTATAACTGAATACATGGATTAATTGGAACCCTATGCATTTCCTTTTTTTGATGTGTACATATTTACAGAAATGGGAGATGCTGGTAATGATTTACACACTCCTTTTATTTTCATAGGAAAATTATGCATCTTTGTTCTTCTTGCCTATATTGTTGATCATGATACTTGAAAGAAGCTTTTGCAACAGGTGAACAGTTGTCCATTAGTTTATTGTGGAAACAAATATCTAGATATGTAGAGAAGATTTGGTATTTTGGTTCATTCCTTCATTTCAAGAAGTACATGTACAAACAACAATTCATATCCCCCGATCCCCAATTCTAAATTACTGCCAAAAACAAAAACAAAGCACTTGAGAAACTCACAGACCTGTAGAAAATTTAAAGGAACCCATTTCAAATTTCAAAATGTTGTTGGTGCAATATTATTGAATATGCTTTCTTGAAAACTTTCTGACAAAAAATTGTCCTTCATGTTCATTTTAAATGAAATAGAAAAATAGGAAATTGGCATCTCACTAGTATGAATTATAATGCAATGAAAAAAGCTACACTTTAACGAAAAATAAACGGGTTTCCTTGCATAATTTAATTACTAGGACACTGCAAAGGGTTACATTTCACAGATAGGACATACGTGCCATATTCATAATTCCTGCTAAGTTCTAAAGAATTTGATGTTGGCTGCGAAAGGGACATACCGGTAGTATCTTTAACCAGTAGTGTATATTTCAAGGAGGTATATTTTAACTGCCTGTTCTAACTTAATTCAAAATTTGATTTTCAAAAAATAGCTACCCCTAAAAAACATATAACCAAATGCTTAGCTGGAATATGGCTCCATGAACACATAAATTCCTTAATAAAGAAATCTCCAGTATAGTCACAGGGCTATCTATTTTTGTTGTTCCTTATTACTACTTACCATCTTCTGCTTCGAAAGAATGGAGCAGCTCCATCCATTCTTGATGTTCCGAGTCATTGAGGTACGGTAGGTACTTGGCCATGTCTCTATAGAGGTTGTTGACGTGGAGTTCCTCCATCTTTCTGCAGACAACATCTGGTGTACCGGAGGGATGTTCCGAGAGGATGTGGCTTGAACCAGTCGTTGCTTGCCATGCAGAGCTGTTGCTCCATTTTTTGGTCTGGATTATGGCCTTTCCCTCGACTTTGGTGATCTTAAATTGGTGTGGAAGGCTATGGTGTGATGGTTTGTTTAATTGTGTCTGTAGCCAGTCCCTGATGTTGAAGATGGTTTCGATTCGTTCCGCAGTGGTATTCGGCTTGTTGAATGATTTTGGAATGTGGTGTAGTAGTGAAGACAGCGTAGGAATGTTATGCTTAGATGTATATGTGGATATGCGGCTAAATAGCTGATCGATGTCTTCGTGTGTGTGCCCCTTCATCAAAAAGCACAGTTTTACCTGTAATGATATAAACAAGAGAAGTAAAATAAACAATGTTACAACAACTACTACTAGTATTATTATTTGATATTTTGCAGTACCTCTGCCTGAGAACTATGTCAGTGAAACCCTCAGGTCTCTCCTTCTAGTATAATTGATTGGGGTTTACAGTTGTGCAAGGTGGCTAGGGATATCTTCCTACTCCTATACAAATCTATAGTATAGGGTAATGGGGTTGTCTCCTCGTACACAGGACCACTATTATTGTTTTTTTTAATCCTATATATGTTGGAATTAATGGCAAACATGGTATTTTTTTAATCTTCTTATATACAGAATATATACATGTATATAAAGTAGACAAGTAAATCAGAAATTCTGTAAACACCGATAACAAGTTTTTCAAATTTTCGACCATAGGCCATCAGGAATGATATTTACATGTATTAAAATACCCACAAAGAGCTAGAAGCATAAAAAAGCTCCATGGATACGAGCGCAACCAGAAACCCGCAAGAGAATGAGAGAGGGAGAGGAGGGGGAGAGCGGGGGTGAAATAGAGAATGACATCATAAATATATATATATATAAGGGAGGGACATCACAATTATGACCTTCAACCTTATATAAAACAAACAAATATTGGGAGCAGCATCAACCAAATCAATAGGCTTTAGATTTTACTAAGATACACTTCCATACAAGATTGAAAGAATTCTGTCTAGAAATGTTACTGCTACATCGGCTGCTCAATCCAAAGGTAGCTTTTGCATTGATAACTCTGGATTGTACTGATGGAAAGCAAATTAACCCATTGGCTATGATAGTTAGAGACATCATTAGCCAATGGGATAACAAATTTTATGTCCAGATTGATGCCAACTATTACTTCAATTGGATTAGTCCTCTATATTTACTTTTACCTTTTTGAACACGTCGAGTTCCACTAGAAGAGCACAGAGTCCAAGGAGACACTGATTCTTGTTCTCCCTCCCACAGTTATCCATTTGAAGGTATAATGTGTCTGGTAGCGTGGTGGAATATTTATGAAGAACCTGGAGAAGGATCGTTGCGGTAAGGTTCGAATCATGTGGGTATTCTTTGTTGTCAAGGAACATGTGTTGTCCCCTCCCATGCACTATCGTTCCGGTGATGTGTGTTGGAAGTTTCCATGCTGATGATACTGATTTGGATGTTCTGTAAAATTTGGGAATACTTGTTGATTTCTGGTCCATTCCATCAATAATGATGCTGATATACTTGTCTGGATGTTGTCTTGCTTTTTGTGCATGTTTGTAGTATTTCATTCTCTCAGTTCTGTATAAATGATACAAAAATAAAAATATGTAACTAAATATGACATGGATGAAAAGACATATTTTCGAGGAATATGATTTTACAGATACTAAATGGTAAAGAACATTGGAGAGTGCATTAAATGAAAGCTTACATGACATTTTGATACATGTATATAACATGATCATACATGTAAATGAGAGTGTAAATGAAATTTGAAAGTATTAGGGGTCATAAAACTATTACTACTGCTACAATGTACTTCTTCCACAACTCCGTTTTCCTTGAGAGTTCACCCTAATATCATTTGCTTTAAATAAATATATTAAAATCAAACAAGCATAGCATTTAAAATTTCACAAAAATCAGATGTATAACTAAGAAAGTGATGGCATTTTAAAGTTTTACATTGTTTCATAAAACTGTGATATGCATAACATGAGCTCGTTCCGCCCCATATCTGCTGGAGCTTTTTTGTTGTGAAAAGCGTGAATCCTCTGTAATATGGTGATTGCAAATGACCAGCAAATAATGAACCTCGACCAATAAATAAATATTGAGAAGAGGAAGATCAAGAGATGTCGTGGAAGGATAATTATGGTAACATGGGCAGCTCTACGGGGGGGTTAGGGGGTTTAACCCCCCCCCCCCCCTTGAAGAGCCCCGTGGACAAAAAATTAATTTGAGACCTGTTTTCTTTGTATCACAATTAGTTAAAATAAAGATGATTTTACATGTTCCATGATGAGTCAAACCATGCTTAACATTATTGGAGCAAAAAAATGGGAATATTTGAAATTTCATATAATAAAGTACATAGGTAAGGAAAGTGAGTATGTCACATCATCAGCTCACTCATTTGCATACCGCCTATGATATGCACATCATCATTGTACAATATATTTAAAACATCCGATTTTGATGAAATTTTCACTTCTATGCTTGTTTGATTTTACTCTATTCACAAATCCAGATCAACTTGATATTAGGATTTACTTGGCCTTTTTATAATGGGGTATTTTACAGCTTCAATTGCCATTTAGGGTACTTAATCAATTCAGTACTCTACATTTAGAGTATAAATTGTAGGTTAGAAGAATCCTAAATCCTAATCAGGCTGGGGGGGGGGGGGGGGGGGGGGAGAGTAGGGGGTGAATCCACAACTTTTCATGCGATATGTCCCCAGCGCTCAAAGGAGTCATACAAAAAGTATGAAACATATTTACACAATTTAATGACAAAATAAGAGATGTATGCAGGAATGTACATCAATAGGAATCAACTTGTATTTGCATTCAAGTATGGATATGATGTACTTTTGAAGGAATTTAAAAGGTTCTTACTTTTGCAGTGTAAGATGATCCTCTCTTTGTTGATGGAGTGCTTGCCTCGCTTCTTTTTCATTAGTTTTTTCGATGCTTTGCTTCAGCTGAGTACAGACATCGCATTTTGAAAATCTATTCACCTGACATAAATAAAGACCATAGAAAATATCATGAGTAATTCATCGTGTTCAAAAATAAAAATTCTTTTACAACTAGACTCTTGTTTGTTTGTATGATGTTTTCACCTTTTTATTTTAAAATCGCTACATCTTAGACATACCATTGACGAATGCATATAATGTAGTGTTTTTTAAACATAAGATATCAAGACAATGAAAGAAAAATGAGCAGGTAAGAAGGTATAATTTGTTCAACTATCACAAGATATTATACAGAAATTAACGTTGAAACCTTTGGCCATTAAGCCCTAAATTGAATGAGATAACATGCCTTCCCTAAGAACATAAAACACTTTTAACAAACTTTGTCAAAACGGTTTTTAGAAATCCCTGGGAATATATTCAGACAGATGGAAGGTAGAATGGATAACCACAGGCAGCATTTTTAATGAATCGATCCCCTTTGTGTTATATTCAAAAACAAATTATTAAGCAGATGCAGTAATTTCTCATACATATAAAATTGGCGTTGGACTCTTTTCATTCTGTTCTACAATTTTTTACATAATAGCAGTGAAGGGATGTTCCTTTGTCTACCTGAGGAACTGTATATTTTGTCCGCTTTCTTTGTCCGTCATATTCATAGTGAATACTGCCACATCCATGGCTTCACAATGATAATATGCAGAAATTGTAAGAAGATGCAAGAAACAATATCTGATATTGAACATTTCTAATCAAAAGCTAATTCTGCATTAGGAATAAATTATGATTACCTTTGGAATGGTCACATGTGACATTTCCTTCCTCCACATGCGGAAGAAATGGACTTTGCTGCAAACGTGCTCCCCATGATCCTCCATTTCTTCTTTCATTGTCTGATACACGCTGGCTCGTGTTAGGCAGGATGGCAAGTGTATTTTCATTTGTCCTGGCATTTTGTCGCCAAATCTGCGACAAAACATATCCAGCCACATCAATGCTGCAGCCACTGCTTTTGACTGCATTCCTCGTCTGTGATGATTTGGGGATATGTATGCCTTTAGTCCACCTGTAACATAGAGGTATAAGTATTGGGGTTACTTCCACTAGTACTATTACTTCTACTACTACTACTAATACTAATAACAAATATTGATTTGTCAAGCACATCAACGAGGTTGGAATCTGTGACCTCCCAGTTTGGTCTATCAAGACATGTTCTAGAATCTTAGCAATCCAATCAATCAATTGCCACTAAATGGACGTGCATTTATTATTCCCACTTAGCAAAAAATTGAAATTGATAACGCATGCTCGATATCTGCTTTCACAACATTTCATTTTGCTCAATATTGCTTTAATGAATGTGCATCAACATACGATTTGTGATGAAATGGGTGTAGTTTTATATCAATGGTTTGTCTGATTTTTCTGCTTCTATTGAAAGTAAGTTATTTTTGGAGTGGACTTGGACTTTAATGCTTGTTTAATCATATGCACTAACAAACATGAATTGTTTTTTATATTAACTACCTGTCTTTGCTAACCTAGAGAATTCTATTTATAGAAAAATATGCAGATACATGCATCTTATACTGTATATTTACCTTGGAAATGAGACTGGATCTGCCAAAGCCTTGTTCTGGGGATTCCTAAGGCTAAACGCCAACCACGCTGACAAACTTCTGTCACCCCAATACTGAAGCGGACTTGAACTGTATTCCCAGACTCTTCATGATGTTCGAGGAGGTACTGCAAGATCCACTGCCTTTGCTCACATTTGGATTTCTCCTGGAAGGCATTTCTGCTGTATGCTACCTCTTTTCGTGACACCTTGTGCAGGCAGTAATTTCTGCAGCATTTCATTCGTAGAATAGATGATAGCTCCCGACTGGAATTGTTTTCCTCTACAATTTGGAAATAGAGCATAACAGAGGTTAGCACTTTTTCTCACTTGTCATCACCATTGCCAATAAACAAATACACGGTTTATTGTTGCAAATCTCACTGTTCTCACCTCTTTCAATTGTAAAAGTAGAGATAGCACTACATGCAAAAATAGTAGGTATAAAGCATTTATACATCACATGTGCAGGAGCTTAAAGAGAATTAAGGTTGAGTTCTGGGAAGAGGTGAATACGAGCGTTATCATTGTATTATGCAAGTGTGGAAGAACATCAGATAAAAAGTGTTCCCTGAAAAAGCATGGCTCTTCAAATGCCTTAATATTCTAAATGTGGCATGTAACATCATAAAATTTGGGACAGATTTTTATGCCACATGGTCGTGTGTAGTTCCATATACATCTTTCTGTGTACAGTGCTTGTAACTTTACCAAGACTGGGCCAAATTTCTTATCATTCTGATGATTCCAGAACCTTGCAGTACAACACCAATACTTATATGCTAGATGATCAACCTTTTCTGATCGATTCCACAACGTTTCTTTCACAATGCAATCACTTGACCAGAACTCAACTTTATCTTTAACATTTAAACATTTGTTTTGTTCAATATTTCTGACTCTCTACCCTAAAACGACCAATACGTCACTATGGGAATTGTGATGTAAAAAGCCAAAACAGAGTAGAGTTGATTTTTTTAAAAGGTAATAATTCAATCCTAAGTATTATCTGTACAAAAATTGAGGGTCATATACATGTACATGTTTTTATTTTTCTTTGGTTTAAAATGGTGTGCCCAGACTCATTATTAGGCAGAAACTCAGATACTCTAAATCTTATTCATCAAGATGGCTTAAATTAATGACCATAACTCAAAGAAAGGTGATGTTAGACTCTCAAACTTTGATGCATCAAAGGATTCTAGGTATTCAAATGTTGTGTAAGTTTTATTAGCTAGAGTCATTCACAATGGTAGCCAAGGATGTTTAATTTAATATTTTTTTGCTGTATGTCAACGGTCCAACCCTTTGAGACTTTTTTTCCCTTATTCTGAAGAAAAAAAAACCAGCCTGTCTGACTTTCTCACTTTTATTTCAAAGAGTTTTCTTCATTAAGACATAGCAAGACACATCATTTTAAAGCTAAGAATCTGTTCCTTACAACTCAGTTAAAAACAAGAAAAATGAAATTACTGGCTTATTGTTTGTTTTGTGGTGGATGGCCAAATTTGCATTCTTCAAATAAATCCTATAAAACAGACATAAAAACTTACTTCTTCTCTTAACACTGGATGAAACAATACTGGCGCAAGATGAATCTGAACTGCCATCAATAAAATGAACACGAGTGCGTTTCCTCCCACGTAGAGCTGCAAAAAACAGAAAACAATTAAATTGCAGTACTGCTAAAGTTAAGTATATCAACTTTGGGGTTTTGGTTAACTATAAGGAAATTGCATTCCACGTCCAGTTAAAATTTTCTCTAGGAAGGTTTTTTTTGTTTTGTTACACAACCAAGTACTTTCCCTATTTAGTGTCAAAGTCACATCTTATTTGCAAAATTTAATTTCCTCACCCTCGTTCTTCTCCTTGTTACAATTAAAATACATGGATCTATCCCTGAAGTTTGTCACATCAGGATAGCTAGCTTAGACAGAAAGGATTAGAATTTCATCACAACACTGATTTATATTTAAATATTCAATAAGTTTTTCTTCAGACATCACTGGTCAAAATGTTGTGTATATTATGCTGCTATGTCGCTTCCAATAACCATAAACTGCTTACCAAAGAATTGTGAATTAAAAAAATGAACCTTTAACTATATTCCAACTGGGCTTCTCAAACAGCATTTGAATGGGGTGAGGGTCAATTTGAACCCCCCTAAAGATCTTCTGCCATAAAAGGACAGATCGGTATAAAAAAAATTAAAAATCCACAATAAAATAATAAATATTATTGTTTGAAAAAAGAACGTTTCTCCATGAGATGTATATCTTCGGTAATTTAAGGTGTAAATTGTTTCTGCAAAAAAAAAAAAAAAAAAAATTGTTATTCATTATTAAAATTAAGCAAATATGATGCATATTTTCATTCGGATAAGGTGAATTGAGGCCAATTTTGTTGTAGGAATTTTGAGAAAATCGTTTTGAAACATCATAATATGTGCAAAGTTGCCAAGCTCAAATTCATTCTTATGTATTTTTAATTTCTTATTCATTATATTTTTTTCATTCCCTATACTTATATTATAACATAATGTGCCACAACTCCACTACCCTTTGTATAATTATTGCAAACTTGGTGTCAAAAGATGTGTGAAGCTTCAAGGAAAAAATCGCGATACGCAGAAAATCCAACCTTAACCCTATATAGCTGGGGGTGGGGGGGGGGGGGCAAGCCACATTTTCACATTCTACATTTTTCGCGATAATTTTTTAAGGCAAACAAAATATTGCGCTTAAATTTTATAACTTTTTTCTTTCCAGTGTTGCGCATCTTTTGAAACAAATTTTTGGAAAATCAGACCTACCATTACAAAGTCATGTGACCTTTTGACTTTGGATGTCAGCCCGAAAATTGCTAATTTTTGTACGAAACATATGGAAATATCATGTTACCAAAAAGAAATAAAACATTGGTTATTTGTTCTTGTTTCATAGTCTAGTTTCTATTTTAATTTTTGTTTCCCTTTTTTGCATTTTGGACTGTCCTCACCCCCCCCCCCCCCCCCCCCTTGCTACATGTACATGCCCGGCACATACATGTAGTCAACCGTTTGTACTACTTTAAATTACCTGTAGCATCCTGTAAATCAATCTCTGATATAGCTCCTCCTTCAGGGTCACTACCTAAAAGAATTAATGTTTAAAACTTCGATCACATTCAAGATAATATAATTTCAACTGTACATTTAAAAATTGTGCCAAATAGTAACTTGGAGACCATTCAGCAAATACCTTTCTTTAGTTCTCCCCTAATTAAAAAAGATAACAAATTTATGAGTCCAACTTTGCAAAATGTATAAAACACAAAAATCTGACACAAATCAGGCAGATTGGAGGTCAATACAGGATGGCCGCAATGACAGATTCTGCCTAGAGGGTTAACATTTCATTCTACTATATAGTAATCATCAATCAGTGATAGGAGTCTACTTTATATACAGCCTTCTCATTTGAATTGGGATTTAAACCCCCAAAATAACAAATTAATTCAATAAGGCCATTGTTGAGATACATACCTACATGTACATGTATATATATCTTAATACCTACAGTATGTGTAAGCCAAATATCTACAATATATGAAAATAATGATTTCAATATTATAAAATAAGTGTCGATGTAAAAGTGTCTACTTTTTTCTGATACTCCTGAACACGTATAAGCAACCTTTAGTACATCCATGCATCCTCCAAACTATACATATACACACACACTGTTTTGTTTTCATTTATGCCACTTCATTACTGGGGTATCATTTGAAATAAACAAAGTTTAAAGGTTTACCTAGTACTTTGTAAGTAACATCGACTTCAGAAAGGTAACAATCTGACTCGCTAATGGGCAAATCTACTTCTGTGAATGAGCAATCTCCAGAGTTAGGTTCATCTAAACAGAAGAGAAAAAATAAGGAGAAGCAATTTTAAAAAAAGTTCCATCAAAATCTGTTAGAAAATGAGAGAATTATATATGGCAGTTTGAAAAGTCTCTATTTACTTTCTATGGCAAGTCTTGCGCATCTTTTGAAACAAATTTTTGGAAAATCAGACCTACCATTACAAAGTCATGTGACCTTTTGACTTTGGATGTCAGCCCGAAAATTGCTAATTTTTGTACGAAACATATGGAAATATCATGTTACCAAAAAAGAAATAAAACATTGGTTATTTGTTCTTGTTTCATAGTCTAGTTTCTATTTTAATTTTTGTTTCCCTTTTTTGCATTTTGGACTGTCCTCACCCCCCCCCCCCCCCTTGCTACATGTACATGCCCGGCACATAGTCAACCGTTTGTACTACTTTAAATTACCTGTAGCATCCTGTAAATCAATCTCTGATATAGCTCCTCCTTCAGGGTCACTACCTAAAAGAATTAATGTTTAAAACTTTGATCACATTCAAGATAATATAATTTCAACTGTACATTTAAAAATTGTGCCAAATAGTACCTTGGAGACCATTCAGCAAATACCTTTATTTAGTTCTCCCCTAATTCAAAAAGATAACAAATTTATGAGTCCAACTTTGCAAAATGTATAAGGGTGCGTTCAAGCGATTTTTAGAAGCTAGAATCACATACATGAATCACAAATCAAAACGCCGTTACAAAACAAGGTCACTGCGGGAAAGCGTTCAAGCGACTTTCCATTAACGCTCATTTCGAGCCCAGCCACTGCGCATCACAATGCCCAGTTTGACCCAGGAAGTATAGGTCAACTTCGGTGCGCGCTTTCTAGAATTGTTTACGGCGACAGTCGACTGCTGTTTTGAGCATAATCGCAATAATAAAACAAAGATTGAGATAGTGATAGAAGGAAGAAACAAAGAATAAAATAAGGAAAGACAGAAAGAGAAAGTCGATAGAATGATTAAAACAAAGAATAACATAAGGAAAGGTGATAGAAGGAAAAAACAATGACAGATTCTGCCTAGAGGGTTAACATTTCATTCTACTATATAGTAATCATCAATCAGTGATAGGAGTCTTATACTTTATATACAGCCTTCTCAATTGAATTGGGATTTAAACCCCCAAAATAACAAATTAATTCAATAAGGCCATTGTTGAGATACATACCTACATGTACATGTATATGTCTGAATACCTATGTGTAAGTCAAATATCTACGATATATGAAAATAATGATTTCAATATTATAAAATAAGTGTTGATGTAAAAGTGTCTACTTTTTTCTGATACTCCTGAACATGTACATGCACAGTACATTACACACAGTGCCACTTGTAAATACATGTACATGTAAGTACCAGTAAGCAACCATTAGTACATCCATGCATCCTCCAAACTACAGTATACATGTACACACACACTTTTTTGTTTTCATTTATGCCACTTCATTACTGGGGTATCATTTGAAATAAACAAAGTTTAAAGGTTTACCTGGTACATGTACTTTGAAAGTAACATCGACTTCAGAAAGGTAACAATCTGACTCGCTAATGGGCAAATCTACTTCTGTGAATGAGCAATCTACAGAGTTAGGTTCATCTAAACAGAAGAAAAATAAAATAGTAAAGTAGATATTATTAAATAGTAATCATCAATCAGTGGTAAGAGTCTTATACCAATTACCATATATACAGCCTTCTCCATTGAATTGTGATTTAAACCCCCAAAATAATAATTTAATAGCACTAACATCATCAACATCTGTGACCCACCACTTCAAAAACCTACATAATTAATATTTCTTCTAAAAAAATACATTTTCTGAAAAAAAAGAGATTCTCAGCTTTCAAATGGTATATTACTTGTCTCAAGTC
Organism: Strongylocentrotus purpuratus; assembly: GCF_000002235.5. Lineage (NCBI taxonomy): Eukaryota > Metazoa > Echinodermata > Echinoidea > Camarodonta > Strongylocentrotidae > Strongylocentrotus > Strongylocentrotus purpuratus. The sequence goes on along the minus strand of NW_022145613.1, from coordinate 5,798,177 downwards.
CTCAATGGTAACATCCTTCAATATCACATAATGTAACTATCAATCAATATATCTCAAGTTCAGAGAAAAGGCCATTGAAGTTTTGAACCAGACTAGTCTAATAGCTCTCTTTATGCGACCAAGCTAAACAGGACATTCATATCATGTCCATAGCAACTGGTATGAAGGGATTATCAGACAAAGTTAAATTTTTTCTCACCCCAAAAGTGGGACATATTCTTTACTTCCATTGAAAATCAATGTGATGACCTTGTGTCGACTTTTTTCTGATACTCCTGAACACGTACATGCACAGTACATTACACACAGTGCCACTTGTAAATACATGTACATGTAAGTACCAGTAAGCAACCATTAGTACATCCATGCATCCTCCAAACTATGTACACACACACTTTTTTGTTTTCATTTATGCCACTTCATAACTGGGGTATCATTTGAAATAAACAAAGTTTAAAGGTTTACCTGGTACTTTGAAAGTAACATCGACTTCAGAAAGGTAACAATCTGACTCGCTAATGGGCAAATCTACTTCTGTGAATGAGCAATCTACAGAGTTAGGTTCATCTAAACAGAAGAAAAAAAAGATAGTAAAGTAGATATTATTAAATATTATTAAATAGTAATCATCAATCAGTGGTAAGAGTCTTATACCAATTACCATATATACAGCCTTCTCCATTGAATTGTGATTTAAACCCCCCAAATAATAATTTAATAGCACTAACATCATCAACATCTGTGACCAACCACTTTAAAACCTACATAATTAATATTTCTTCTAAAAAAATACCTTTTCTGAAAAAAAAAGAGATTCTCAGCTTTCAAATGGTATATTACTTGTCTCAAGTCCTCAATGGTAACATCCTTCAATATCACATAATGTAACTATCAATCAATATATCTCAAGTTCAGAGAAAAGGCCATTGAAGTTTTGAACCAGACTAGTCTAATAGCTCTCTTTATATGCGACCAAGCTAAACAGGACATTCATATCATGTCCATAGCAACTGGTATGAAGGGATTATCAGACAAAGTTAAATTTTTTCTCACCCCAAGAGTGGGACATATTCTTTACTTCCATTGAAAATCAATGTGATAACCTTGTGGGTACGGTAAGTGGCTTAGTGGGCATTGGCTTATACTAAAGCTCTCAAATACTCACTTACTCCAATCTAAGGTGAAAATAAGGTGTCATTTTAAACTGCTTAAAAAATATATATTTCTGACTCAAGAAGTTAGGGATTGGTAGAATAATGATGAAACTATCCATTTCTATAAAAATCAGAAAATTGAATGATCAATTTGGATGAATCCTAAATGTTCCTATTAAGCGCGTATTCAAATATTACATTTCATTAAATTTTGGGAGAACTAAGGTGTAAATTTCAAATCTTTTTGAAAATTACATTTTTTTTTTTTTTTTAATCATTCCTTGTCGGTTCCTTTCCTTCCTACATTTTCGATAAGTTTTCATTTTTCTCTTTCATTTTTGTTTCCCTTTTTTTGCATTTTGGACTGTCCTCACCCCCCCCCCCCCCCCTTGCTACATGTACATGCCCGGCACATAGTCAACCGTTTGTACTACTTTAAATTACCTGTAGCATTCTGTAAATCAATCTCTGATATAGCTCCTCCTTCAGGGTCTCTACCTAAAAGAATTAATGTTTAAAACTTCGATCACATTCAAGATAATATAATTTCAACTGTACATTTAAAAATTGTGCCAAATAGTAACTTGGAGACCATTCAGCAAATATCTTTCTTTAGTTCTCCCCTAATTAAAAAAGATAACAAATTTATGAGTCCAACTTTGCAAAATGTATTACCGGTAAACACAAAAATCTGACACAAATCAGGCAGATTGGAGGTCAATACAGGATGGCCGCAATGACAGATTCTGCCTAGAGGGTTAACATTTCATTCTACTATATAGTAATCATCAATCAGTGATAGGAGTCTTATACTTTATATACAGCCTTCTCAATTGAATTGGGATTTAAACCCCAAAATAACAAATTAATTCAATAAGGCCATTGTTGAGATACATACCTACATGTACATGTATATATATCTTAATACCTACGGTATGGTAAGCCAAATATCTACGATATATGAAAATAATGATTTCAATATTATAAAATAAGTGTTGATGTAAAAGTGTCTACTTTTTTCTGATACTCCTGAACACGTATAAGCAACCTTTAGTACATCCATGCATCCTCCAAACTATACATGTACACACACACTGTTTTGTTTTCATTTATGCCACTTCATTACTGGGGTACCATTTGAAATAAACAAAGTTTAAAGGTTTACCTAGTACTTTGTAAGTAACATCGACTTCAGAAAGGTAACAATCTGACTCGCTAATGGGCAAATCTACTTCTGTGAATGAGCAATCTCCAGAGTTAGGTTCATCTAAACAGAAGAGAAAAAGATAAGGAGAAGCAATTAAAAAAAAGTTCCATCAAAATCTGTTAGAAAATGAGAGAATTACATGTATATATGGCAGTTTGAAAAGTCTCTATTTACTTTCTATGGCAATTAACAAATTGGCAATATTACTTCAAAATGGCAAGCTTTTGTGGACTTGTACTAAATTTTTGACCATATTAGAGGTGTCGTGGATGAGTGGATACGTCGCCGGACTGACGATCACAAGGTACGCGGTTCGAGTCACGCCGCGGCACTAATGTCCTTTGGCAAGACATTGATCTACATTTGCCACACTCCACCTAGGTGTTAAATGGGTACCGGTAGGAAGGAATTCCTTAAAATGCTGTGAGCGTTGATATCGGCAGCCTAGCATAGCCGGTAATGTTGGAGCGCCTTGAGGACCTTTGCAAGGTCAATACGTGCCTATATAAGAATCCAATATTATTATTATTATTATTATCTCGCAAATTGCAGCATGTCTCCTTCTTTGCTCAAGACATATCATGGGAAAATATATTTTACACAACAAATGTTGAGTTCACAAAGAGTAAAGCCACAACTTGAGAGATAATTGAGAAAATCTGAAAATTGTGGTACCAAACATCCTGGCTCTGTTTAAATTATATAGATGCATACTAGGTGAGGTTTACGATGGAAAAGAGGCATAAGGTGAGACTCTAGATATTTTCAAACAGGAAACATGAGTTACCCCTCTCCCTAGGGATGGGGGGGGGGACAAGGGGCAGCACCCCAAACTACCCTTTGATATTTATAATTTTCTTTATTTTAAATAACGTGTGATCTGATGGTTACTTTATTTACTAGGAATTATTCTTAAAGCTAGTTTTTTTTTTGGGTAAAGATTTAAAAAAACAATTAACGGTATATCAGACTCTAATAATACATTAAAATCCTACGAACAGTTAGTGATTGATACATCAATTTTTTTATTACTGGTAATGGAATATTCACAAAAAATTGAATTTCGACCATTAGATCAGATTTAGCGCCCTCTCTCAGCGTTGTTATTATTTTCCTTAATATAAGCCTTCAGAACAATTGTCTTATTCATGTAGATTTTGCTTGTATGTTATAAAGCTAGGTACAGATTGTATCCTAAAAATTTCCTTTCAATTAATGCTTGTGATATGGTTTTATAATTTATACCAACAAAAAAACAAGTGAAACGCTCTTTGCGGTCTTGCCAGCATTACGCAATTTGATCTGATGAAATATTGGTTGGGACATTATTTATAGGCAGGATGGCTCATTTGCAGGCCTCCCAAAATGATATCCTCTGAATATAATCAGCATTTGGAAGTGAATAATATGTTGACTAAGAATCAATATTTGAATATTCAAATAATTTTCCCAGGCTTGGTACATACAGTACATGTACATTTATAGTTGTACATGTATACCATGATAGAACAGACCTCACATTACATTATTTTCATGTTTACCAATACGGATCGGAATATAACCACTAATTAATTGGCACCATTCATATCGGGTTGCATAACAAACTACTTTAGTACTTTGCACAATCACCTGCAATACAGTTTTACATGACCTAAAATTAATGTTGATCCTAGAGGCAATATTGCCATAGAGACAATGCCATACACAATTTGTACCAAGATTGATATTGATGACTTTCATGAAATATGAACAAATACTAAAAATTCATTTATTAATTCTCATACCCGTATTAAGTTTTGAAGAAAAAAAAATCAAAGGCTACGGACCTCAAAAGACGTTTGACCTTGACTTAGTGACATGGAATTGTGTCACATGATTTGTGACTTAACAACCCTTGGGAAGAAGTTTCATGAATTTGAACAAACTTTTGACATGTTAAAATTCAAAATCTTGATGTTGATGCCACGATAAAGTCTAAGTTTGCAGACCTGAAATGACCTTTGTCACCTAAATTCTAATACATGATTGGTGATACTCAGAGCTGCCAACTTCTAGAACAGAAAATCAGTAATCACAAGGCTCAAAATCAGTAATTTGGGGAATAAATCAGTAATTTCCTATGCGGTGCTATATGAATCTTTAAAGAATGGCACGCCAACACTGCGCAGGTGGAGGGCATGATTATCTGAATTTTTTTGTGATTTTACTCATACAAAGTTGTAAAATATTGATTTTCAGAATTTCAGGTCATCACAACACATCAATTTTCAATGAAAAAAATTGGCTTCTATTTAGAGAATACTTGATACTTTTCCGTCTTGCTCAGCGAGTGTTGGATGGCCGCCATACAAAGGCATACTGTACAGCACTCGCTACGATAAATTTTTTTTTTCCTTTTTCCTTTTTTTTTTATTTTAGACAACTTTCCGTACTGCCGTAATGATCGTTAATTTCTGTACTAATTACAGGAAATCTGTACTATAGTTGGCAGCTCTGGATACTACTCGATATGTTCAAGTTTCATGGAATAGGAATGTATATTTTCAAAATTATGTTAAATATTCAAAATCTTAAACCTTATCATTTGGTTGCATATGTACATGTACATGTGTGAGATCATCTGATATTCCACTCATGATTTCTGGTGAATTTCAGTGTACTTCTGAAATGAGCGCAATATGTAACAGTTACTTTTTACCAATATGCTAGGACTCTTGAACCCGACCTATTCCCCCAACAGAGCGATTACCACGATCCATACACTCTCTTCGGGCAAACGGAACTCTCATTGGTGTTACACGTTCATTATACGTGTGTAGGCTAGTGAGATGACATCCCTGATTTACATTACCCAGAATTGGCGATATAACAACAATTTTAACTCTGAAAACTTGCGCTCTTTCTCCCTTCCTCTCTCACGCTTATCTCCCCCCCCCCCCCCCTCTATCACCCAGTCAAGGGGAGCTGGGGGGGGGGGGGGGGAGGTTACATTGGACAGTGCTAGTGTTTACTTTAGGCTTACTGCTCTAGAAGTGGTGAAAGTCAAATGGGGGCTTCAATTTTAAACAACAGGTTTTTGTCATGTACAGTATAGAGTACCGAGGCTGTGACGTCATAAAAATCTATTTTTAGAATTTCTAAATGTTTTCTTCATTTTCCAAAAGAGCATCAAAAATAATGACCACATGTCAAAAAACAATTTAATATGTTAAGTATTGGCTGAGATAAAACCATCTGAATAAATATATGTCCTATGGGAACTCAATGTTATATGCTCTGGCTCCTAACCATTAACACCACAGCTAGCATGCTACAGACGCGCTGAATACAAGAAACTCTAACGCACTGTTTTTCAGGGCCTACCAAAACTAGAATTGGACTTTCGGGTCTTTTTGGTTTTGTTTTGTTTCAGGCAAATGTGTTTCAAATCAAGACTCTTAACTTCAGATGTTCAACACATTCATTACATTGTTGAGAACATAGACCTAGCACAACTGTACACAGCATGAACAAAAGAAAAAAATCAATACCCTCCTGGGCACAACTTCCTGCCTTGCTATTGTCTCGTAATTAGAAGGTGTATCAGCCTTTCTGACCCAGTTTGCAGTATTTAAAGATTTTGTTCTGTAACTTCTGTTTAGCTTCTGTAATATTAAAATGCAGCAAAACTACAACATAAAAAACTAACTATTAAACTATCAGGTGGGAAATGTGGATTAGCTAAGAAAAAGAAAGAATGGAATGAACTGGGCATCTTTCTGACTTCATTATTGTTTTCTTTTCTTTGTTTTATGTTTAAATGTTTGTTATAAATTCATATTATGTTTTAATTGATTTGTATATATATCATGTTTTTTATTGTGAATTTGAATATTTGACTTATTAAGTCTTATTTCCTCTATATTTGAACCGTTCACACTTAAAATTGTAGCCAACGATACCGCTTCGCACCTGAGCACAGATCGATAGGTGAAATCAATTGGAATTATGAATGATATAGACAATAAGCAGGAAAGTGTACCGTCCATGTTTGCAGTATACATGTAGCTTTCTTGTCATGGTGGTTTTGCAATGGTTTTGCAATTTTTACTTTGGGGGGGGGGGGTGCTTTGCTACCATGGAAAATCGGCAAAGACCTCCAAAATTCTTCTCTGGTTATACAATGAAGCAAATCTTAAGTGGGTAGGAGTGGATTTTTGAAGATTTGAAGCAGTTTATGACTCCATGCTGATGTTTTCTATAAGTGAACAATCCAATGCTAATAACGATATAAATATATATTATTACTATTACTTTCTGGTCTGTTTGGTTTTGTTTCTGGCAAATGTGTTTCAAATCAAGACTCTTAACTTCAGATGTTCAACACATTCATTACATTGTTGAGAACATAGACCTAGCACAACTGTACACAGCATGAACAAAAGAAAAAAAATCAATACCCTCCTGGGCACAACTTCCTCCCTTGCTATTGTCTCGTAATTAGAAGGTGTATCAGCCTTTCTGACCCAGTTTGCAGTATTTAAAGCTATTGATCTGTTTAGCTTCTGTAATATTAAAATGCAGCAAAACCACAACATAAAAAACTAACAATTAAACTATCTGGTTGGAAATGTGGATTAGCTAAGAAAAAGAAAGAATGGAATGAACTGGGCATCTCTCTGACTTCATTATTGTTTTCTTTTCTTTGTTTTATGTTTAAATGTTTGTTATAAATTCATATTATGTTTTAATTGATTTGTATATATATCATGTTTTTTATTGTGAATTTGAATATTTGAATTATTAAGTCTTATTTCCTCTATATTTGAACCGTTCACACTTAAAATTGTAGCCAACGATACCGCTTCGCACCTGAGCACAGATCGATAGGTGAAATCAATTGGAATTATGAATGATTTAGACAATAAGCAGGAAAGTGTACAGTCCATGTTCGCAGTACATATACATGTAGCTTTCTTGTCATGGTGATTTTGCAATGGTTTTGCAATTTTTACTTTGGGGGGGGGGGGGGTGCTTTGCTACCATGGAAAATCAGCAAAGACCTCCAAAATTCTTCTCTGGTTGTACAATGAAGCAAATCTTAAGTGGGTAGGAGTGGATTTTTGAAGATTTGAAGCAGTTTATGACTCCATGCTGATGTTTTCTATAAGTGAACAATCCAATGCTAATAACGATATATTAATAGGACTTTCGGGTCTTTTTGGTTTTGTTTCAGGCAAATGTGTTTCAAATCAAGACTCTTAACTTCAGATGTTCAACACATTCATTACATTGTTGAGAACATAGACCTAGCACAACTGTACACAGCATGAACAAAAGAAAAAAAATCAATACCCTCCTGGGCACAACTTCCTGCCTTGCTATTGTCTCGTAATTAGAAGGTGTATCAGCCTTTCTGACCCAGTTTGCAGTATTTAAAGCTTTTGTTCTGTAACTTCTGTTTAGCTTCTGCAATATTAGAAATGCAGCAAAACTACAACATAAAAAACTAACAATTAAACTATCAGGTGGGAAATGTGGATTAGCTAAGAAAATGAAAGAATGGACTGAACTGGGCATCTTTCTGACTTCATTATTGTTTTCTTTTCTTTGTATATTATGTTTAAATGTTTGTTATAAATTCATGTTACGTTTTAATTTATATACATTGTATCAGTTTTTTATTGTGAATTTGAAGAATGAATATATCAAATCAATCAAAAGATAAATAAAGGGAAAGAATTTATTAAATGTAGAAAGAACAAAAGTTATAAAAGATTGACAACAAATAAGAAATCATTAAGAAATAAGAATTGCAGACGTGTCAATACAAATATTATTTCCCTATATAGCCTTCAAATTTAATTCTCTGTTCTTTATCTGTTTATTTTTGTCATTCCATTTCGTCTTGATCTTCAAAAATTCTAATCATATTTCATCTTTTCATTTATTACGATTTTTCTTTTCATTGTCCTCTATCATCTACATCTTTGTTTTCTTACAGTTACAACAATCTTTTTTAAAACATTTGTTTGATATCTTTAGCTCTTTCTATAAATTTATTTTCAGCTTCTTTCCTCTTCTCTATTCTGATATTATTCTTTGGAATTCATATTTTTCTATTTTTATGTCAATTGTGAATGCTATGGTAATCTTGCATACACCTGTACATGCCTATAATATTTGATTTTTCTGTATTCCTCTTTCCATATATTTTTATTTCCCATCAATCCAACATCTCAACCTTTAACAAAACTCTTTTGATATTATTTCCATCCGATCAAGTGTAATTTTAATTCTTCTCTTTTCCTTTTCATTCAGTTTTCAACTATCTACAGTACATGTACATATGGAATTTCCTTTATTCTCCTTCTTTCTGCTGTATAATGTAATTTCTTTTTGGTACATATATATATATTTTACTTTACTTAATTTACATTCATGATATTCAACATTGTTCATACTTGCTTTCCTTCATATCTAACCCAGACCCACATGTTCTTCTTAGAACTGCAATATCTGAATTGTAAAATGTTTCACAGTGGATTAAATCCAACAAATTGTCAATTATAAATTTATATTATTCATAATCTCCCTTGCGACTTAATAATTGACAATGCTATTCTTAACAAGGTCAACTCAACTAAATTGTTAGGTTTTACAATTGATGAGAAATTATCTTAAACAATTCTCATAGGCAAAGTAAGTTAAACTATTTCCCAAAACATAAACTATCAAAAAATAAAAATATGAATTTCCACCTTCAACTCTCCTCATGTTATATTCTACATTGATCCTATCATATTTTACTTATGTTATTCTTGCTTGGGGAAACATTTTGAAAGTTCAACTTGATCAACTATAGGTGTTGGCGAATAGAATAATACAAGTTTTAGACGAAATAATTGACACCGATCAGTATGCTTTTTTACGTGGGAGGGCAATAGGAGAAGCTATCTGAAATGTACTTTTTTTTCCATTTTCTTTGTACTGAACAAAAAACAGGATTCATTGCTTCCGTAGATTTTAAGAAAGCGTTTGACTCTTTAGACCATGGTTACATGACTCAATGTTTACTTTATTTCGGTTTTGGAGCATCTTTTATTAAATGGGTAAAAGCTTTGTATGAAAATGTAGAAGGTTGCGTTTTAAATAATGGAAAATCTACAGGATATTTTCTGATTACAAGAGGAGTAAGACAGGGAGACCCCCTCTTTCCCTACATGTTTATAATTTGTTTAAAAACACTTGCATTACTTATCAGACATTCAGTAGATATAAGAGGAGTAGTCGTAGGTACGAGTGAATTAAAGCTGTCTATGTATGCAGACGATTTTTGCTCTTTTTGTTCAGATGTAAAATTGCTTAATTCATTATTTGATATTATCCAACAATTCGAGAAATGTTCCAGTTTAACTATAAACCTAAGTAAGACAGAAATACTGCAAGTTGGATATGTACCAGACGCTGATTTTCAACACAGCCTGAATTTTGTTAATATTATTAATGTACTTGGTACTTATGTAGGTATCGGATCATATTCTGCGCAGGTTAAAAAAGCAGAAGAAATATTATCATCATTACAAGTCACTTTAAATATGTGGAAAATGAGAAACTTTTGGAAAAATACAAATTATCAAATCCTTGGAATATCAAAATGTATGTACTTGTTTCATCTTTGTTATTGCCAGACTGGTTCCTAAAGAAAATGGAGAGTATGTTTTTCAAATTTATTTGGAATGGACCTGATAACATTCGAAGGAATGTAATGATCCAAGATTTGTCAAAGGGAGGAATTAAGATGGTAGATGTTCAGTCATCTGCCAGCGCACAACAATTATATTGGATTCAAAGAATAAAAGAAGCCGATAAACAAGGATGGTTTCAAATTCTTAAATATTATCTTAAAAAGAACGGTGGTTTGTTCCTGTTCTATTGTAACTATAGTCATAAAATGTTAGACAAAAACATTCCTAAGTTCTATCAAGCTATTTTAGAAAGATGGAACTCTCTCAATGTGAGAAACAGGTAGGATAGTACGAAATTCCAGATTATTTGGGACAAAAGACAATTATACAAGTCAATTCAGATATGATTTTCTTTCGAAAACTTTTCATTAAAAGAATGGTGTTTTTTAGTGACATCCTCACAAAAGGGGGCAATTTAAAGGAACAAGATGACATGAAAAGGTTATTTGAACTAGATGCAAATGATTACTTTAGGATACAGGGAGTGTACTCTTCGTTATCAAAGATAAATAATATTCCTAAAATAGTTTATACAAATTCATTCAAAAACGATATTACTTCCCATATTATTCTAACCCCTTAGTTGATATTTTTTAACAGAATAAAAAGCAAACAATTTTATGACCTGTTGGTCGCAGAGAAATATGAATGCCTAGTCAGTACGTTTAGACTAAAGAATAGATATGATGTTTCAGATAAAGAATTGTTATTCGCTCGTTCAGGTATTATGTCAACTACAATTGATGTAATTTACAGAGAATTTTAGTTCAAGGTATTAAATAATATTCTGAATTTGAATTATAAACTGTATAAAATGATAGTCATTAGTTCCCCATTATGTTCTTTTTATGACCTAGACAGTGAAACGATTGAACATTTTTGTTGGAAATGTACAATAGTACAAGATTTTTGGAATCAGCTCGGAAAAGAGCAGACTATGTTTGATTTCTTGATTTTAACCCCCCAAAAATGTAATTCTTGTTATACTGACAAAGAATTATATTCTTTTTAATCATATATTTAATAATTGCAAATAAAACAATTTACCTGAATAGATGCAAATAAGTTAAACCAAATATTTCCAACTTCATTTCCTTATTAATTAAATTGTATAAAATGGAGAGATACATTGCTATACGCAATGAGAAAAAAGCTGCCCATGACAGCAGGTGGCAGGGCATGGCCCAATGGTATCCATTGTCAGATAAGGAAAGAAAGATTTTTTTTAACGTTAAATGTAATAGGTAATCAAATGTTCATTTTCACTGGTGTGTGAATCATTTGTCAAATATATCAATGTACCGTGAAGTGACCAAAAATAAAAAAGACAATTTCAATACAATAAAACAAAACTATATACATGTATACATGTATACTTCAAGAGAAAATTGTCTGTATAAATACAACGAACAAGAAATGCCAAACATTTTTACAAACTCATTCACTCAAAATACAAATGTAGCACCATTCACAAATATCTAAAAACACAATCCAATTTATACCGTATACCTTTAACACAAACTCTTTTTGCAAGTAAAATGTTTACTTTTACTGGCACTAAGCTCTGGAATTCATTGAATGTTTATACATGTAGGCTAAAGGTTCCACAAAGCTTGTTCAGCTTTAAACAAAAATAAAAGATGTTACTAAACAAACAAAAACTCATTTTTCAAAATTGATAGACTTGCCCCCCCCCCCCCCCTCCTCTTCACATCTTCCTACATCTCCTTTTTATAATCTCCTAACTGTTCACATTTCTTTTCAATTGTTAAATTTTTTGTTTGTTTGTTTTAGTTGTCTTGTTTAATGTATCTCTTAGTTGATTTGAAAATCAGTGTTGGGCTCATTTTATTTTTGTGAAAAAATTTATAAGTATAATTCTTTTTTTTTATCTTTTGGCACATATGTTATACAAGCATTGCTTCTAAATTAGGTTCCACCACTTTTGTTATAAATATTATAAAATTCCTTACAATTCATTGACTTCAGTATTATTCTCATGCAAATTGTTCATTTTTTATTATAATTTACAACTAATTGTTATGATTGTCATGTATGACTTATTGTAATTTGTTAAAGAAAAACAAGAGTGGAAACAAAAATCAAATCAAATCAAAATATATATCTCTCATTTCTGTCTTAATATCAATTACTGTTTAATCTAGCATTTGAATTATTTCAGTTTCTTAATTCTTCATGTCTATCTTAGTATCTTTCATTTTCCCCTATCATTCTATATTTTTTAAATTTGATTCTTCTTTGTATTTTAGTTCTTCATTACAATGTCAATTTCTTTCAATCCATCTTATTTTCTGTCTCTCCATTAAAACAAAATCCTTGCTAACTATTAATAGGCCGTTTTTGTTTTTTTTTCTTGTAGAAATACACTTTTTCTTAAAATCCACATTATTCATATAATATTTTTTCTTTCCTAACTTCAGGTTTAATTCTGGTTTTCCTTTTTCTCTCATTTAAAAACAAAATCGCAACATTTCAGCATCTTTGATAATTTTTTTCTTTGCCCCTTTTAAGACAATTGAAAAAAGAACAGTCGATAAAAAATATCAAATAATATAAAATTTTCCCCAGGGTACAGCCGATTTGAAGACACCATTAAAAAAATAGAGTGTTTTCCAGCGCACAGAGCCTCATGTGTTTAGTAAAAGCCGATATATTGCCCTGTCATAAATACACTAAAATTCACCGGAAATCAGGAGTGGAATATCCTATGCTCTCATGCATGTACTGTATCTTTACGCAAGGCAGAAAGTTTGAGACTATATTTAATCAGTCTTCTCATACCAGTCTTCTTGTTTTTACTACCAAAACTAAAACATTTTGTTTGGTTTGTTAACCAATACTTGCACTGTATCATGCTTCCAAGGGTAAAAGGCAAATACGTCTACATACATATCTTCATGGACATGTACGGTATGTACATGTAGTATAATTACATAGACTAATGGAAATTCTGATTTTATAACATCATTGAAACAATTTTTTTTTTTTTTAGTTTTTTGTTGTTGTTGTATTCTGTATTTTTGTATTTATTTTGTATTTTTTATATTGTTTATATTTTTCATTTTTCCTTTCTTTTCTTATTTTTGAATTTTATCATGGTATTATTATTATTATTTTTTAGAGTAAAGTAAATTTAAAATTTACACTAATCAATATAGAGTGCACATACTTGCTTCAAGTTCTGCTTCACTTGTTTGGGGCTCATCTCTTGGAGGATGTGCCTTCTCCGCTCGTGCTGTAGAGCCGTTTTCACTGAAAACTTCAAGTCTCACCTACAAAAAATAAATAAATAAATATCAATACTTAAAATTAAAAAATTACAGTGTATAGTATACTCTATTCTGTAAATTTCCTCCATGAAGATAATGTAGGTCTACAATTAGAGCTACATGTACATGTAGATCTAAGTGTATAGATTCACTAAAGATTCAATAATATGAATTAGGGCCTATATAGTATATTGGATTATTATTCTAACAGGAGGCATTGTTTGTGAGAGTGCAAAAATTGACTTGCGCCAAAGTTGCTTATGTGATGTTTGAATAAAACAATTGGGATTTGGGTATTAATTCGGTCTTTGCAGATCCAAATAATAATAATAATAATAATAAAACATACTTATAAAGCGCTTACCACCGAAGTCTCTAAGCGCTATACACACAAAATAGACTGATATACAATTACATCTTACATGTATACAAAACTAAAAATGCAAAATAAACCTACAAATTACAATACATATGGAATACACATCAAAGTGAACAGAGTTAATTAATCATCGAACGCAATTTTGAATAAATGTGTCTTGAGACTAGTTTTGAATAGGTTAACGGTTTGACAGTTTTTACATTTAAAGGTAATCTGTTTCCAAAGTTCAGCAGAAGCTTTGCGAAAGGAGCGATTACCATAAGAGAGAGTTGACACAGAAGTAGATACGAGGTTTAATTGTGAAGAAGACCGTAAATTGCGTGAGGGTTTGTATTCCTCGATTAATTCTTGCAGATAAATTGGTCCAATTCATGAATGCATTTATGTTAAAACTAAGATTTTGTACATAATGCGGTATGTCACCGGCAACCAATGCAATTCGCTAAGTCTGGGGTGATGTGTCACAAGAACAAAATTAAGAGCATGCCACACATAACAAATATCGAATATCAACAAAAATTTGTGCGCTCGTATGTGTGTGACTTTGCTCCTGCAAAAGCATATTAGGGTCTATGCAATCATTACAATGCATTTCATTTGATACATTCAATTCATTCTCTCACTCCGCTAATCTCACATAATCATAGCCTACTGTAGGGCATCACTGTTCATCCAAGCGTGACATACCACACACAAATGGGAGTCGGGCTAACTCGGCCCAGTGTAGTTTAGGGTTAGGGTTAGGGTTAGGGTTAGGTTAGGTTAAGGGTTAGGGTTAGGGTTAGAGTTAGGGTAAAATTACAAAAATGACAGTTTTTGCAGCTGGGCCGAGTTGTCCCCTGGTCCGAGTTAGCCCGGATCCAAATGATACCAAATGATTTGGGATAAACACTCTTTCAATTTCATACTAGACCTACATGTAGGTCTAGATCTAGATCTAATAATTAGCATTTTCTAGGTGTAAATTTTGTTGACTCACACGGTATTGACTAACTGACTACCCCCTCTAGGGCTAGGCTCTAGATCTATAGTCTAGACTACCTAGATCTAGATCTAGACTAGTAGACCTCTATCTAGGCTCTAGCCTAGCTTAGCCAGGTCTAGAAATCTAACCCCCGAGTACAAGTCATGAAGTGGAGACATACCTTGTTTTTAAACACCGGCATTGCCTTGTGAATCGTTGGCACGTTGCTTGTTGTAGTCCTCGAACACGAGACGATGTCAAACCGTCATACTCAGCTCAGTGGTCAGAGTCGGAATGTCAAGGCTATAGATGTGTCACTGTCAGGGCTAAGCCCTGTTTACGCTGCTCGACCGTAGTATCATCAGCACTTGTTGCAGGTTCTGTAAAAATAAAGAGCTTCGAAAAGATCCGTGCTTCGTCGCCGTCGTAGATTCTTTT